>NC_136769.1:7773122-8373122 GCF_947034865.1 Barbatula barbatula
TTCTGTGCGAAAAAAAAAAAATACAGACTTTAATCGATATATTTCTCCTCTGTCTTCTTCTTCGTTTTCTTCTTGGATGAGAACACTTTGACGCACTTGTATTTGGTTTGTGCGGCGAACACCGCATGAGGCTTGCCCCTATTGGATGCAGCAAATCATACGGTTTGAAATAACAAGAGGGTAAGTAAATTATGACAGAATTAAAATTTTTTGTGAACTATCCCTTTAACACTCAATATATTTAGTTTGATTTGATTCCCTACATTCAGGGGTATTATTTTGTAAGAATGGTTTATGGAAAGACACGCTGTAGTTCAGTAAAGCACCACTACATGGTGTTCAGCGCTTGGGATCATTCGGAACCGTCTTCTACTCAATTATTTGTGTGGTCGGGGAGGAACAGCGTTGTGGTTCGAGCAGAGAGTCCAACTGCCACGTCTCCACTGGCGTAATGAGGATTTATAATGAATAAGGACTTAAAGAGTTTAGTCCAACATGAAATTGATAACGTAAGTTTTGCCTTAAGGTTGGACTCTTTTACTGGTTCTTTTAGTTGAGGCTAACCGGCGTAATATCACTCACCTGATTTCACTCAGTTTAGTCTCCTTACCTGCCTCACGGTAAATCGGAACGCCAAGGTGCTCTGGTTATTTGTTATGCCAGCGCTCAACACAAACACAGACAGCTCTAATGATTAGGAACGCTGGAGGCTGCAAAGCATATGGGACGTGTGCCCATATGCGAGACCCCTAGTGAGCCGCGCAAGCCAGAAAAGCTGAATCAAAGCTGCGCGCTGGGTGAAGTGGGAAAGCGGCGGGGGGCGTTTTGCAGTTCATTCACTGTTCACTGTTTCCCTGAGACAGATGTAAAGCCGTGAGATGACATGGTAAGCAAATAGAACCTGTGCTTCTCACGTTTGATTACTGATACAACGTATAAAGAGCTCTAAAAGGACGGGAAAGTTTAAAAAGAGCAATATTGAGTAATAGTTCGTTGTTTGGTTAAAGCAGCAAAAATTCATGCAATACCATCTCTGTCTATGAAAAGCAATGTTTCATGAGCCATTTGATTAACGCACATTATTTCTCAAGCACAGTCTCTCTTGGCTCAACGCAGACAGAAAAGAGGTTAGGAGGGTTAAGAGACGACCTACAGTGAGATGGAGACGTGTAATTTACCAAAACAGCTTGAAAGAGGGGAAGCAGGGATCTATTTTACTCTGGTATAAATTTAATCTACTTTGCCTTCGAGTAATTATGCGTTTAAGTTTAAAGTTTAGGTTTCTTTGCTCTTGATTTTTTCTCATGTCTGGTTTCTTTTTTCCATTTCTCTTGTTCGTTCTCCATCACTCATAGTCTAGTTGGTGGGCCTCAATAAGTGAAGCAGTTTACTATACATTAAGAGATGTAGATATAAGATCATTTGAGATCATTTCGTCATGTTTCAAACCCCCCGAGCGGGACGTGAACTATCAGTGGGCTACAAACATTCCTAAAATAATCTGCACGGATTCCAGATGAACATTCGCACTGTGGCATTGTGGGAATTTTAAAAACATAAAACAGCAGCACCTGCATTATACAGTAAATGCAATGGCTCATAGCTTTACATCTTTAAGAACTGTGAAACTCAAAGGGGAGCGGAGGAGAAAGGCAAACAGTGAGAGAGAGAGAGAGAGAGAGAGAGAGAGAGAGAGAGAGTGAGAGTGAGAGTGAGAGTGAGAGTGAGAGTGAGAGTGAGAGTGAGAGTGAGAGTGAGAGTGAGAGTGAGAGAGAGAGAGGAGGAGAGAGGAGAGAGAGAGAGAGAGAGAGAGAGAGAGAGAGAGAGAGAGAGAGAGAGAGAGTGAGAGTGAGAGTGAGAGTGAGAGTGAGAGTGAGAGTGAGAGTGAGAGTGAGAGTGAGAGTGAGAGAGAGAGAGGAGAGAGAGAGAGAGAGAGAGAGAGAGAGAGAGAGAGAGAGGAGAGAGAGAGGAGAGAGAGAGAGAGAGAGAGAGAGAGAGAGTTTATGGAACGTTTGGCAGCACTCTCACCTTAAGGCAGCCAGAAATAACAACAGGAGGACAATAAACCCAATATCACCTGAACTAAACCACTGCAAAATGATGGGAGTTGAGGATTTTAGAAATTTTTGCACAATGCACAAAAACTATTTCTGACATTTATGCAGCGTATTTGACATCCAGTCAACTGACCACATTGCATTTGATTCACAAATTGAAATCATTATTCGCAACCTTCCCATGGCATGTTTGTTTTTTAAATATTTGTGCTAAATTGATAACGATTTCAGCTATCAATTACAGAAACAATGTGCATTCAATTCCATGTGCAGTGAATACGATAAATATTCACAAAGTCAAAGTGAATAGTTTTGGTCATTTAAAGCACAGCAGGGGTGTTTAAATGAATCTGTTTGGTGAGACGATACACAGCTCTGTGTGTCCTCAGTTCTTGGGTCCCGTTGGCACAACCAGAAGCTCTGTTATATAAAGTTATAATATCTTTGACAACTTTGCAAATTAGATAGAACGTCAAACACAACAGCAATGTTTGGGATGTAGATGCAAAAATGTCAGATTGATTAATGAGACGATAAATAGTGTGACTTTCTATCATATGTTCCTGCAATAAAATAATCTGCAATAAATAATCCAGAATAAATTCAAACTCTTGATTTGTTATTTCATGTTTATTTGCACAATTGCCATTGCAAATATACTGTATTTATCGTTGCACAGCGGACAAGAGGTATTAAGTCCATCATTCGATATCTCACCACAATCTCTGTATTCCCATAGACCCTCTCTATATTATATAGACTAAAAGGGTCAAGGTAGACCCTTTCTGCCCCACATGCTATTGATCAGTTGTTTCTAAGAAACACCACGCAGTTTAGTTCTTAAACTCCTCTTTCTCTCTCCTACCGGCAGCACTTTGTCCAGACCTGCACACTGCTGGAAAAATGTCGTGCTGAAAAGCGATTAGTTTCTCCCATCCCCCCTTTCTGCAGAGTTCCAGCCGGGGAAATTTGTCAGGGAGTGAGTGAGCCCAAGTCTGCGTCTGCAGAGCACATTACCTCCCCCTTTCTCTCTCTCTCTCTCTCTCTCTCTCTCTCTCTCTCTCGTTCTCTCTGTCTCTTGACCTCCAGAATGCAGAAGAGAGCAGAAGTGTTTGTTGACAAAAGCAGACAAAAATGAATAAGACAAAACTACGCTGTGATAATAATGACCATGGATGGGATATTTTCCACAATATTACAAATTCTGGAATATTGAACTTTTAGGGTCAATCAAGAATCAAGACTTTTGAGGACCGGGTCTCTTTAAGGGAAAGCAGAACTCTTCCTATTTAGATAGTTGTTAGTGCAGCACTCTCTGGCTGAAGGAATTCCTTCCCATAGGCTAGTTTATCTGACTTGAGAGGTTGTCTGGCACTGAGGTCCTGCTCATACCCTGGAGGGGGAGACTGGATGATTCACTGCAAGAACATGTACACACACTTTCTCTAGTCTGCTATAAGACATAGGGGCTGGAATCAAAAGAACTGATGCAGATTTTAGGAGGAGCCAAAACCAACACGCTATTTATAAAAAATGCTCATTAAAGCATATATAGACTGTTTTGCAGGATGTAAACAACTCTGCACTTCCTGTTTCGTTTTTAATGTGTTGAAACAAAATACAACTAAGAACACATTTCCAACTGAATTAAAATGTTAAATGATCATCTTCTTTACTGAAAGGAACAGTTTACATCAAAATTTAAATTCTGTCTTCATTTATTCACCTTTAAATTGTTCCAAATCTGTATAAATGCCTCTGTTGGGATTAACACAGAGAAAGATATTTGGAAGAGTGCTTTTAACCAAACAGTCCTTGGCCATCATTGACTACCGTAGTAGGAAAAATTGCTTCATACATTTGTTGTTCTTTGTACACAAAAGAAGATATTTTGAAGAATGTAGGAAAGGAAGCAGTTCCACTCTTGCTGCAGAACTGCACTCGCACTCTCAGCCTTGCAGGACACCTTTGCTTCCTCTGCAAGTCACTTGGAGTAGAAACCTGCACTCTTCGCTGCCTGTGACGTCATTTGCAATCGATCACAAATAAATTGATAATGTCTTTCCAAACGTTTGCTCGTGTTACCAGACAAAATGCTTTAAAGAGGAATAATCACACTACAACTTTCACAAGGAATACACAGTGTATTATTATATTTAGCATTTAGACATAAATGCGTCCATGGACAATCTACTCATTTGTATTACCAGGAAAGGTATAATATATAGTCTTGCAAAACTAGTAACACTTACATAAGTAAAAGCAGAAGGAGCGATGCAAAAAGAAACAATGACACATCATGCATTTTCTTTAGTTTCAACTTGACAGAACATTTTCAGGGTCAAGACGTCAACAACGTGTTCAATGAATACGTGCCTATCTTCGATTTCAGTGAAGACAAAACTGTAGGGTTCAAGAGCTGCATTTCAGTCTTTTGAAATTTGGCCCCTAGAACATCTTGGTCATCCATGCAGAGTACTTTGGGCAGCTGAACAGAACCAAGCAGCACACTTGACTGCTCCGAAAACCACTCACAGACTTTTTAACTAAATTAATATATACTGTTATTAATGGACAAAGCATTTATATTTTCATCTTGCAGCAATGACCGCAAGATGTTCTCCTGCTTGTTCGTGTCTATAGAAAATGGCGTCGCTCGACATCACATGCACAAGAAGCAAAGGTGTCTTGCAAGTCGGAGAGTGCAATTGCAATTCTGCAGCCAGACCCTTCACAGCAGTCCTGGGACACTTTTGACTACCATTGTCATTTTTCCTACTTAGTAAATTGAAACTTAATTATTCACCAGTACAGACAGTATTACATTCTTTCAACTATAGTTCAAGTTTTATCTGTAGTGTCTGTCTGTATTTGTGAGTGTATGTGTGAAATGTCTGAAGGTGAACAGAACTCAATAATGATGGCACATAAACTGTGAAGAGCTGCTGTTTCCTGTGTGTTTAATGGGCTTGTTCGACTCATTTGAGTTTCATTAGAGGATCTGATTCAGTCTGAATGGCACCTCTATTAAACAAAACTTTAAAGGTTGTCTTAAAATTCTAAGCGCACAGGGTTTAGTTACACCAGCAGACAAGAAGAATACAAATATAAGCAACAACAGAATATATGCTCAGTGTCATTTGGTTTGACATAACATTTTGTTTTTTAATTTCATAAGAATATATGGAATTTTCACTTATATTGAACTTGGCTTGGTTGTGAAAATGTTAAATGTTGATTAGGAGAAAATGATATCCAAAAATATCAGTCCATTCTGTGTTTTGATATATTGTCTGATGGTTAGGAAGAGATCCTTTTGGCACTTGTTTGAGATCTATTTTTTAACTCAATACCTTGTAAACAGCGCTTTGATCCCATTCGACCTTTGACCTCAGACCAACTGGGACTCCGGCAGCCATGTTCACAGAAAAAGAAAACACGATCCAAGAAAAACAGTGGAGGTGGATTACACAGTCTGTAAAAACATAAAAGTTCCGGTTAAATGGCATTCGTTGGGGGGTGGGGGGGGGGGGGGTTCACAATATAAAGCCAATCGTCATAAGCCAATAAGCTAAGTAGAAGATTATGTGGATATTTTCTTTAAAAGGCAGGAAAAGGGTATAGCTATGCAGTCTCTAGTGAAGTACAACTGGCTGCAAGAGAACAGAGACTACCGCAACATATCATGGCTCGAAAGAGTTAGGCTGATTTCATCCGTCATGCCCACCCCATTCCTCTGTGTCTCATGTGCTCCATTACCCCCTGGTGAAAACACACACACATTTCTGTAGAGGTCATGACGTCAACTGTTGAGTCAGCTTAAAATGAAGACCAAATCTGTTCACTTAAGAGATTGAGAAAGTTTGTTAGCTGGATGTAAAGGTAAGTGAATACATTTATTTAAGCTACTGCAAGGATTATACGAACGTTTTAGAGATATTTTTCTGCTTTCATGTTTATTTTGGCCTTTTACAACTGAAAGTGGGAATGAGTCAGGAGACAGGAAAAATGGGGAAATGAGATTGGAAAATGACATAACAGATTTAAACTCTCTTTTAAAAGCCATTTTGGATATTCTATTCTATTCTATTCTATTTAAATACTTCCATATCTTTATATCAGTTCCATCGATATAGTTGGACAATATCAGAAGAATAAGTTTAATAACAATGTCATCGGTAAGAAATGGGCAAAAAAGCAGGGGAGGCAAAAGAAAGATGAAGAGAGGAAAGATTATTTGTTTGAGTGTGCCACATTTCTTGCTCCAACTTTTTTCCAGGCATTTAGGAACACGTCCCACCCACATCTGCCCTATGACACACCCACAGCCCAACCCACTGCCCCGCCTACGCTCTGCAGCAGGAGCTTTACAGGAAGCAGCGTTCTGGACTAAGTTCCCTCTGTAGCCACGTCTTGCTTGGCTGAAGCCCAGGCTCAAAGGCGGCGGACAATAGCAGGTTTCAACCACAAAAGTTAGTGTTTACAGTTCTCTTTCCTCCTCCATAACGAGACCTGGAACTCATAGACTCTCTGAAGCTCACACTAAAGACCACCTGCCAGACTATCATCTGATCCTGTAGTCTACGTACACCTACGTGCATCTCCCAACTTATTTTCTCAAATACATTTATTTCTCCCCTTATTTTTGACGCACATCTGTTTGTGCTTAGTTGCCACGGCGATCCTCCTGCGTTAAAGAATGGAGTAAATCTCTATCTTCTGTGCGGCCACATGTGACAGCTAGGCATGATGGGAAGAGGACTGTCAGACGGCCGGTGGGGGAAAAGGAAGAGGTGGGTGGGATTTGCTAGAAAGGGGTCAAAGTTCATTCCCTTGAGGGTCAACACGGGCAGCTGACACAGTGGGCTGGGTGGCTTTCCTGCCCTTAAAACTTGCAGGGGCACCATCCAATAATATACCAGTTCATTTAAATGTGAGGAAAGGTGTGTGATATATATTTAGCCACTTAATCATAAATTAATGGTGTGTAATACTAAATATGGTCCGCGTATTTTTTTTACCCAGGTGTTCTGAAGAGTAGAGGCGAGGGTGAAGATGAGGGTAATCTGATCACAGATCAGTCGCTCTCCCTGGAGGAACATTCCGCCCGGAGGGCTGTAAAATTCAGACTGTGATGCAGATGTTTTTAGCATTCGAGGGAAGCTCCTCCTTTTGTGGGTGATGACCCTGCTTATAGCACAATACTGTACATACGATCGAGGGTTTAGCACATACCAGCTGGAGCATTGGCAAAAGGGCACAACGTGGTCACCGTTGGATGCAACAGTCTTGCTTTTATTCTTTATGGGGCATGATCAAAGAAGTTTAAGCCTTCTTGGTTTACGCCCTGAAAGTTTGATTTAGCCGAGCCCCAAGCATGCTAATTATATACCAAGGCATTTTAAAGGAAAGTGCATTCAATTTACATTTAGAAAAAATACATGGCATACTTTTTGCATTATAGTATAATTTGCTATGTGCAAAAAAAACACAGATAAATTAGAAAAAAAATCAATAAAGATTACAATAAAAACTAAAATAATGTAAAAGTTTATTCCATAAATTTTATATCTTATTCGAAAAATATCAAATGTGTTTGTGGTAGTTCACCCAAACATTTACTCATCCTCATGTCATTTCAAACCTTTATGACACATAATATATTTTTAAGAGAGTATACCGGCATCATCGCACCATTTCACTTCTATTGTATGGACACAAAACCAATGCAAGTGAATGGGAGCCGGGTAACATGATATCTTTAAAATATCTTCTTTTATGTTCTGCAGAAGAAAGTCATAGGCCTACAGGTTTTAAATGACAAGAGAGTGAGTAAAGTATATATAACTTTTTTTTATAAAAAAATTATAATTATGGGTGAACTATCACTTTAAGTACTGTAAATAATTCCAGACCTTCACCAAAGTGCTGGTGTTATGTGGCCTAAATGCAGTGATTCGGGGAAAGGAAAAAATGACCTTGTGCTGTGTCTCACACGTTAGCTGTGACTATAGTTCAGCTGCATTTCTAACATTTGCTACTCTGACCTGTAATCGTGAATAAACAGTCTCGCCCCATTACAGTGCGAATCGAGAGGAAAAGCCTTAGAGATGAAAAGCTAAAAAGAGAGAGAGAATGATTAACGTTCCACCTTAGTTTTTAACATTACGTCTTAAGCAGGGATACCTTCTCGACCATACCACAAAAATGTAAGGAACGCCTTGTTTCTTTAGAACAGCCATTCTAAAAGCCACGAGTCCGTCTGAGAGCTCGATATGCGCACACATGCACACAAACATGTGATGCAAGGATATGATATAAGGGTCTATAAATCTTTTTAAGGAATCGTGGGTACTCTACTAGCCAGAAATCCTCCAGATAGTACTGATTACAATAAGAACGTATTGAGTTTGTTTTCACATGAGTGGATTCTGAACAGCAATGAAGCAAGAAAATGTGACTTTCCGTTAACGTGGCAGAGTGATGCTCCGTCTCTCGCCTATAATTAAAAAAATATAAGGGGGGGGGGGACAAAAGCAGTTGCTGTGACACAGTGCACATTACAGTAAAAATTGCACTTAGACTAATATTCTCCGGAAGAGGAGAAAAAGCAAGAGATAGAAACAACTTGGTGTCACATTAGACACATATTGCTTGAATTAAACTCTTAAGAAAGGGAGGAGGAAGAGGCTTTGAATTCTTTTCCATTGAGATCAGCTCTTTACTGCCTCTCTGTCCAGTCTGAGAGAGAAACCTCATGTGTTAGGCAGCTCCCATCCAGCAAACGGTGCTGCAGAAGACATAGAGAGAAAAGCGGACCATTTAACTCATCACACTCTGATATTGAGAGAAGGTTCACTAACCCAGAATTCTCACTGGTGTCATGTGACGTGTCATACCACGTTTGATTTGCAAACAGCTTCAGACGGTTTATCGTGGTTTCTGGTGTCCCCCCAACAAAATTATAGACTAAGTAACTGTATTTAATTAGCTGTAACATTGCAACATCTGAATCATGAGTCATGGGTAGCCACACTCTAGCTATGCTTGTTTCTTTACCGGCGGAGACATTTCTTGGTCGAAAATTTATATTTTTGGGTTTGTTTGCTTCTGGTCAACTATCCCAACGCTGTAAAAAATCCTGTAAAAAAACAGAATTCTACTGTCAGCTGGGGCCGAATATTTCGTTAAATATAGGAAATTGCTGTAAAAAAATGTTATTCCTGTAATTTGATGATTTTTGACCGTATTTTAAAAAACAGTACAATTTCGTACAATTGCAGTTTTTTGGATATTATTCATGTAAATTTCAGTAGTTCCTCCTGGTAGCACTGAGATTAAATACCTCTTAAATACTTGATGAGAGATCTATTCAACAATGAAGAACGGAGATGTCCCATGATGCACCGCTCGACAGCTGAAGCCCATTAGAGCACATTTCAGAACAGTTTATATTGTTCTCAGGGGGCAATACATTTAACGGACGCTTTAACATGTGAACACATTTTCTTTCATCCGACATGTTTACTAATTTCGCTCAAGTTTACTTGCCTTTTCCGGTCTTTCCAAACCAACGTGCTCTTTCTAATGCAGTGGAATCTGTGAACACATGGAGAACAAATATGTGAGAGCATCGACGTGGTAAGCCTCAAAACTAAAAAAAGAACTGAGTGACACGCAGAAACACACATGCAGGCAGCAGAATCTGATATTAGCGTTTAGTTAAATATTCTAAATACATTAAAAACATGACTATTACATAAACTATAATGCAGTAAAATTATTTTGTCTTAAATCAATGTAGAGAGCACTGAAGGCATCATGGTCTGCATTACACAGCCAATGGTGTCTGTGCATTGCAAACCACTAGTTCTTTGGCCAAAAATAAACTTTAACTGCACCATTGCAGGGTGTGGCTGATCCAGGAGCAAACCGTGAGAAAACCTCTCGAATTTTATAAAGATGTGAGCATTTTGTTGACTAGTTCTGAGGTCCTTCAGATTGGTGACATGGTGAGATTTCTGTGTGCTGGTGGAGGGGCAGGGGGTCTTTGATGACGGAGGACGGCGTTGTTCGGATGTGTTATTACGGGGATCACAGGATCATATCGCGCAGCTCTGCTATTCAGTGTCGCAGACTAGCACCCCGATCCTCATGTAAACACAGGCAGACGTCTGGGAATATTCACACACAAACCACACCCCATCTTTATACCCCCCCACCCCACCACACACTTATACTCAAAGTTATACAAACATACATCCACTACTATTTTCCCTTCCAGCCCGAGACACATGCATTCTTCTCTACGCACGCACACACACGTCTGGCTCTGAAGTCTCTCCCTTTATCTGTTGCTTTGCTACAGGGTTTGATAAAACCCTATTGTTCATTTATCTCTGTTTCTCTATTATAGACATTTAGTTCGTAACCAATAGTCGCTCCTCAATGGTTGTCATTCAATTGCGCACTCTTTTATCTTATGTTAATAAACAAAGAGTTCATACTAATTTCTTACTCAAGTTTACCTCCTCCTCTCTCTCCCCGTGCGTCCTCACAGATGTTCTCATTCCTCTGTATAGTCTCTATAAAGCACTCATCTATGCTGTCTGTATTAAAGGGCTTGTCCTGTTTACAACGATTAAAACAGTTTTGTACTTTCAGTTCTAAATGACCTGCGTGAATCCAAACAGTACAACGTTAGGGGCGATCTCCAAATAAAACTGTTATTTTTTCAGTAAAATGCTAGTCTCTCGCATTGGTTTAGGGGCAGTCAGTCTCAACACTGTTTTGGTTATTGAACTGAATTATAACTCTGGAAAATTCCACAGACGAACTGAATGACTGTTAGTGAGGGTTTCTTTTTTGAGTATTAAAGAAATTCGGTCTTTGGTATTCGATTTGCAGTCGTGCAACGTTTCTGCTGTGTGAATCATCTCCCATATTTGAACTCAGAGACAAAAGACAACTACACACCAGGAATTGAATTAGGGTCTGCGTAGAAACTGAATCTCTTTTCTGTCTATTCCTGTCATTTTTGTTTCATGCACTGATGAATAGAATCAATAGCTCAGTTCATCTTTTTTAAACACACCGAATTGACCGACAAACATACACACCGGCCGTATCTCTGTTTATTTGTAGGAAGATAAGCACTGAGGGTGGATTTTGTTTACTGTTATAGTAATGGCAAATTCTTGCTTGATCAACTGAGGCACGATGAGAAAAGAGGATAAAAAGGCATCAAACATGGGAATATTACCTAGAAAGATATTTGGAAGAAGGCTTTTAACCAAACAGGACTTGTCCGCCAAAAGAAGATATTTTGAAGAATGTAAGACAGCAAACAGTTCTGGGGCACTTTTGACTACCATTGTCCAGTCGATGGCATCCAAGAACTGTCTGGTTATAAGCAATAAGAAATACAGATTTGGAACAACTCGAGGGTGAATAAATGATGACAGAATTTCTATTTTGGGAGGAACTGTTCCTTTAAGACAGAGTCCTAAATATTTCCTAATTATTAAACATCACATCTCTGATTTATGCCTTGTGCACTTTCAGACTATTCACTAAATCAATGCAGTTTTGACTCTGAATCCCATTTTCCATGGGATCCTAAACGTTTGGACCCCGCTTCAGTGATGAAATCCAAATAGAAAAGATGTCATTTGGTCTGCCGCACCTGTAATTTTGGACTGTGATAGACATTATGGTAAGCAGTTTTTCATCCGTCAAATACTCAGCCAGTTTAACGGTTGTCACTTCTGGTTTTGAAGCAAAACGTGACATTTAGGGCGTACAAAAATGTGGATTTTTATTAGCAAACACCTATATGGGAACCTGTCATTTCCTTGGGAAACAGACTGTTTTAGATAATTAAAGCTTAAGGAGAGAGGGGAGAAATACAGATGGGGTTCACTGTGGATTCAGATGTTATGGAATCAAATAATACTGTAACTTACAGTTCCGGAATCTTGTGTATAACAGTGAGCAAAAGTGATGTGCGTAGAGAGAATCAATAACATTTTAACAACTGTTATACAATAACAGTAAAACTGTGGTCAATGTATGCTTTACCATTGAGTTTATCTAATTTTTGTCGATACACTTTTTTATATTAGACCCATAACAAACTTATATTTCTTATAAACGGAAATTTCCCTTTTTTAAGTACCCATTTTGTACCACACACCTCATATTTGGATTGTTTAATTAAACCCGAAGCGGCATTAAAAGCAAATACTGTATGCAATTGTATATCCTCTTGTATCCTCATCTTGGAGTACGCTAAATTCAGAGATCTCTAAAGAAATAATACTAAAATACAAATTCAACAAACAAAATAACTAATGTCAATGAGAAAAAGAGAGAGGAATAGAAAGAAAAGCCATCCTAAAAAATGCTATAGGGATAGAAGAATTCTGTCTGAATTCCAGTGCCATTTCTTTCTTTCTTGCTGAAATGTAGAGGTGGAAAGCTGGAAGATGTTCTTAGCAGCCTTTAAAAAAAACTCATCAATTTGGAGTCTGATCACTCCTCTGGATATGTCATTTAAAGCCGAGCCTCCTCCTTGGTTCTAGGAAAAATATCTAAAATAGTGAGAATAAGAGACTCTCTTT
Source organism: Barbatula barbatula (assembly GCF_947034865.1). Lineage (NCBI taxonomy): Eukaryota > Metazoa > Chordata > Actinopteri > Cypriniformes > Nemacheilidae > Barbatula > Barbatula barbatula. Next base: position 7,785,802 of record NC_136769.1, read on the forward strand.
ACGCTCATGAAGAAAGATTCGAATTTTGTGTGAAAAAAATCCACAACCCGGCAAACGTTATCTACCTATAAAATACCTTTTAATATTTCTCGTTGCAAAACCAAACATACACAAATTTGTCACAGACACCTGGTCAATGCATTTTAACATGCCAAGATATTATGCTTAGCAAGGTTAGTTAAAGGAACAGTTTATCCAAAAATGAAAATTCTGTCTTCATTTACTCACCCTCAAGTTGTTCCAAATCCCTATAAATTACTTTGTTCTGATAAACACAGAGGAAAATATATGGAAGAATGCTTGTAACCAAACATTTCTTGGCAACCATTGACAATTCTGTATAATGTATATATACAGAATTGTATGAATAATGTAATATACAGTATATACAGAATTAAATGTATAAATAAAAACAAATATACTGTGGAACGCAAAAGAAGATATTTTGAAGAATGTTTGGACGCATTTACCATTCTCATTTTTCCTACTATGGTAGTCAACGGCATCCAAGAACTGTTTGGTTACAAGCATTCTTCCAAATATCTGTGTCTTAAACACACTTGTTTGAATCCCTATGAATCTGGTCTCTCTATAGAATCACCTGATGGTCATGCTTTTGAAGCCATTCAGAACATTCTTGTCTTAAATGATAGTTGAAGTTTGCGTATCATTTCAATTCTTTACAACGGCAACACCTGGAGCATGACACAAAAGTGGTGATTACAGCCGGCCATCTAACTGGAGAGAAGATTCCATGGCTCTTTCCATTCGTCTGTACAGCTATCTCTATTATGGCTTAAGGTTCTTTTAAAGTCAAGCCAGGGACTTAAAACCCAATTCTACCTCTGATAAAACTATGTGGTCATTTAAGCAAAAGCGACTTCATCGCACAAAACGGATTTGCAGATGGAAAAGTATAAATTCCACCTGTGAAAAGTAATCTGTGAGGGGAGGGAAAGTATGTTTACGCCAAAAGCGTTTGATTTTACTGAACGATCCAATTTATTGGAATAAAATACACATTTTAAGTGTAAAATACAATACATTTTTGCATCAAATATTGCTAAAATAAGCCTCATGTACTTGATTTTATATGGTGGGGACATTTGAGCTTGTATTGAATTATCAATTCAATTTAATTCAAGACCCTCAAGTGTCTTTAACATTTGTAAAAAGGTCATTATGAGGTCTCATGAAAGCACTAAGACTGAGCAGACAAACATCCAGTTGACTAAAATAATAAGAACATTCCTGGCTCAGTATAGTGTTGCAATCGTTTTTTTATGGATGTTTAAAAGCAGAATTCACATTATGTTGGTGCTTGTCAATACATATTTAACTTCATCTTTGTTACCAGAGTACACTGAAATGTGGCCAAAAGTTTGCCTCTCCTCAATGAAAAAAAAGAAAGAATCTTACATTAACCTCGGCCTGTACTGACTCCTGAAATAGATCTTTTGAAGTAAACTGACCTAGTCACAAGTCCTGGTACAGAATGGAGCACATAGTAATTGTTGAGTGCTTGTCTTTGTTTTGGCAGAGGGAAACTCTGTCCAATAAAGGGATAAATATAACTGTAAATGAAAGGCTACACAGACGTGGCTGGACCTTGTAGCCTGAAGATTACAGACAGACACCCCTGAACACTCTGACCACTAGAGTCCTGTGTGCACTCTTTCTCCCTCTCTTTCGAGCTACATTCTCTCTGCCTGCTTGCCTACAGTTTCTCTTTAAATCTCTTTATATTTTGATTCTTCAGCAGGTAAATCTTGAGCATAAGGAAAAGGAAACCAGATCGAGAGAGGTGTTTACAGGTAACACAGTATGATTTTGGCCACGATTTTGCGCCTGCAAGACATACTGCTCTCAAGATGCTTTTCCCAGAGACATAATATCAATCCACTTAAAGGTTTAGTGTTAAAGGTCCAGTGTAGGAAATTTAGCATCATCTAGCGGTGAGGTTACGAATTGCAACCAACGGCTCACTCCACCCCTGAATTCCATTCAAGAGGACCTGTGGAGTAGAAATAGTTTTATTAATTTTTTGTGTGAAGTTTTTGCGCACAGTTTTTATTTTGTTAAACTTTACTTTACTAAATAACACAAAAAATTATTTTACTAGTTGTTTTTTTACAGTGTAAAACACAATGCTTTACAATGTAAGGTCTTTATATACCTCTGAAGACATAGTTATGTATACAATAAATTACACACCAGACCTTTGAGTTGTGACATCAGGAATATTGTTTCCAGGTCTAAGCATCCACTCGGTTCAATTGATGACTATAGAAACAGCCATTTATGAGCATTTTTTCATTCATATCACATTTATGCGCAACCTTTTATAAACTCATAGTACGTTACAGTCTTATGGAATATTTGACATCAATATTGTAATAAATTATAAAAATATCTGGTCCATTTTTAAATGGCGATAAAAGTTAGGATTGTGTTTTTTTGAGGGTTTGACAGAAAACAATGAGTGTATATTATAATTGTTTGTTGTTTGCCTACAGAATCTGATCCCATTCTGAACCGGAAAGCAGGGGTATGTGATGTCAGACTTGACAAGCAGATTTACGCAGATCATCCTGTTTAATATTTTGGTACCAAATTTTGTACCTGGCTCAAAGTTGTGTGTTGCAAGCAGCCTTTTTTAACAAACATTAGGATCAAGGCCAAGTGATATGAGGTGTGTTGGGTCCCCTGGTACGTTAATGGAGGATTGGGGTCTTAGGTTTGGTTTGATGAGGTTCCAGCAAACCTCAGGGGGCTTTACAGTAAAATGGGTTTGGGGCTTTGAGAACGCCAGGGGAGAGGTGATATGGGCCAATGTTGGGGAACAAAATCTCTTGACGATGCGAAACGATAACAGGGTCTCACGCAGCGCAGTTTATGGTTAAAGTTCAGACTTGCTTTGCTGTCAATATAAGCAAACAGTAAAAGTTCACAAGTATACAAAAGTGTCTCTTTGAAGTTGCACACTTTTTAATAATTTTTTACAACAGAAAGCTTATCTATAGGCCGGGGTCCACAGCAATGGATGTTACTCTTGTCTGGTGTTTAAAACTATATGTCCTTGGGTCCCACCTAAAGGGCCAGTTGATTAAAAAATGTGTCAATGGTAGTAAATGGGATCCAATGTTGCTAGGGCACCAGTGTTCTTTTAACGTTGTATTTTTTGGTCTGCAGAGAAAAGTAAGTCATACAGATATGAAACGACAAGACATTTTATTTTCTAGGTGAACTGTCCCTTTGAACAGCAACAGAATATGAGATCGCTTGAGATTCCAATGTACATCATATCACAGATTTTTGTGTCTAAATGACCTAAAGAACTTCTTAAGAGCATATATAAAAAATATCCAGGTACCTGTCAGCCAGCCTCTTCAAAGAAGACCCTTCATCACTAAAACCCCTTAACCAGCCTTGACATTCTATACATCATCTGTAAATCGCCAGTTATGGCTACATCAACCTCCCAATGATATATTATGAGCACATTACCATTAACTAGCATCATCATCTTATGTTATGCAGCACAGGACACATCAGACGCTAGGTGGCTTCGGGACTGGCAGGAAACGGCCTGACGTCCAGCGGCGGAGCCCTCTTTGCACTAGCAACACAAGCTTTCATTAACACATCTACGGGAAGGCCCTCATTAGGACCAGGGACCACAGTGACATCCTACGCCCAAGGCCCTTTGCAAGTGAATGGAGACTTCAAAGATGCCAACGGACCCCTCCATGGCTCCAGAGTTCAGGTCCCTGTAAACCCGCTCACTTGAAGCCTGGTGCGATAATAGGCTGCAGACAGCAGGTAAAGAGAGAAAGATGGTGCGGCGGCTTTATGTTTTATGACTTTCCAAGTTGGTGGAAACAAGATGTTTTAAAGGCCCAGGACACAGAAGCAACAGGGTGGAAACACAAAGGGGATTCCAGTTAAAAATGCCCGTAAAGAACCAGCGACTCCTATCTGATGGCCTAGCCAACGTGGCACACCTAATGAGGGTAATGGTGCACAAAACTTCAACGTAAGCTATTGGTGTCAAAAGCATATAAGCATTTTGAATCCAGGACGGCTTATTTATGTATTTTAAAATTCAGTGTAGAGACCTTTACCTGTCTTACGGCACATTTATGCATTTGGAAGAGCCTAAAGTGCTTCTGGACAATACATTGTGGTAATCAGTTCATTCTTTACAAATCAAACGTTGGCATTGCTAAACCCTCATTCTACCAGTTAAGCTTTCAAGAAGACATGCAGTTTCCAGGTCACAGTTGAGGTCTCTTTAATATCTTAATGGAGTAGTGCATCCCTAACTGTCATCATTTACTCATCCTCCTGACATTTTAACCCTGTGTAACTTTCTTTCTTCTTCAAAACATTTAGAAGAATACTGGTAACCAAAAACCTTTGGTCCCCGTTGATTTCTATTGTATGGACACAAAACCAATGCAAGTCAATGGAACCAAAGGTTTTAATTTACCGCCATTCTTCAAAATATCTTCTTTTGTGTTCTGCAGAAGAAAGAACGTTTAATTGACAAGAGACGAGTAAGTGATGGTGAACCTTCCCTCATTGATTTCTAGGCTAGACATCAATGAGAAACGCAATCCAAAATCAACATTATTGAAGACTGCGAAATAAATTCCAAAATTATTTTGTACTGTAAATATGATCTACATATAGATGTTCAGTTTGATCTCATCACCATTGGGCACTTTGTTTTGTGGGACAAACTGGTTTTATATATATATGATTTTAAACCAATGTAATATATTTCGATTCATTTTAATAATTGTGTGTGTCATTGTTTCGATTTATTCATCAAGCAGATTGCTGGACTATAACACACGTCACACACTTGGATCTTACAGGAAACAGTGACGGAATTGCTCTTTGTAATGATGGATTCATGCTCAGCTCCCCCTAGGGCAGACAAGAGGTAATACATCTGTGTAATTTTACATGTGTCTATGTTTGTGTGCACATGTGTGCATGACATGTTTCTGGAGAGAGTAAAACAACGAAATGATCGTGCAGCTCTATGAGCACAACACTTATATATTTAAGTAGGCAATATTACATAAACAAGAGAGTGTGCACCTCGGTTATAAGTCTTTGTTCACTCTCTAAAGGAATTAAGTTATGTGATGTATATCCTTTGTGTTTATTTGCAATTGTTAAACTATGTCTTGTCTGATTTTGTTTCCTACAGAAAACATTTTTGCTTTAACTCAGCCTCCAACTCTCTCTGTTTTTCCATGACTCATGAAAGTCCTCTGACGAATTACAGAGGTCTCAACAGATGGAAAAACTGCTGTTATGAATGACCACAACCACTGTCCTGAAATCAGCTGGATGATAATTTTACATGCTATTTAGTCAACCTAAGCTGATCTAACATAAGAAATAATGTTTTATTTTGTAGCAAGAATGGGCGAGAAACCGAAAGAAAAGGGTAGAGATAAACAGCATTTGAGGGAAACCACACCTTTAGACAGAACAGACAATGTTACACTTATCCCATATGTGGTTTTGTTAAAGCCCCCCTAATAACTAGACCGCAATAGTGTGAAGATATGTATATTTTAGAAGTATTGTTTTTTGTTTGTTGCTATGTACTGTCATCAGGGGTTTTGTACTCACGTGCCACATAGGGGTAAAAGGATACAGGGTGGGAATCTTTCAGGGATGGGCGGGGAAATATCTAGCATGCCGCTTTCCTATTGGTTGTTGTTTGACACCTACTAGACGATGAACAGTTTCTACTGCTTCATCTGTTATGTCTCTGGTGCGTTTCCTCCATTTTTTTCCAGCACTCTCATATTCTTTTGTCGCCATCTGGAAGACAAAAAAAAAACCCTAAACTGACCGGTCCACAAAACAAGTCAAAGTTCTCTCCTTATTAAAAATAAAATGTATACAACAAATTATAAAGGGATAATGGATCGATTATGGCTTGATTTATCTCTATATCCAAGAAGGTTAAAATGTGCTTAACTTTTATACCCCGTGTTTATGATGTATTGAGTCTATATTACATGTTTCTCTGCCTTTCTATGGTTTCATCCTCTCGCTGTCTCCTCTTCTTCCAGTGTTGCTAAACTACTGCCACATCAACACTGGGAGTCTGAGGGAAGACAGCAATGTAGGAAAAAAGAACTGTAGAAAACGGGGGTGGAGGGGCAGATGTCCTGAAGTCAAACTCCAGAGGAGGAGTGAAGGGAACACAGACACGTCATTTCTCTCCAGAAAGATGTCAAGAGAAAAAGAGAAATGAATAAAGGGATTTAAAGAAAGTTATGAATTAGCACACATAAATCGAGGAACTTAAACACAGATGAAAAATGGTGTTTCTGATGATATTTGGTGTTCAGAAATGGAGATGTTCATAAAAAACAAGCACACAAAAATGTGTCTATTTGGCCTTTTGTTAAAAGTCCCATACGAAAACCATTTAAATTGTTATGATAGCCCATAACAGCCATTATCATGCATGATAAGGGAAAAGAATGGAAATGAATCGTAATGGCATTAACAGCCATTTTGTGAATACCTGGAAAAAAGAAAATCTCAGACACAAACAGGAGAGGGGGACAGAGATGAACTCCACACACTGAAGCCTTAACAAAACAAACTCTCACGAGCCCTGAAAAGCAGAAAGGCTAGATGAGAGGAAGATGGGGTCAGCGAGAGAGAGAGTTCGAAGAGAGACACAGAAAGATAGAGAAAGGTGGTTGGATGTGGAATGGTGCGAAATGATGCTGTTCTACACAGAAGAACAGCAGAATTTGAAGGGAAAGTGCAACACTTAGAGAATATTTTTTTATTAAATGTGCTTATGTCTCAGTCTACTATATATATATATATATATATATATATTTATATATGGGGCAGAGATATATAGAGGCTGAGACTAAAAAAATTCAATCTTCTTTTTCATTTAAAGTTGAAAATTGACAGGTTTTAGGATTTATAAAGGCAAAACAAAAAAATCTATATGAATAAAAAATATTTCTGGGACCTTGTGAGACAGACCATTTGCACGATTCATTTGTTTAAAATTCTGTGGATATAACAACTACCAAGCGTAAGAAAATGGATGGATGGCGTAACAACTACCAAAAAAATCCTGGATTCAGTCAAAATGAAATCACAAAACGAATAAATGAATTGCACATTAACTGTGCCAACTTCAACAAGGAATAGACTCTGATTCTCAATTCTTAAAACCATCAGGACCAAATCTAAACCAAAAAGTAAAGTAGTTGCATTCAGTTCTAGTTTGTGAAACCTGCAAAGTTCTGAATTCATCATCATGGTGTCGCTGGAAAAGACCAGTGATATAGAACTGGATTTCACACCTTCCCTTTTCACTGCACTTATTTCTGTCTTAAAGGCAGTTTGCTTGCCTCAACCTGCCTGCTGTAGAACTCAAGTTCGTCTCTTTCAGGAGGTAAAGACCCTAGTGAGTTCACTGAGGATAGGGTATATAAACTCAAAATGACCTCTGATCAGCTGTGAAGCTCAAAACAACATAAAAGCTGCGAAATGATGTACATAATAAACCGAATACATTTTTATCTTGGAAAAAATCTGTTTATTCATACAAAAAATTAAAATACTGACATTTTAAAACACTTTAGTCTTATATACAGTATATAACTTGCTGCTTGTTTTATATTTGTTCTGTTTAATTGAATGTGTTTTCTCAATGCTGTCATTTGTGATAGGAGACTAACCAGATCAAAAGTTAATAATTAATAATTCATTAATAATAAAACACAGAAATGAAAAAACTGAATATTTCCTTCTCTTCCAGACTAAGTGACATTCCTCGGTGGTCATTGGAAAGAATGATGATGATCTCTCTTCCTTTGCCTGTAATCTGATGAGGAATTTTGGAAGGTCGTTTTGTCAAACTGCTAAGCAGCATTGTCAAATTACCTGACAGAATTGAAGCCAGTGTTTTCCAGTATCTGTTTTTATATTCATTTCCTTTTTTTCCAAAGACCACATCAATTTAAATTTACAGAACAGTCCTTGTATAGCTGTGTGATCATGATACAAGAAAATATAATTTTATTCGATTTTTTCCCCTATTTTTTATTTTGTTATTATCATTAAAAATATTATATATTCCTAAATTTAGTTTTATTTCAGTAATGGTTTACTTTTTATTTTGTTTGATTTTTTTAGCCTTTCAAAAAACATTTCTTTTTTATTCCAGGCCGATATTTATTTGATTTCAATTAACAGAAATAAATAGTTAATTTAATATACTTTAAAAAACTCTGCCTGTTCTTAGATGTCTAATAATACAACCAAAATGTGACATCACCAGAATTGACTAGTATTAGCAGATGTAAGACTGAAAGGGTGGTGGGTGATCTTATCTTGAACTACAAGAGTTTAATGATCCCATCAGTCAAGAAAAAACACACATCCACAACATTAACACAAGTATAAGTGATGCCCTCTACTGGATCTTCAGCGCCTGACAAGCTGGAGCAATGAAAAAAGTCATTTTTAAGATCTAAAAATATATCCAAACAAGAGGATCTTAAACACACTTTATAATATTTAAGTAGTCACATACTGATTTGTGGTCAGTTTGGAACAAATTAAATATAAAGAAATGTGTGAGTTTCAGAGCTGATGGGCAGAGAAAACTGAGATGATGAGAATGTGAGTGGGAGGGGCCTAGAAGAGAGTGATACAGAAAAAAAAATAATTAACTCTAAAAAGAAAGAAAGACAAAAAGGAGGATCAATAAGAAGAGAGAGAGAGAGAGGGGGGAGGGACACTATGAAGTCTGGAGGAATGAAAGGAAAAGCAGATGGAATTTCACTCAAATGGAAAAAGTGAATGTCAGAGAGGAAGAAAAAGCCACATGAGGCTGTGTGAGTTCAACAATAGCCGCCATCAGTCCAGAATCCCACACAGCAGTTTAATAAAGAAACCAAATCAACAAAGAAGAGTTTGATAGCATATCTGTGCCATTTAAACAGGTTTAGTCCAATATAATAACAGCTGCTGCTGTACATCATCAAAAATATTTCTCGAACACCCATACGCGCCCTGAAGGCATCACCTGCGTGAATGAAGAAGATACGAACTTGTGGTAAGGTGGAGTCTAATTGAAGCATGTTTGTGGGCATGTAATATGAACAATACAGCCAATAACTGATTCATGTTCCTTATTGTCAGACTGAAGAATGAAAGCCATGAGCAAACATTAACGAAACTACTTTCTCGAAACATCGAGACATATGAGATTTTAAAAGGGATGTGACGTCACTCCATAGTCTAATGTGGAACGGCACATAAATGCACAAAGCAATGAACAAAAGCAGATAAGCAATGTTTGATAATTATTTTAGTCACGACGTCTCTTTCTCTCACTGTCTAATGTCTTTATGACAATTAAAAGAAATATTAAAATTAACTGTACTAAATTTAAAATATATATTCAATATACAGTATTTACATCTCAATATACTGTGAGCGTTTCATCTCCGTGTCATCCAGCAAGTATCAAAGTACCATCGGCCACACGCAGGGAAACTGGTGGTGTGACGCTTGGCCTGACATGTCCGGTGCAGACGGCATGCAATTCTCAGGACCAGCCCTTCCCAATTCCCAAGAGTTTTCCATTCCTACTTGAAACATTTCAAAGTTCAAATATAAATAAAATCACTGGACATAATTCATGTATAAGATAAAGAAATACCTTGCATTAGGCCCAAACGTATTATAAATCTGCTGTGATTGTAAGGTAGAAACATCTGTTGGAATTCTGCTGAAGGGAAACACAGGTGTTGAACTGCTGGTGTTACTATATTCTCATTGTTAAATTCAACTAACTGAAACAGTTGCATTGTATATGCATTGTATATGTTTTACATCCACTTCCTTTTCAAAGAGACGGTTGATTTTATAATGGGAAGTGTTTGAGAGGGTCCTGTCGCCACACAGGCCTCTGGTTTCTCTCCTGCTGGTTAACATGCTGATAGCGATACTTTATAACTAAAACCTTTTCCTCTAGAGGGAGAACAGCTCTCACATGACATCTGCTAAAACTGAACACACACACGCAAAACAGACACAGAATCAAACAACAGACACATATAACTTGCATACAGTACTCTTGCTATGAAAATATAAAATATGACTACACATTTGTATCACAGCGTTGCTTATGAAACAATCAAAGTTGTTGAGCAAATTATAATATTAGATGGGTTAGTGATAATCCAGCCATGTTTTTCATTAAATCGAATAATGAGATGGAAATATTAATCCTGTTTTAAACAAATTCAGGAACCCGAGAAATGTTAAGTTTTTTTCAGATTTTAAACAACAACTTAAATCCTACGATGACCCAATAAACTGTCTAGTGGTACGAGTGCAGTCCTATTCTTCCCCTTCCCCTTTGGAAAATAACCACACAGATTAGAAACAGCTGTGGGTCTGGCTAAAATACAGCTGGAGGTCTCGTCAGGGTATTGAACCAGCCAATGAGAAGAGCCACGGGTGACCCACATCTGGAGAAGAGAGAGAGCAGAAAAGGGTCTGAGACGCAGCCATCTTTGTCTTTTCACACACGTACACTCCCGTTCTTGCCCAAAAAGTAGGAATGTTCACTCCTGAAGGGAGGTGATTCCAAAATCATGGCTGAAAATTGCATTGTGGGTGTTGCTGAGCTTGCGCATATGATCCCTCCCCTTTTGTATCACATGCTGACGGTTAAAAATTTCACACAAAAATTAAAACACACAAATGAATAACAGTTAAGGGTGGTAACTTATAAATAAAAAGTTCTGGTAACAATGGACAGTAGTGTCAAATTGCAAAGCAACGTGATTCGTCTGATCTTTGAGATCTTTTGAAATGACTCTGAAAAGACTTCACTTTCTTGGTTGCTTTCACTAAACCCTATTATTTCTCACAGCAAGACTTTGAATTAGTATTTAGAATATGAGAGCATGAATTATAGCAAGCCGCTGTATGCTATAGATATCCTGGCACTACCCACCAAAGACAGGATAATTATGTATTGCGGTGGGCTTGACATGCATGGCGCACAAGAAAATCTAGCAAAACCTCGTACTCTCCCGACTGCACACCACAAACCGCTCTCTATTTCTGAGCATGCTCAGTAGGTTCTCCAAAATAGGAAGCCTTAAAGCATGATAATCCAAATATACAAATCAGTACAGATCCGTCCCCCTCACTGTCCCTACGAAAGGCGACAAACATCGGTAAAACTGAGGATTAATTATGGTTTCAGCCCAATGGACAGGCCTGCCGTCTGTAATTCTTTGCCGTCACTGCTTCAGAATCGAGTCGGCCACCAACGTTTACATTCACTTTGCTCTCTGTCTGCTGCTAGCCTGCTATGACCCCTGACCCCGCCCCCGGTGTCCTATGAGGAGCTGTTAAATGCCTCAATCACGCAAAATAACTAACTGAGATGAAATCATTTGCTGACGGCTTGGTTCCCCCAGCCGCCTGCAACGTCATCAAAGAAAGGCAATGGCACAATTGTGCAGATTATAATATGAATATAGCCTTAAACATGCCTGTAAAGGGTACGAACAGGTTTGTGACCATATTTGAAAATCACCCAATGGCCAGAAAGTCAGATCACATATCAATAGCTGTTAAATAGTTTTATTTTAATTCAATTAATATGCAATCAAATATTAAAATGAATTCATATTAATATAAATGTAAAATGTGATATTATTCAAAAACAAGCCCGTAAATTCACTTCGGCCAGCGCATGCGTCCGATGAAACCATCTATCATGTATTATAGGAGCAAAAGATCTTGGAGAGAGAGAGAGAGAACGAGAGAACGAGAGAACGAGAGAGAGAGAGAGAGAGAGAGAGAGAGAGAGAGGTCTGTCTCTCACAAAGGCTACATTCATTCATCTCAGGCAAATATTATACAGGTTTCCTAAGGAAATGTTCACTTAGTCCTACTGAGCAACAGCTCACCACCACATCTTTGATTCCAGTCCTTCTCCAAATACCCACCGGAAGACTTGAAGGGACAACACCATTAGCAGTGAGAACAAGTGTTGGACCCCTTGGGGCCCAGGTAAATAAACTTACAAACTACAAAAGATTCGTTTCTTGATAATTTGCCTGAATTGTCTCAAATCTCTAGCATGAGTAATAACGTTGAAGATCTTGACTTTACCAAAATGACAGACCGACACAGTGGAATAATGAACACACTCAGGCTCTAAAGAAAGCGGCACGAAAAAATGGACCGCAACTTTACGAAAACTAAATTAGAGGTATTTCGTACTGCCTGGAAGGATAGTTATAAGGCCCCTTGTCAAAAAACCCCATCTGGACCCTGGAGAAATAGTTAACTACAGACCTATTTCGAATCTACCTTTCTTATCTAAAGTTCTGGAAAAAGTAGTCTCAATTCAAATATGCTCCTTCCTCCAAAGGAATGAGATTAATGAAGATTTCCAGTCTGGATTTAGAGCACATCACAGTACAGAGACTGCTCTGATTAGAGTTACAAATGATCTGCTTATGGCGTCCGACCGAGGTTGTATCTCCTCATTGGTGCTGCTAGATCTTAGTGCTGCATTCGGCACCATTGACCACAGCATGCTCCTACATAGACTCGAAAATGATGTCGGTATTAAGGGAATAGCTTTGAAATGGCTTAGATCTTATTTATGCGACCGTTTCCAATATGTAGCAATAAACAATGAGGTATCACGCAAATCGAAAGTCCAGTACGGTGTACCACAGGGCTCAGTCTTAGGGCCTATGCTCTTCGCATTATACATGCTACCTCTAGGAGATATAATAAAGCGACACGGAGTAAGCTTTCACTGTTATGCTGATGATACGCAACTTTATATTTCCTCGAAGCCTCATGAAACACAGCAATTCCATCGAATAGTGGAATGCATAGTCGATATAAAAAAGTGGATGAGTAGCAATTTTTTATTACTGAACTCGGACAAAACTGAAGTGTTACTTATCGGACCAAAAACCGCCCTACGTAACAACCAAGAATACTGCTTAACTATTGATGGATGTTCCATAAAACCCTCATCTTTAGCTAAGAATCTTGGCTTTATATTCGATAGTACTCTGTCATTTGAGAACCAGGTCGCCAACACCTGTAAAATTGCGTTTTTCCATCTTAAAATATATCTAAACTACGTCATATGCTGTCACCATCAGATGCAGAGAAGCTTATACATGCCTTTATGACATCAAGACTAGATTATTGTAATGCACTATTAGGTGGTTGCCCTGCAGGCCTATTACAAAAACTCCAACTGGTCCATATTGCGGCAGCTCGAGTTCTTACGCGTACAAAAAAGTATGAGCATATTAGCCCGGTTCTGTCAACCTTGCACTGGTTACCTGTAAAGCATCGCATAAACTTTAAAATCTTGCTTATTACCTATAAAGCGTTGCATGGTTTAGCTCCTCACTACTTGAGAGAACTTCTAACGTATTATAGTCCATCACGTGCACTACGCTCTCAGGCGTCTAGTCAGTTGGTAATACCTAGAATTTCTAAATCAAGTGCAGGCGGCAGATCCTTTTCCTATCTAGCGCCTAAACTTTGGAACAGTCTTCCCTGCACTGTACGGGAGGCAGACACACTGTCAGTTTAAATCTAGACTAAAGACGCATCTTTTTAATCTTGCATACACTACACTATCATAATATATATATTTCAAAGATCTAGGCTGCACTAGTTAGATCAACCGGAACCAGGGACACTTCCAATAACAACTGATGCATTTGATGCATCAAAGAGTGCAGAACAGTACTCTACCCTCAGCCAGTCTTGTCTCATTGTTCCAAGGTTACTAGAACGGGCAGGACGCAGTCCAAGGTTACCGGAGTGGGCAGGGCGCAATCCATTCCCAGACCTAACAAATGCTGGACGAAGGACGTGGCGACTCTACAAAACTTCAGTCGCTATTAGATTATTAATGATAATTTTAAATCTAAATTTGTTTTTTATTTTTGCCTTGTTGTGCAAGCACTGTCGATCTTGTGCAGAGGCTGCAGTTTTTGCCAGAGGGGAACTGGAATCCCCTGGTTTGGCCTGGTCTCCCTCTGAGGTTTTTTTTCTCCTCCAATGGAGTTTTGGGTTCCTCGCCACCGTTTGCATACTGTTTTGCACTGTTTGCCTGGCCGGGGGGGCTGCTAGAATTTGATAGTCTTATTTAATTAACTCTGCATACAGGAATTTATTGTGTGTCTGATATTTGACCTGTTTTGACTTCCATAACCTTTTATGCTTTACTTATAGTCAATGTTTTCTTGTACAGCTGCTTTGTAACAATGAAAATTGTAAAAAGCGCTATATAAATAAAGCTGACTTGACTTGACTTGACAAACCAAAGACAAATTGGTATTCAACAGGTTTTAAACCTCATGTTTTGCTCGTGTTTTGATTCAAGGTTCAGTTAAACTTTGTGTATGATGCATAATTACACAAATACGGCTTTTACTAAATAGAAAAACATTATTTCCCTTTACACCGATGTACGTCACTTCTGTTGTTTTCTCGGTAGAGGGCGCTGTAGAGCAATTGTCAGAACATTTTCTTCAAACCCAAACAAATTTACAAAGTGCGAATTTAATTTAAGAAATGCGTTTTAACTCGTAAGATTATGCCAATTTCTTAAATGTCAATTTATTCTGTACTGCACGATACAAAACATATTATTTGGTAAGAACATTTTAAGCAACAGTGAACTCCTCTAAATGACCTCTTTGTATTTCATATATGTGTGTTGCGAAAAGGCTTATGTTTGTGTTCTCTCAAAGACAATAAGAGTAGCATTGGTGCAGCTTTAACAGAAGGAAGAAATCAATGTTTCAGAAGTGCTTTCTGAATTCTTCTCCATTTATATGGCAATGCTGACCCCTTAAGGAGGTTTGTTATGCGGTTCCATTGAACACAATATTGAAATATAAACAGATGTATTAGAGCTAAGATAACATTATCAGAAACATACTTGTAATTCTGGTCTTTGCATAATGTTTCAAATATATTTTTATTTCACCTTTTACACATCACTTACATTGTTTACTGAAAAAAACAAATGCTGATGCAGTCTGTAATAACGCAAATGGTAGACAGAGAAAGAGATTTAGCTGGAATGCACAATACACAACCAGCATACAGTGGAAAGATTCAATTGTTGTTTTTAGTTTACTTGTTTCAAACAGTTTCTTTCTTTAGAAGAAGAAGAGCAGCTCTCCCCTAAAGACTTCCATTTCCACTGAGGGCTAGGAAGAGATCAAATCAGTCCAAAGGATTTCAAATGGGCTAAGTTATTATACATCCGCCCTTGTCCTTAAAGGGGTTCTTGTCCTCAGGAACGCCCTTAATCAGAGGATCCTCTGCAGATTGGGTCTCAACCCATTCACAAATCTCCTTTGCACTTTTGGAGACCTGGGGAAAGTAAGCGTGTCAGATGCAAGTCAAGTTAACAGCGCTTTCAAAGCAAAACTTGACCAACAATCCATATTGAAGGATCTATATCACTGAATGCTTTCTACAACTTTCTCATTTTTCCCTGAAATACTTTTGAATATTGAATATTTTTGAACTGAATATGCACACTTTTTTTTGTAGCTCAGCGGTTAGAGCATGGCACTAGCGATGCCAAGGTCGTGGGATCGATCCAAGTGGATTGCACATACTTAGAATCAAATGTATAGGATAATGCAATGCAAGTCGCTTTGGATAAAAGCGTCTGCCAAATGCATAAATGTAACTTTTCAGTGATAATTGTCAGGGGGAAATCTGAGATACAATACAATGCTTTTATCTGCATAGTAAGCATGATAAAAAAATATTATTATATGATTATACTTGGTACGACTGCCCTGGAGATACTTACAGGCTCCCTTGTGTTATTCACCTCCTTCTGAAGCTGTTCCAGCTCCATTTTCATGATCTCGGCATCGGACATGTCCCGTGCCATCTTGCCCTGAAAGATTACAATATTTGTATTGTTACGTGAAACATTTTAATGCCATTTCAAAGTCCTTACAAAGGATGTAGATTCATCTTAACGATAATCTGCGTGTAACTGAATAAAAAGGAATTCAACATTCCACACAACTGCATCTTTTGATCGGTGTCAAAGTATTTGGTCCTTTAGGATCATGGGTAAGTGTGTCAGGAATTAAAAGATTTCAGGTAGCTCTGCCGATTAGGTTAAATTGAATCGAGGGGTCACATAAGTGTGTCTGCAAAAACTGGTTTTAATAGATCTTACATATAAGGTTTACATATGAGGGGAGCACAGAAGGTCCAACACATGATACTCTAGGCTTGCAAGGAAATAAGAAAGACATCTATTTCATACTCCTTTAAGTATCATAAGATGTAGGTGAGCCACAACGAATTCTCTCATTGAAAAAATGTTTGGTAACCTTCCCCAAAAGGACTAAAAACTTTAAAGGACTTTAAAGATCTATTGATAACTCTTTTTACTTTAGAACTTAACCATATCAAAAGGATTCTTCAAAACACTTTTTTTGATAGTGAGGAAGTCATCGTTGGTTTTGCAAACAAAGTAGCTCATAATAAATATTACATGACTACCATTTCTATAAGGTGTAAAAGCACTTTTAGGTGTAAAAGTAACATTTAGAGGCGGTAAACAGAAGACAAACCTCTGATAATATAATGGCATTCAGAGCATTTCTTAATGTATAATACATTTAATATAACATTCACTGTAATGACATGTTTATCTGTATCTATTCTATACTATATGATGCATAGAATAATTGCGGTCCAAGTGATAATAGTATCCTTAGATTTATCATTTTGAGCAATGAACTGCTTTACTCACCTATCAGCAGGGCAGCCAATGGAGGCAACGAGTTACTCAATGTTCTTTATAGGACCATGAAAGGGGTTTGTCGTCTGTGGATAAACTGAGAGCTTCGACACGGTGCCTTTGCCTTTTCAGGATCAGCTCCAGATGGTGGGGCGTGGAGACTGATCCCCAATGAAGACACTTCCACTTCATCTGATCAGCTTATGTGATCTTGGTAATTAGGGAGATCAAATCACGCTGACCTGGAATCAGGCAGAGCTGTTTGTTTGTGCGTGTGGACTGCTGTCCTTTGAGATTTTATTTACTGCAATGTCTTGTGCCACAGAACCATTATTACAACAATGATCCTACAAGTGTCAGCTGACCTATTCAAAAGCATTGCCTTGGTCTATACTTGTGAGAAAGGTTATGGGTCAAAATGGCAGGGACCTTATAGATCTCAGTGCAAGTGAACTGAACATTCATAACGTGAACATGTGAGCCAACACATTTACAAATCCATTATTGTGTTAACTCTTAATAACATTTAAAGGAACAGTTCACCCGAAAAGGAACATTCTGTCATCTTTTATTTGCCCTTGAGTTGTTCCAAATCTGTATACATTTGTTCTGATAAACACAGAGAAAGATATTCAGAAGAATGTTTGTAACCAAACAGATCTTGGCCACCTTTGACTGGGAAAAATTACAATGGTAGTCGAAAGTGCCCCAGAACTTTGCTTTGCTACATTCTTCAAAATATATTTTTTTGTGTTCAAAAGAACAGAGAAATCTATAAAGCAAATTTTCCAACTATGGTAGTCAATGGTGGCCCAGCAAGAACTGTTTGGTTACAAGCATTCTTCCAAATATCTTTTGCGGTGTTCATCAGAACAAAAAAAATATACATATTTGAAACAAAGGTGAATAAATGACGACAGAATTTTTAATTTTGAGTGAAGTATCCCTTTAATGAAGAAAAGTCAACTTTTAAAGCAATAGGGCCATAACTGCCATAGCAACAAAGTGATCACGAAATCACTGGTTATATAAATACTGGTTTTTGAAATTGTGACCCTACTGTGACCTTATTACAGGAACAGACTTGAAGGGACTCCGGTGGTACATGAGGTGACACGACATAACATTTTAAAATCGATATATTCATTTACATTTCGTGTTAAATACAATATCAATTGTTTAAATAAATGAAGATTAAAGATTGAATCAATGAAGAGCAAGTTGCGATGTATTTTTGAAACGCCACATTGCCAAAACCCGCTGCAGTTTAAAGTGTAAGTCCACGTTTGTTATATACAGCTGTTCTCTTGATGTTAAAGTATACCTGTATTTATTTATCTTCTTAAATACTCTTTCCACATTGTTTGTCTTTAATATAACTTTGTAGGCTTTCTGCAAGTCCCAAAAAAGTTAATAAATCCCCCTTGAGAGTTTACAGAGCCCTGTTTACTGAGCACTAGAAAAGTGTTTTGTGTTCACTATTAGGCTACTGCTGACTAACTTGAAAACATGGAAAAAAACATGTTCTTTAGTTTGAAAACAGCTGTTAAATATTTATTATTATTATTAATAATAATACATTAGAATTGGATGTGTAAAGATAAAGATTCACAGCTCTACTATTAATTTAAGTGTTTATTCATGTGATTTTCTATGGTACTATAGAAATTTTATATGGTACAACTAATTTTTATTAAAGGCGGTACTTAATCTGAAAAGTTTGAGAACCACTGATCAAACTGATGTTTCACTTTTAATCTATAGTGAGGCATCTCTTATTTTAATCTCTTAGAGCCTCATCAAGTGAGGGACAATCTGTTTTTCGATGATACCCTCAGTCCTTGACCTACTAGCCGTCTTACATTTGGTCTACTTCCTGTGTGATGTCAACAACAATTAAATGTCACGTCTGATTATTCTGTTATCCCGAAGAGAAGCTTCTTGCCTTTGGTGCGTCACTTTAGTTAATCCCATCACAAGGTCCTGAACACCTTAATCCAAGAGATTATAGACTATAAAGATAGCAGTCTCACTCTTGATTTCACTATGAAATGTTGTGGTTTAACCTTTCCTCTCTGTAGTTCTTTCCTTCTTAGATCAATGTTTTGTTTAAGTGATTAAACTGATTCATTAAAATTTAAATAAACAAATATCTAACTAACACATTTTGAATATTGTTGACTCTTGATGTGAGGGAAAGCCGCTGTTCTCTCAATATATTACTTGTTAACCCTGGCATGAGCAGGCAAGTTGTTCATTCACCACTCTTTAACGGAGTAATGAATGAATGTGTGACACAGTAAATAAGCAACAAGAAAAAAATTTAGTTGATGAAAAAGATGACTGTTTGTTTAAAAAGATAAAACTGATGACGGGCAATTCATCCGATGACAACTACAGCCACGGCCTACAGTAATTCAGAACCAGAATATAATTGGACAGGCCTAAATATCTCTTATATCATTTAAGAGATAATATATCCTCACTAGTGCTTCATCAATTTTAAGATTAACTCGATAGCGCACAGGCAACCAGTGCAGAGAACGTAAAACTGGTGAATGATCTCGTTTTTTGGGATCTTGTTAAAAGCCTTGCAGCTGCATTGTTTAATCTGCAGACGGGATAGGTCTGATTGATCAATCCCAAAATACAGAGAATTGCAGTAGTCTAATCTATAAGTGATAAATGCACGAATTACTTGCATGACAAATTTTTGACTTTCGCTAGAAGTCGAAGCTGAAGAAAGAAGGATTTAACCACTGTATGTATCTGTCTCGAATTTTAAGCCATCATCAAAAATAAATCCCAGATTTTTTACCCAAGGCTTCACAGAAGAGGTTAAATCGCCAAGATTTACTTTCGGTGTACTACGAGAATCTGACGGAGCAAACACACTTATTTAAATTTTTCTCTCATTGAATGTAAAGACAAACAGGATGAACTCTGAGTATCATCTGCATAGCAATGGAAAGACAGATCATGCTTTCTAAATATAGATCCCAATAAGAGGATATACAAAGAAAAAGAATAGGAGCCAAAATGGATCCCTGTGGAACACCACATGACAAAGAAGCTACATCAGATGAGTGTTCACCAATATTAACTCCAAAGCTACGATTAGAGAAATATGATTTAAACCATTCGAGAGCTCTTTCTTATATGCCTACACAGTGCTCCAAGCGAGCGAGCCGATCAGCGTGGTCCACAGTGTCGGAAGAAGCACTAAAGTCTAGAAGCACAACATGATCCCCAGCATCACCAGTTAGTAGAATATCATTTCAAACCTTCAGAAGAGCAGATGGCTTTAACTGACACACTATTTCTTGAAGATGTATCAAATAAATGGGTTCAAACTGGCTGAACTCAACAGAACAGACTGGAGAAATGGATCCAAAGCAGGTGGAGATATCCCCAGCCTGATATCAATGACCTTATTCATAAAAAATTAAATCATCTGACACATCTGACTGCTCACAAGCAGTGGTATTTACAACAACGTTACAAATAGTAAAATTAGTTTTAGTTCTGTGATCATTCTTGTAAAAAATTGCAGTGAAGTACTTGGAGTTTGCTGCTCTGACTGCCTTCTGAAATTTAAATAATGAACCTCTTATAATGAATCTCCTAAAATTGAGGAAATTTGGAGCTTGAATCATGCTCCTCCACGATAGACTCGGACGAGCCGTGAACAGGGAACAGGACATCCGCAGACGGATATTCCAATTACGTACTGGATCCAGGGAGCGCCAGCGAAGGAAGTAATGGCCGACCAGACCCTTCCCATGTAGACCCCGCCAAAGGCCACTACTCACGTTCCTGAGCCAGGTATAGCTTCAGCTTAAAGGCAAAGCCGCTCCGTCTTCCTCGCACGGCTCTGCCATGTTTCAAATAAAGTACTTCAAATAGAGAAAAACTTGCAATATGTATCTGTAATAAAGTTCCATAGAAGGAAAGGAAGGAGGCGGGAACCGGCGAACATTTAACAACTTTAATTAAATCAAATAAACAATAAACACGGAAATAAAGACCGGCAGCCACCTCACGGTCGACTGCCGGCCATAAATCAACTAATGAAACTAATGTATTTCAGTATTTTAAACACTTTAGATAATTCTTAAAGAAATGATGGGCCAGTTTTCTTTCTTCTTCATCCTTCCCCTGATTCCTATAAGAGTCATATTGCGTTTGTTCTTCATGTGTCTGGTGTCCAATAGAGAGATCTTTGCAGGTCACCACCAACAACTGCCCAAGACCATCAATGAAGAACTCTGAAGATGAATGAAGACGAGGATGACGGTAAGGATGCAGAAGAAAATAAATTATGATGAGATGAGAAGAATGTACATGCTGGGATGAGTGAGATTGCATCAAAACAAATCAGACCCGGAAAATACCTCATATCATGTACGTCATTATGCAAAAACAATAACAAATCTTCCCCAGTAGGTGTGGGGAAGAGTCCATTTCAGTTCCAAAATGGAATTATTGGAACTCACCAGTGTGTGCGACTCTTTTTAGGGAGGGGTCAAAGCCAACTCTCCTCACTGCATCAGTCCGAGCCAAAAAAAAGTTAACCACAATATCAACAAAAAAACAGCCATCATGTCCTGGTAGGGGATTATGATGTCTTCCTTTAATACGCTTCAAACAGCCACCTTCATCCCCCTCGACATATTCAAGAGTGTAATAAAACTGGTCACCTGAGACCACTCCACCAAGCTAAAAAGACAGAGAGAAACAGCGTTATTAGTATGTAAAATATCTATTTCATAAAAAATGTATGTCATAAAATATAGTGAATCTGTAAGATCTTAAAATATTGTGAAAGGACTGTATCCACCATTAAGCGTACAGCGTAGGACACAATATCAATGTTTACCACATCCAGTTCTGGAAATGCTTCCATAATCTCTACAAAGCTCTCAATGCGGGTCTCGCTTAGGAATTCAAAATCATCGTCTACCCAAAGAAAATATTTGGTTGTGACTTGTGATACAGCCAGATTTCTTCCAGCAAACCAGCCCTGGAAAACCAAATACACAACCCCAGGTCACATAAAAAAACGTTTAAGCCTAGAGCAGCAGCCATAGAGACAAATACAGTTCAATACATTTGGCCTCTAAAGATAAAAAGATCCCTGCGTTCTGCTAAAATACAAATGCACACAGTGTCTACACGGGAAGGAACAAACATCCAGTGTGGACGAAATGTAAAATGATAATGCGTTTCAAATGTATTTTGTTGTAGCGCTGATGCCGCCTGGTGTTCGAATAAATTGACATAGTTCACACAAAAGCACAAAGTCTTACTGTATATGCAGTACAGACAAAGCTGCAGAAAATCCTGTCTACCTGTGCAGGTGGCATGATGTATTGTTCTATGTTGTCACCAGAAACATTTTCTGGCTCCAGGCTGTCGTCTGCAATGATTATCTTGATTTTGGGGTAAACTCTGCGAATGCTGTTGAGGAGGACGTGTAACTGCTTATATCTTAGAAATGTCTTTGTTGCAATGGTCACCAGAGAGTTTATATCTAAATTAAAAGAGAGAAAGAAAGATTTTATTTTCATTTTTTATTTTATTTAATGATGTCCTTTTTTTTAAACATTTAACTTAAAAAGCTACAAATGAAGTTGTTTATACATACAAAACTGTTACCTTAGTGAAGACTTTGAATTTGATTTACATGGGAACTTTTTCTATATAGATTTAAAGTAAACTGTTGTAAATGTGAATATGCTTTACTATTTTATAGTAATGTTACTGTAAGTTACTATAATTACTGTAGTATCCTTAACTTATGATAAACTGTAGTAAATGTTGTAGTATACTTTGTAAGGTTCAGAACACTACAGTACTGTATGTAGCGATTTTACTGTGGTAAATACTATAGTACACTACATTCTTATTTTATATGGGAAGGAGAAAAGTCAATTTGGGAAATCAATAATGGTACATTTATGGCATATAAAAATCTTAAAGCTGACAGTCAAAAAGAGTTGTTTGTCGCATCATTTTGTTTTTCAAGAAAAACGAGGTCACTCTTGTTTCAGTGGTCTTACCATTTCCGGTGTTGTAGAGCACAGGAACTGTAGGTCGTCTAATTATGATGTGAAACAAGGCCTTGTTGTTTTCAAAAGTAAAATGAACTGCAAGTAAAAAATATTGTAAATGGCATTTACTTTTTCATTGCATTTATCTCTGTCAATTATAACCAGCACAAGATCCAGCAAATATCCAGTATACTGCACAACATAACAACAGTATTACGCGTTTCACAGTAATCAAGTTTAGATGGCTGTTGATGGGTGATGCTTCTTGAAAGTGTGTGTACCTTTTTTAAATAACCTAAGGGGACACCGGGATTTTACGGTTACACTAGTAATAACAACTGTGTATTTGAAACACACTCTGTTGCAGCCTCTAGTGATTGGATGGTTTTATAATATAGTTGCATACACTAAAAATGCTGGGCTGTTTTGGTGAGGTAAAACAATCCAGCAGTTTGCCATAAATTCAATCTGTTTAAATAGAGGTCAACAAAACATTGGTAGCAACAAAAATAATCATTTCTGAACACTAGGAAATAATAACACAAAAGCCGGACTGCTGTAGAATCTTTACAATAAAGGAGCCCTTACCAAGATCTGATGTTCTGATGCGGTAAATGGTGCTGGTGTAGGTGACTCTGCTCAGCAGATTATTGAGTTGTGTTAGGCTGGTGGATGTAATAGTCAATTCACTCGTATCTTGTCCATTCACCTGTTTCTCATCTGGAGCATCTTTTACTGCGAGCACCCCGCCATCCACTTTCAGTGTAACCTGCGGACATGATGGTGTTTTATTGACATGAATTTCTTTTCAGAATTTTGTGTGTGGAAATGTATTTTTCATGTGACCATCATTTCATCTATTTGAACTTTCAAGATTGGAGGTTGAGTTAAGCTCTTCATTTTAAGTAGGGTTTTACAGTAAAAGTATAGTGTGTGAAATAATCTAAACTTGTACAATTTCCTCTTTTGTGTATGAAGAATGAACTCATTTGTGACGTGTTTGATAGAGCTGTGCATTGCTTTGTTTTTGTTGTAAAAAAATGCTGGCACAGGCCTAATAGTAAAGCGCAAAAAGTCAGTCAGTTGAGCAACATTTAGCTGACAAACACAGGTACGCTTACCTCGTATCACACATTTTTGTTGAGGAGCTACAGTGAAACCACTGATAGGATACTGGAGAGGAGAGTTGGCCTGTGCCAAAAGAAGGCTGTTATCTGTTTTTATTCTGCAAGATATTCATGCCAGAGATTCCTCATTATCTGCATTTATAAAAGTTTTGAAAATACGTCTTATGTCTGCATATAGACGTGCTCAAATTTGGTGGTACCCTTACAGCTCATTTAAATAATGCTTCATTCCTCCTGAACAGTGATGAAATGAAAAGCTATTGTATCATGAATACTTGCATGCCTTTGGTATGTCGTAGAATAACGCAAAGAAGCTGTGGAATGAGATGAATTATTTCATATTCTACAAAGATATTCTAAAAGGGCCAGGACACATTGGTTGGTACCCCTTAAGGCGGGCGTACACGGTGCGAATTCTGATGGTCGGAAGATCGTATGTCCACGCACACGTCACGAGTGAGTTTATCTGAAAATCATACGGACGAGGTGATATACGACACGATTTTACGACCTGCCGATTTCCGAAGCAATCGCACAAAGTTCCGCGCCAAAAACATGGAGTCAGAGGAAGATTTGCTTTTTTTGTGGCAGCAATGGCTTGCGAAAGAATAAAAAAGAAAAGAAAAAGAAGGGCATGGCAAAGAGTTTGGCTGAAGAGCAGAGAAAAGCATGGACTTTCAGTTCTTCAAAAACAGCCGTGTATCTGTGTGCGCATGCTTTGATGTGGTCGTGGAAGATATAGCAAAGTATATAACCATAGCGTGTCACGCAAGTTTGTGCATATAGCAACGTCGTTTTTATATATTTTTTGAACAAATGTTATTGCTGGATAGTCTAGGTATAATAATTGTATACATACTGTTTTTACAGGCCAAATGTTTGATATGGAATAGCCTACATATTGTATTGTGGGAGAAAAGTGATGCAGAGTCAGCATGATGCAAAAAACTGCCTTTAGGCCTTTTGTTATATGTTTAAATCCGCTGTAAAATATCATCACGGATGACCCTGTCATGGTACACGCTGCTGGAAACATCATACAGCGCTCGCTGTTCCTGCCAGAGTTCGGCGAGTTTATCCTCTTTTTCAATAGTCTATCTTCTTCTGTGGTTTCCTAGTTCGTGATTGGTCAACTTCAGATAGATCAACAAATCGGCTCGTTCAACCGCACACATGTCACGAATTCAAACCGATAGCTCACGAACTTTTTAGACATGTTTAAAAATGTTCGGGAGGTCGGGAAGTGCTCGTAAGGCACTCTGCTCGGATCGTAATTCCTCGCACTTGATACGAGCCGCGACCATACGAGCATACACGATTTCCACACGATTGAAAAAAATCGCATGCGAACTCGTACGACAGCAAAAATCGCACCGTGTACGCCCGCCTTTAGAAAAGATCAAACATAATTGCATAATAGTGATATTTCAAACTAATTATTTTCTTATATTAGTATCACACATTTATCCAATCTTGTAATCGGTCATTCAGCCGATTCAAACAGAGAAAAGTAGTCACTGTGCTGTTTGGTATCATTGTGGTCCACTGAACATTTGCGTGTTCCACTGAGCATGCAAATATTATTTAGAAGTTTATGGTCCATGGAATTGTAGCCAAAATCCCTGAACGCAACAGGAAAATAGACCCCGGATTGAATTGAACGATAGTGCGAATGGCAGAAAAAGAACCAAGGATAACTGCCAAACAAAAAGAAGCTGAACTCTAAGGTGAAGGTACATCAGTCCATGGAGGAAAACCCAGGACTCCACTTTTGAAAGAAAAACACATTCCAGAGTGGAATTTGGTAAAATTCATATTGACAAGCCACAACCCTTCTGGGATTAAAACTGGAGCTTTTTGGAAAGTCATATCAGCTCTTTGTTCACAGAAGAAAAAAAATCAAGCTTTCAAAGAAGTGAACAACACAACTACAGTGAAACTGGGGCTGCTTTGCTGAATCTGTGCAGGGCACAATGCAATCTCAAGACTATCAAGGCATTCTGGAGCGAAAAGTACTGCCCGGTGTCAGAAAGCAGGTCATGAGTCCTCCAACTGTGACCCAAATCACACAGCTAAAATCACCCAAGAATGGATAAGAACAAAACATTGGATTATTCTGAAGTGGCCTTCTATGAGGCCTGATCTAAATCCTCAAACATCTATGGAAAGAGCTGAAACTTGCAGCCGGAGCAGTTTGCTCAGGAAGAGTGGGCCAAGCTACCTGTTAACAGGTGCAGAAGTCTCATTGAGAGCAACAGAAAAGGTCTGTTGCAGTGATTGCCTCTAAAGGTTGTAAAACAAAATAGTAGGTTAGGGTCCCATCATATTTGTCCATGAAATGCTCATTTGTTTCAAGTTATTTCAGAGAAAATTGTGCATTCTTAGTTTCTTGTGGAGGGGAACCAACAAATTTGAGCACGTCTGTATGTGTGTGGGAAATACATCAAAGGTTACGTTATAAAATGAAGTGTGTCAGGACTGTGATACAACCTTAGCTGATAATCCTTGTACTCAATTTTTCTGCGTTTAACGATTTCATCTAGTTGATCTGTTGGTACGTTTTGATAAAGAAGTGACTCATCTTCACAGTCACATGATGAACCATTTGGGCTCAGAAGTGATGTTTTGCTGTGGAAAAAAAAAAAAAGCTGTAAAACTAATGTGGGCCCATAAGTAAAATTGTATTGCTCAGAAGTCGATTTTCTATATCTTATGGGATTTGATGGAATTTTTTAGCCAGAAACGTTTCATATCGAAATCTTCAACAATATTGACTTTTTAAGAAGAAAGACACGTAAGCACACGCTTCCATTTGCTCTCCATCTCAATGATTTCTAGAATCAATAATATATATATATTTAAGAAATCTCATGTGTGATTTTTCTTTCTTATGGGTTCCCATAACTCAACTGGTAGATCATTGTGATAGCATGCAAAGGTCATGGATTCGATTATCAGAGAACACATGTTTTAACAAATTTTTTTTGATGTACTGTAAGTTGCTTTGGATAAAAGGCATCTTCCAAATGTTAAACATGTAAAAAGCTTACATTGGTTTGGGAATGACATGAAGACTTCCACTGTTGAACAAACAAAAGTTTAGAGTAATGCTTATACTGTATAAGTGCTAGTAAATCCCAAACAAAGAAAGTTTGGGTGAAAATCTACAAAATACCTACTTAACCACAGCAATATTGGTCACAGTGTGCAGTGGTAGAATTATAGTGGACGTCACACTGAGTATAATACAGTGTACAGAAAATAAAAAGGGCAAGATTCTCATACCTACGCTGGTTGATCTTTAGAATGAACAGTAAGAAGGCGATCAGGGTCAAACAAGTAAACAATATATGGTGCCTTTGCATTTTTGGAAATCTGAAAGCATCAACAATAAACATCAGGATTTTATTATTATTTTATCGGGTAACTAGAACATCGGTACAGTTTGATTGAGGTATATTGTTCTTGATTTATAAATAATGTAGCAGCACAAATAAAACCAAAACCACTAAGGAGCTGAGTGAGGAACTTGAGCAAAAAAATATGTGCTCCCGCACTCGACCCAATCTTTCCTGCAAAACACATATTACCACTGGTGATCAAACACAACATGATAAGAGACACTCCCCCTTCCCCTTTGTCATGACAGTCAACTCACAACAATCGGAAGAACACTTATGATATCATATTACTTGCATATTTCATATTTTATTTTGTGCATTAGAGATTATCGCAGCCTTATAGATCTGCTGCTGTCCATGATGTTATTAGTGTTAACTCTTCATTCTTCATTCATTATGACCTGAGTCAGCATATTTTTTATTGCTATAGGGCATGAAAAACAAAAGTTTGTACACGTTTGTTTTATTGTTTTTCTTGAGTTGACATCTGAGGGGGTGATGTTAAATGGGTAATGCACTCGTGTCCATTCAAGTAATCGTTGTGCAGATATGACGTGCATATGCAGGAAGTGGTATCCATATGCAGGAAATTGCGATCTGAATAGCTGTCCACCACGATCACTATGCGTAAAATCTCATTTAATAGTTACCTCATATTAATCACTTATTGTTCTGCAGAAATTGCCTTTCTGGTTAAATACTGAGACACAGTGCCTTTCCCTGCGAATAAAACAAGAAAATACAGTTTGTCTTTGAAACTGTTTGCATGAGAATTTGGAAACCACATTGATTCCTACTGTTGTCTGCTAAAGCATTTCCGGTAAACCACTTTCATTTCAAATTGGCGCTGCACACCAAGATAAATAAATAGGAACAGAAACCAATTTCATAAATTTGTATTTAATGTCTCTTCAGGAAACCTATTTTGTTTTATACATTTATATAGTACCAAAACTGTACCTTTTGCGAAAGGTAACTTTTTGAGGTATACAAAAATATGAACTGTTGAATCTGTTGTAAAAAGACATATTGTGTATCCATACAAAGGTATTTTGTTTCCCAAAACATTTAATTATACCTTTGAAGCACAATAGGTATAGGGTACAAAAATATACCCAAAAAGGTGGTTTCCGGGACAGGGATTGTTTTAAACCATGACTAGGCTTTAGTTAGATTAGGACTTTTAAGTCGTTTTTAAAAGCATACTTTACAACAAAACATTACTGTGTGCATCTAAAGACAATAACTTAAAACATATAACTTATATTTGACCCTGGACCACAAAAACAGTCAAAAGTTGCATGCGTATGTAGCAATAGCCAACAATACATTGCTTTATTGTTTTAAGTAAAGATCAGTTAGTCTGCGACTAGGCTTAACTCCTGACCGGTTCACTGTATAGAGCTACCTGCTACTATTAGAAAAAAGAATGGGGGAATCTACTGAAGGGACCTTGTTAATAAAATCGCATCTCATCTGATGAACATATCAAAATATCTACGCTACGAACTGATATACAAGACACTAAAAAGAAGGAACCACAACCATTGCTCAATCGATACAGCCGGCAGGTCTACAATGTAGAGGCTACAATGGCTTATTCAAAGAAACCGATAGAAACTTTTATAGACAAATGCACCATACCTCCAGTCCTTTCAGAGTTAAGGCAAAACAACTGTAGGTCTGTCACGCTTACAGAAAATTATAGTGTGAGACGACTCAAAAACAATATGCATTGTGGGTTTCCTTCGAGTTGCATCATACTTCCAGTCTACCGTGCTTTCAGAGTATAAGAGGAAAACACATACTGTATTACTACTGGTGATCAAACACGACATGATTAGAGAAACTCCCCCTTTCTCTTTGTCACATGACAGTCAACTCATCACATGGCTCCAACAAATAACTTTTCATTAAAAGTGCCCGTCCCATCGGAAGAACACTTATGATATCATATTACTTGTTATGCTGTAATGGCAGTTATGCTGATAGGCAAATGTAGATTATTTTGTGCAGAGATTGCCGCAGCCTTAAAGATCTGATGCTGTCCATGATGTTATTAGTGTTAACTCTTTAAAAAGAAGGAACCGGAACAACAAACAGATACACAACAAAATACATTAGAAATGCATTAGAACCCCTTATAATTTTTACATTTTGTGCACACTGGATTGGGCACAAAATGCCACAAACCCATTAAGAACAAGCAGGTTGTCATGTCGCAGCGGGTTCTATCGCGTCCAGTGTAGACATGGTGTAATAACCAGTCTATTAAAGAAGCTTACGTTGCTGTTACATATTGAGACATTGGATGTCAACATATTTTGACATAAAATCAACTTTCCTCTGGTAAATATACACAATATAGTTAACAAACAAACACGAAAGCCCAAAAAAGTAAGATGTGCCACCTACCAACATTACCCATTCTGTTTGGGCAAGCCAAAGCCCCTCTCAAGAAATCCATTCAAATTTGTCTGAACGAGAATCCTTTTTACTTCCTTTTTATCCAACGCCTGTGGTAGGTGTGCCTCAGCGAGCTAGAAACAAAAGAAGAGAGAGTATCATATTCCCTGTCAATGTTCTACTGTAAGTGAACACTTATGCATGGAGGAAGAGATGGAATGGACATTAGAGTGAACAAGCAATGTTCCTGACTGTACATGATTCTTGACAAGTTACGTATTGTAGTTCCACAATCTAAACAACGAACTGTCTACTGGTTTTTTAATCGTAATGTTTGGTTGTATTTAAAAGTGCAAAAATGTCTAGTTTTTTATTCACAGTGTAGGTTAGAGTTAAATAGAATGGTTTAGTGCTGGTTAGAGTTCTGAAATCTTTTGTGGATTTCATCCTTAAAGTGTGCACACCGAGTTTTTAACATCAGGTCAAAACTTGACCAGCTAAATTGTAAATCGACAGTAAGTGAAAATTTATATTTTCTTTGTCTGTGATAATCAGATGGCTTTGCAAAATGGTCAGAAAAGCATTCTGTAACCAATTTGTGTTCACCAGGTATGATTTTATGACTTATAGCCTGCTGATACTTTACGTTCAAATTTAACTTTATTCATCAAGTCTTTGATGAAAGTTTTTACCAGCCTGGCAAAAAATGCTATTGTTGATCTACTTTAAGTTCTTTGAGAAACTGATATTTCCAGAAAATTAAGAGTAGAGTCACCTAACCAGCACTGTTTACCACATCAGATCTGGGTAAGATTTACTGTATTTCGACAAACAAGAGAGACACATGATGCATGACACCAGGGCACTTTTGACTACCATTGTATTTTTTCCTACCCAATGAGGGGCAAAATCTGTCTGGTTATAATGATTCTTCCAAAAATCTTTCTCTGTGTTCATCAGATCAAATAAATGTACACAGATCTGGAACAACTCGAAGGTGAGTCTTGATGATATAATTTTTATTTTTGAGTGAAGTATCCCTTTAAGGATATCTGGCCGATTTGTTTGTAAACACAAAATGTGACAGGAAGTGTCACATTCAGTTTAGAAGTAGTCATGTCTCCAGGTGTGTGTACATATTAATGAACCCTCTTATCATCATCTCTTAATCCATCTTCTGTGTACTGTGACAAATCCTCCATTTCATCAACTATATTTTCCTGTTGTTAATCTTTGTGCGGGCAAGCAAAGCGTTTATGGCACAATACCATGTGTTATCAGTAAACGCATGAATAGCAAAAGGCCTGTTCTTTTATTTTAATAACTTCCTCCTATGTGTTTGGACAGCAAGACCTTAAACAACGGTGGATTTTGAGACAAAGCAAAAGTGCTTGGACTTTAACAAAATATAAAAGTGATTGAACTTAAAAGAAATGCTGTACAGTTAGCCTATTAAAGAGATGAAAGTCTAATGCATTTAGTAGCAACATTCCCGAAGGTGTATGAAAGATCTTACAGTACCTGGAATCTCAACTTTATATTTCCTTGAAGCAATTGAACTACATTTCCTTGAGTAAAGTTAAGTAACTTGGTCAAAACTCCAGCTAGTTTAAAACGCAGCAGCATGTGTTCTTACAGGAACTTAAAAGTATTAGCATATTAGCCTGGTTCTATCAACATTGCACTGGTTACCTATTAAGCAACGCATTCACTTTAAAATCTTACTGATTACCTATAAAGTCATACACGGTTTAGCTTCTCAGTACCTGAATGAGCTTCTCTTGTATTACAGTCCTTCACGTTCACTCCGTTCTCTATTGGCTCTGGTCAATTTGTAATACCTAGAATTTCAAAAACAATTGCCATCCCCAAAATGCCCAGGTTAACTCGTTAAAAAAGCAACCCTTTGTTTGGGAGTGGCAGGATAAAGCGGGCCAAACCCTTATACCCGGATTTAGGTCTGCTGAGTATTGCCATGGATTGGGAAATGCAAGTTGATTTAAACCACAGACTTACTTTCCTCTTGGAAATCGCAGCAACCAATCTGCGGCCCGTCATGGTTTCATGGTCCAGCTCCAGTAGGACAGTCATCATAGTTGAGTTGACTGTAACTTGGAAAGAGTCAATTAATGAAACATTTTAAAAGAAAGATTCTCCGGTATGCCAACTTGGCAGCGGAGGCTGAAGATCAGAGCTGGACAGCAAAAGTGCAAAATGTCGCATTGATGGGAACCACCTCACCAAAAGCCATCTTTCATCCAACTCATGAGATGTCTCTCTGATAATAGCAAGGAAAGGTAAGCATTAATATGTAATGTATTTCATTAATCATTTATCCCCCAAACATAGAGGATGCCTACCCGACGGTGAAATGTCCTATTGGGCACATAAACTGTGCTGAAATAGTGGGATTATAACACCCAATCCTATTAAGCAACTCAACTCAACTCAAAGTTTATTTATAAAGCACTTCAAAGCCATTAAAATGGACCAAAGAGCTGTCCATAGATGATAAATAACTAAAAAATGTTAAGATATTGGCAACCGAAAAAGCGCGATCACCACTACTCCTCAAACGAGATCGTGGTACAGTTAGAAGCATGTTTTGAGAGGAGCGTAGTTGACGTTGCGACTCATACAGGATTAGCATGTCCTTTATATATTTAGGAGCTTTGCAGAACAATCTCCAAGTCCTTGTAAGAAAGGATTGGTTTCAATTTGGATAATTTTCTTAATTGAAAAAAAAGATGATTTGACAATGCTGTTTGTTGTTGGACAGTAGTCCATAATTTCCTGCAAGACCATTTTCAAGCTCCTTATTACCAAACATAATAAACTCAGTCTTATCCTCATTTAATTGTAAAAAAAATATTTGCTAGCCATCCCTTTACCTCAGTCAAGCACTAAGATGTACAACCATCACACTCCAATGGAAAGTATAGTTGCAAATCATCAGCATATAAATGATAGTTAGTGAGTTAGTTAAGCAGATCTGAATGTTTTAAATTATTGAATTATATAAAGTTAAATCTTACTGCAAGATTGAAGTGTTATAGTATGCAATAGTATACTATGAAAGTATGGACAAGAATCAGGTGTTTATGAACAGTCATGTACAAGGCTGTAAAACGGGTTCATGTGTCAAACGGAAAATAATTTATTTAACTTTATCCTCATCGTTATGTTTAATAGAAACTCAAGAATCAAATGGTACTTTGACTTAAAGCCATAAACCTCTATTAATACAGATATGGGGCGAAAAGAAGATATGGTGGGAGGTTCAGTTTCCTTTAGTCTATCTTATCTATTATCTAAGTATCTTGCACCTGAAATAGTCTGTCTTCTGCTTGAAATGTTATACAGTATAACATCCGTTTATCTATCCTATCCATTCTGCTTATCCCGTAAAGGCGCTAAGGTATATACCCCAGCATCTCTGGCCACAGGTGGGGTACCCCCTGTATAGATGACCAGTCCATTTCACCTAATCTGTGGGGGAAACAAGAACACCTGAAGGAAACCCAAGAAGAACATGCTTCACAAAGAAAGACCACGGCCTCAGGCTACATTGCAACCCACATACCAAATAAAATTGCAATGCCATAAACTCATAAAACGATGAAACAACACTAACGTATCTGTGGGAGTGACTATCTATGGTGTGATAAACAAAATTCATAACATAAAACTTCGTCCAAGTAGCCATGCTATTACTAGAAGTTTCACAAATGTAGTCTTGCCATTTCATCGCCATTGACGTTTTACACTGTGATCGTTTTAAACAGTTTTGAAAGGGCTCTTATTGGTTTATTTTTATTCACATTATTGTTCCAAATGATACGTATAAAAATAAAGATTTTATTTATAAAACCAGGAAATGTACCTCGACATGCCTTTGAATCAAATGGTTTAAAGATCATAAAAAATACATTAGTGACCCTAAACTTCTGACTAGTAGTGCACAGGTACAATTTTCCAACAATAACTATTGCAAACATATATGATTTTTTAATCCTTACCATCTACATTGAATCACATTCAAACATAACGTCTACCGGCTATTTGTAACCAATCCATTATGCACATAGTGTTGCACAGTCGTTGCAAAACAAAGAGTTGTCACAGTAATATAATGAAAGGATAATTGAATGTATTTTGTATACAAAGCCTACAGGTGTGATAAATATACTGTAAAAAATGTAATTTATATTTATTAAACTCATATTTTTTTTCTACATACATTAAATGTCCAATGTTTGATTTTCCTAGGAGGATCAGAGGACAGTAATGCAATATAATATATCAACTATGTGTGTATAAAGACATTACTTAATAAATCTATTTTTTATTTTATTATTAATATTACTTCCATTGTTATATAAAAACATATTGGAGAGCAACAATTGGTATCTGACAGAAAAGCTAACAGTTCAATCCTAATCCATAAATGCTCCTCAGTACCTGATGCATCTTAAATGGTTCTTAAAGTAATGATGAGCCAGTTTGTGTTCTCCATCCTTTTTTCCTTGGAACCTAAAGTGTCGATATTTGCCTTTTTTAGTGTTTGACTGGTGTCCGACTGTAACTCCTTTGCATGTGGCAATAAGTAAATCTCCAAGGCCGTCGATAAAAAACTCTGTGAGAGTAAAGAAATACTTTTCTTGTAAGCAAGTTGTTGCATCTCCATTTTATTAACATGAAATACACACTTATTAATGATGTAACACCTTGATTGTTTCTCAAAATGCACCTACCAGTATGAGCCACCCTTTGATAGAACGGATCGAAGCCAACCTTTCGCACCGCATCTGTTCGTGCCAGGAAGAAGTTGACCACCCCATCTACAAAGAAGCAGCCCTCGAAGTCTGGGAGTGATTGATGTGTCCTTCTTTGCAAACGTCTGAGGCAGCCACCCTCATCTTCATCTCCTTCATCATATTGAAGATGGAAATAGAACTGATTGTCTCCCACTGCACCACCAAGCTGGAGACAAACGGAGAAAGCGAATGAGGTGAAATGATTCACTTGAACTGTTGAGTACTTTACTTTGTATTCATTTTATAACTAGATGAGTCACTAAATCACGATTCAGCAATATTGATCTTGGTGAAAAACAAATTTTTACTGACCACGTCCAGCTCTGGGACTTTCTCCATGATTTCCACAAATCTTTCAATCAGTGTTTTGTTCCCGAATATGAAATCATCATCCACCCAAAGAAAGTATTTGGTGGTGACTTGCGATATAGCCAGATTCCTCCCAGCAAACCAGCCCTGAAAAATCGGTTAGCAGTAAATGCCCACGTTGAAACTTTAACTTGTTTTTTATAATGAGCTAAAAAAATCATTGAATCAAGTTATACAATCAACAACTTGAATGCATAAAATGTACCCGTGCAGGCGGCATTATGTAGTGATCTATATTTTGACCAGTCACATGTTCCGGTTGCAGGCTGTCATCTGCTACAACGATCTTGATTTTTGGGTAAAACTGTCGGATACTTTTGATAAGGACATCCAGCTCATAGTACCTCAGGAAGGTCTTGGTTGTTATGGTAACCTGTGAGTTAATATCTGAGTTAAGAGAGAAAGACAGATTCAGTAGATTTTTGCTGATCAGCACATGTAAAGGCTCCAATTCACTTTTATTTTCACTGCAGTTTTTCTTGTCATTACATCGTGAATTACTGTCAAATACACTTAAATGGACAAAGTGTACTAAAGAACAACATAGCCAGCTGGTCATCAGTCATATCTACAAGGATGATGTTAAAGGTCCAATAAGCTTTTATTATTACATAATATAATTTGATTATGTTTAACTAAGCAAACTGCTTTACAAATACGTTATCTCCTTTGGCAATGAAGCAAAAATGTGATGTGAAATATTAGCTCTGTGTCAGCCACCGTGGTGCTTCGAAATAGAGGGGTGAAGTTTGTTGCAATTCACAACCTCACCGCAAGATGCAGCTGAATTTCATACACTGGACCTTTAAACTTAGTTAACATATTAACATAATATTTCACAATATTTTGATATAATATATGGTTTTATATATGATCAATTAGAGCCCTTAATGCAGAATTTATATTCAAAGACCAAATGCAAAAAGAATCTGCACATATTCTGCACATCTATCGTATGTGTATGTTAGTATTGTGTTGTTTAAATATGACAATGAACTTGTTTTCTATATGCAGTATAAAAGATCTTAAAGATTAAGTGCATTCATGTTAATGAGTTTTGTGGTGTTACCTTTTCCTGGGTCGTACAGAAGGGGCACTGGGGGTCTTTTGATTACGATGGGAAATATGGCCTCATGGTTTTCATACGAAAAAAGAACTGGATGCAAGAAAGTTAAGGTTGTTTAATATAAAGGCAAGCTAAATTCAAAGGTAAACTAAACAACACACAGTCTTGCCAATCAAGACTATAGAATTTTAACATATAGTTTTAGTGATATCACACTATTACCCATGTCTTTAGTCTTGACATGGTAAACAGTGCTGGTGTAGGTGACTCTACTCAGTATATTATTGAGTTGTGTGAGGCTGGTGGATGAGATGGTCAGTTCACTCTGACCCCGTCCAGCCACAAGTTCTCCATCTGAAACATCTTTCACTGACAGCACTCCACTCTTCACACTCAAAGACACCTGGAAGACATACAAATGTTGAATGACATTTAAAAAGCTTCACAGCTGCAGAGCATCAGACTCTTAAGAAACCACAATAACATTACCCAGAGTCATTTCCTGACATTAGCTCTGTCAATGTAATCAATATGTCGATCATGATGGAAAGCGAAGGATGGGTTTGAAGCACACCAATACAAAACCCACGTACAGAGCAACACTGTACACTGGAGATATGGGTGAATCATTAAAAATCATTTAGATAATAATTCAGTGCAAAGCAGAATGCAAAGACCCTCCACCTTCGGGTACAAGAGCCAACTGAAGGTTTCCAAATGACCATCAGTTGGAAACATATGTGCTTAAAAACATACCTTAAACAGTCGTATACTTTTTTGTGCATGCAAAGCCAAACCTGGGAAAAGAGGCAGTTTCACATTTTAAACTTGTTTGAAATTTACATATACACATGGTAGTTCTTTTTTACCTGGTATTGAACTTTGTTGAAGAGGTGCCACTATGAAGCCATGCAATGGATACTGGAGAGGAGAGTTAGAAGGAGCAAGAAGAAGTGGATCCATATTTGTCTTCATCCTGAGATAAACATGATTGAGATTTTTGTAAATAAAATAAAGAACTTGTCTTTGTGTTTCACAACAATAATAGTTCTTAAAATTATGTGCAATTTCAATGTTTTTAATGTTTTATAGTTTCTCCACCATTAAACCCTTTTGCCAAATGTAATGAAGGACTCTTGTTTGACCTGAGCTGGTATTGCCTGTACTGTTCAGACCGACGTCTCTGAAGGTCTTCCAGTTCATCGGCTGGCACGGTATTAACAATTAGACTGTATCCCTCACATGAACAAGCTGAACGGTTTTTATTGGGAAATGGTCCAATTCTGTAGTCAGATTCGTGCCAAATGCACAAGCAATAAAAACGCTATTTCACAAGACGTTATGAATAGAAAGAGATTCAATGTCAGTTACAAAGAACAGGACTCAATAAATATCCAGCCACTAACCTTGTTTTAGAGAAAACTATATTTTGACGACCATTTGTGCTGTTGAAAAGA
The DNA here is from genome assembly GCF_947034865.1 of Barbatula barbatula. Classification (NCBI taxonomy): domain Eukaryota; kingdom Metazoa; phylum Chordata; class Actinopteri; order Cypriniformes; family Nemacheilidae; genus Barbatula; species Barbatula barbatula. The sequence continues at coordinate 7,823,377 of NC_136769.1, forward strand.
AATAAAGAATAAATATATAAATATGAGCTACTGTGTGTGGCATTGTTTATGGCAACCAAGACACAGTTGTAGAGCCATACCTGAAAGAAAACAGCTTGCTTGTGACATCTGCAATGTTCATTATTCCATTCTGTGTACAATAAATACCCAGTCCTGTAAAAGCAAGTACACCGAGGAATAACTGAAGTAGACAGCGCCAATTCATAACTTCTGGTTATCTGAAAAGACAAAACATCACACAAATCAATAGCTCCACTAAAGGAGCTCTAAAATAAAACAAGTTATTTGACATAAGTAACAAAACTCTTTGCAAGTAAACTACATTTACTTGCATTTTCAACATTTCTTTTCACTGACTGGCCAATTTTGTTTTAAAGTGTCTATTATAACCTCTACACCTTTAACCATTTTATTTATTCTGCTCGGGTTACGTGAAGTAAGTCGAATCTGACCTAAATCATAGCATTTAAATAATACTTACAATTCAGACAAAAGACTCCTCCGTGGTACGTTCTCAATTTTAGTTTTTATCAAACACACAAGTGGTAGACGCAATTCTTAGCAAGTATTATAATAATATTTGTTAAAGAAAATATCTTGCAAAATTAACTCAATAACATTTGTATATAAGTTTCAAACAAAGGTGTAACCAGCTGGGTTTCACGCATCGAGAGACACTGGTCAAACAGTATCTGGTAAGCATCACGCTCTTTCCGCAGTATATGGCTGCAGTTAGTTTCTACTCTGATGTCATCAGCTGAAACTTTGCCAAGGCTTCCACAGTCTTTTTAAGTGTTACTACGCTGTGTTACTCTTTTTTTAGTCTGAAATGTATATTCTTCATTTGCCATCCGGCATTTTACATAAAAATATTTCTAATCTAATACAGAATTGTTTTACTTTTATCATTTACTTGTATTTAACATACACAGGTTAATAAACAGCCATAAACACTTTTATCAACTAGGGTCAGTGCACACAAATTAATAATCAGAAACTAAATAACATTGTAACATGCCAGGTGTAAAACAATAAATCATAGTATAACTTAACCACTATTATTAAAGGTAATACACGTGTAAAAACAACCAATACCTTTGTAAATGAAAGACAAACACAAAAGTGTCATGGTTGTGCATGGCAGGGAACCCAATTGCAGACAGGTGGTGATGGAAAACAAGAACTTTAATAATAAAATACAAAATACAAAGCAAAAACCCCATGAGGGGGTAAAACAACAATGACAAAGGTAATAAAACTCACAGACTCAACAGGAACAATAACCTTACTAGACTGGACTAATACAACACTAGACATTAACTGACCTAGACTAGACTGACTACACTAGACTAAAACAACACTTGACATCAACTGACCTAGACTAGACAAGACTAAAACAACACTTGACATTAACTGACCTAGACTAGACTAAAACAACACTTGACATTAACTGACCTAGACTAGACTGACTAGACTAGACTAGACTAGACTAGACAAGACTAAAACAACACTTTACATTAGCTGACCTAGACTAGACTAGACTAAAACAACACTAGACATTAACTGACCTAGACTAGACTGACTACACTAGACTAAAACAACACTTGACATCAACTGACCTAGACTAGACTGACTAGACAAGACTTTTATCATTTACTTGTATTTAACATACACAGGTTAATAAACAGCCATAAACACTTTTATCAACTAGGGTCAGTGCACACAAATTAATAATCAGAAACTAAATAACATTGTAACATGCCAGGTGTAAAACAATAAATCATAGTATAACTTAACCACTATTATTAAAGGTAATACACGTGTAAAAACAACCAATACCTTTGTAAATGAAAGACAAACACAAAAGTGTCATGGTTGTGCATGGCAGGGAACCCAATTGCAGACAGGTGGTGATGGAAAACAAGAACTTTAATAATAAAATACAAAATACAAAGCAAAAACCCCATGAGGGGGTAAAACAACAATGACAAAGGTAATAAAACTCACAGACTCAACAGGAACAATAACCTTACTAGACTGGACTAATACAACACTAGACATTAACTGACCTAGACTAGACTGACTACACTAGACTAAAACAACACTTGACATCAACTGACCTAGACTAGACAAGACTAAAACAACACTTGACATTAACTGACCTAGACTAGACTAAAACAACACTTGACATTAACTGACCTAGACTAGACTGACTAGACTAGACTAGACTAGACTAGACTGACTAGACAAGACTAAAACAACACTTGACATTAACTGACCTAGACTAGACTGACTAGACTAGACTAAAACAACACTTTACATTAGCTGACCTAGACTAGACTGGACTAATACAACACTAGACATTAACTGACCTAGACTAGACTGACTACACTAGACTAAAACAACACTTGACATCAACTGACCTAGACTAGACTGACTAGACAAGACTAAAACAACACTTGACATTAACTGACCTAGACTAGACTAAAACAACACTTGACATTAACTGACCTAGACTAGACTAGACTAGACTGACTAGACAAGACTTAAACAACACTTGACATTAACTGACCTAGACTAGACTGACTAGACTAGACTAAAACAACACTTTACATTAGCTGACCTAGACTAGACTAGACTAAAACAACACTAGACATTAACTGACCTAGACTAGACTGACTACACTAGACTAAAACAACACTTGACATCAACTGACCTAGACTAGACTGACTAGACAAGACTAAAACAACACTTGACATTAACTGACCTAGACTGACTAGACTAGACTAGACTAGACTAGACTAGACTGACTAGACAAGACTAAAACAACACTTGACATTAACTGACCTAGACTGACTAGACTAGACTAAAACAACACTTTACATTAGCTGACCTAGACTAGACTAGACTAAAACAACACTTGACATTAACTGACCTAGACTAGACTGACTAGACTAGACTGACTAGACAAGACTAAAACAACACTTGACATTAACTGACCTAGACTAGACTGACTAGACTAGACAAAAACAACACTTTACATTAGCTGACCTAGACTAGACTAGACTAAAACAACACTAGACATTAACTGACCTAGACTAGACTGACTACACTAGACTAAAACAACACTTGACATCAACTGACCTAGACTAGACTGACTAGACAAGACTAGACTAGACTAAAACAACACTTTACATTAGCTGACCTAGACTAGACTAAAACAACACTTGACATTAACTGACCTAGACTAGACTGACTAGACAAGACTAGACTAGACTAAAACAACACTTTACATTAGCTGACCTAGACTAGACTAAAACAACACTTGACATTAACTGACCTAGACTAGACTAGACTAAAACAACACTTGACATTAACTGACCTAGACTAGACTGACTAGACAAGACTAGACTAGACTAAAACAACACTTTACATTAGCTGACCTAGACTAGACTAAAACAACACTTGACATTAACTGACCTAGACTAGACTAAAACAACACTAGACATTAACTGACCTAGACTAGACTAGACTAAAACAACACTTTACATTAACTGACCTAGACTAGACTGACTAGACTAGACTAGACTAGACTAAAACAACACTTGACATTAACTGACCTAGACTAGACTGACTAGACTAGACTAGACTAAAACAACACTTGACATTAACTGACCTAGACTAGACTGACTAGACCAGACCAGACCAGACCAGACCAGACCAGACCAGACTAGACTAGACTAGACTAAAACAAAACTTGACATTAACTGACCTAGACTAGACTAAAACAACACTTTACATTAGCTGACCTAGACTAGACTAGACTAAAACAACACTAGACATTAACTGACCTTGACTAGACTGACTACACTAGACTAAAACAACACTTGACATCAACTGACCTAGACAAGACTAGACTAGACAAGACTAGACTAGTCAAAAACAACACTTTACATTAGCTGACCTAGACTAGACTAAAACAACACTTGACATTAACTGACCTAGATTAGACTGACTAGACTAGACTAGACTAGACTAGACTAGACTAGACTAGACTAAAACAACACTTGACATTAACTGACCTAGACTAGACTGACAAGACTAGACTAAAACAACACTTTACATTAGCTGACCTAGACTAGACTAGACTAAAACAACACTTGACATTAACTGACCTAGACTAGACTGACTACACTAGACTAAAGCAACACTTGACATCAACTGACCTAGACTAGACTGACTAGACAAGACTAAAACAACACTTTACATTAGCTGACCTAGACTAGACTAAAACAACACTTGACATTAACTGACCTAGACTAGACTGACTAGACTAGACTAGACTAAAACAACACTTGACATTAACTGACCTAGACTAGACTAGACTAAAACAACATTTGACATTAACTGAACTAGACTAGACTAAAACAACACTTGACATTAACTGACCTAAAATAGACTGAATAGACTAGACTAGACTAGAACAACACTTGACATTAACTGACCTATACTAGACTAGTTTAGACTAGACTAGACTACTACTACGGCCGTTCATGTCGAGTACGACGAACTGCTTCCCGTTTTGAGCGTTTCTCTTCCAAAAATGACTTTTAGGCCTCCTGAGAGTCCCTGCGGCTTTTGTTAATTGCTGCACGACAGTTCGGTCTGTCATTTGCAAGTGTCTCCCAGTTATTCAGGTTGATGGAGAAGGCCTGCATATAGTAAGGTGCTAAGTACACAAGCATGGTATACACGGACCTTAAGGAGTAATGAGAGGTTCTTGTTGTGCCAAACGCGCTTTCTCAGTTTTCCAAACATTGATGATGCCCTCCCAATGCGCATGTTAAGCTCTGCATCAAGATTATTATTGTTTGATACTGTGGAACCCAGGTAGATGAATTTGTCTACCACAGATAGACATGTGTTGTTAATGTATACTGCAGGGTTTAGAGTTGCAGGCTGGGCAAGGATAACTGTCTTTTTAAGACTAATCTGCAAACCAAACTCAAGATATGCAGTGGCAAAAGATGAAAAGTTGTAAATCTGCCTCTGAGTGGGCAACAAAGGCAGCATCATCAGCATAAAGCAGCTCACGTACCAGAACATGGCGTACTTTAGTCTTCGCCCGCAGCCTGGCCAGATTGAACAGTTTACCTGAGATGCGGGTGTGTAGAAAGATACCCGAGTCATCAGGGAAGCCGCGGCGTAGTAGGGCAGAGAAGAAGATTCCGAAGAGGTTAGGAGCAAGGACACATCCCTGCTTTACCCCACACCTTATCTGGAAGGTGCCTTCAGATTGTACAGTTGCCTTCATGCCCTCATGAAACTCAATGATCACCTTCAGTAACTTTGGAGGGCAGCCAAGTCCTTGTAGGATGAGAAAAAGTCCAGATCGACTAACGTAGTCAAAGGCCTTATTCAAGTCCACAAACACCAAGAACAGAAGTTTATGCTGTTCAATACACTTTTCCTGTAGTTGACGGACACAGAACACCATGTCTGCTGTGGAGCGGCCAGCACGAAACCCACACTGAATTTCAGGGAGGATACGGTCAGCAAGGATTTGTAGACATGGTAGAATAGTGCAAGCAAATATCTTGCCAGCAAGACTGAGCACAGATATTCCTCTACAGTCTGCACGATCCCCCTTGTTTTTATAGATGGTGGCATCTCTAAGGACATCTGGGAGATATCCACTGTTCCAGCACATCTCAACCAGATGATGTAGGACAGAGGCAAGGACATCACCGCCTGCCTTATAATTCTCAGGGGGGAGACCGTCAGCTCCGGGAGACTTGTTATTTTTCATTTATGTAATTGCAGATTTGACTTCCTTGATGGTAATGTCTGCATCCAGATCAGACATGGTGGGGAGCTCAGGAACAGCAGCAGTAATTGCCAGTATGTTGGCTGTGACAGGCTGAGCATAGAGAAGGCTGTAGTGCTCTGCCCATCTTGCCAATTGAGATTCCAAATCAGTCATAAGTTCGCCTGATAGGGAACTAAATGGAGAGGATTTTTGAATGCAGCCTTTGTGGTAACAGAGTAACAGAGAAGTGCTGCCAGGCATCCATGATGTCCACATGAGAAGGTGGAGAGTCAAAGCTGGAAGCAAGTAGTTTCTGGAACACATGATGCGACGCAGGAGCATAGGTTGCAGAAACATCCAGACTAGGAGTAGGCTTGGGCCTGGCGTAATGAAACTTACTTGGGACCATCCTTAGTTTGCAACGTAGAAGGGCGTGATCAGTGTCACAATCTGCTGAATGCAGTGATCGGCAGTGTGTTACTTCCCTCAAATTCTCACACTTCACCAGTACATGGTCAAGCTAGTGCCAGCGCTTAGAACGTGGATGACGTCAGGTGACTTTAGAGGAGCTTGAGCCTTTAAAGAATGAGGAAGGGACACAGAGTTTGTGGGTGCTGCAGAGTTCCAGTAAGCGCTGACCATTATCATTCATGTTGCCATATCCATGGCTTCCCAGAATGTCAGGCTATGCGCTAAAGTTGTCTCCCACTCGTGCATTAAAGTCACAAAGGATCATCAAACGCTCGGATGAGGGGGTCATCTGAATATTGGAGCTCAGTTGATTGTAGAATGATGCCTTTACAACTAGATCAGAAGTCAGTGTAGGGGCATAAGTGGCTATGATTGTAACTGGGACAAAGTTTGTGTGAAGGCGCAGTGGTGAGAGACGCAAAGAGATGGGCACAGGTTTTTCCACTGAGAACAGTAATTTGTTTTGGATTGCAAAGCCAACACCATGCATTGGTCTAGCACCAATTGGGTATCCGTTCCAGAATAAAGTGTAGTTTTTCTCCCGGACAGAACCAACCAAGTCAGCCAAGTTTCACTCAGGGTAGCGATGGAGATGTTAAGTCGGAGAAGTTCTGCATCAATTAAGGCTGATTTACAAGGTGAGACGCAGTCTATGTCAGAACTATCGCCAAGAGAACGCACGCCCAGGTCAAACTTCCACCTCTGGACTCAATGCTACAGATTCCAACGGAACACAGGTGTGTGACAGTTGGTGTAGCTATGAGTTGCCCCGCAGTGACCGGCTAATTAGGTCTATTGCCCCGTGACCATTGGCGAGGTGCTCTTCTGCTCACCGGGTGGCTGAGACAGACCGACTCAGGTGCTGTTACAGCAAATGCGCTCTGATTCTCAGCATACCAACCCCTGCTGCCAGGCTAGCAGAGTGGACTGGGTTTCATCTGGTTTCTCGCCTTTGACCTTTCTGGCCTGCTTGAAGCTACCAGGGGTACAATACCCCGGCCAGCTTAGCTCACAGGGTCATTGGGACTCACAAGCTTTTCCGCCATGGCAAGGCACCAGTCCATGGAACAGGACTGGTCTAGACTAGCTTTGGAAATAAAGAGCAGGAACAATATATGATGACTTTGACAAGTTAGATAAGAAAGGGGAACAGGAACAGGCACAGGACAGAAAACACAGGGGCGAGACATGAAATCATTAATCATTTTCAATCAATAATGAACAAACGAGAGGGCAGGAACAATGATAAGACCAGAAATAGCTTATGGCATGTCAAAATCAACAATGCCATACCTCTAATAATCTTGAATTAAGGTTTACCTTTTTCTTAGTCACTCAATTCAAAAAATGTCTTACCCCATTGGCAGATTTTTTTCTTGTTTTAAGCACAAATATACTGAAATGTCTTATTTTTTTACTAAAACAGGACTTATTGTCATTTTGCTCATAATGAAAATGCATCTTGATTCAAGAATTTGTAGACAATTTTACTGGAAAACAAGAAAAAAAAGACTAAGTAAGAAAGTCATTTTTTGCAGTGTAAGTAAACATCTATGGCTGGTTCTGCTTTATTTACTTGTTGGCGTAGGCATATTCCATGATGGCAATGGGCTCGATTTGTGAAAGAGTTCAGAGAGCATGAAGAACCATTTTTATACTATAGTGACATTGCATAAGGTTGTACACTCTTGAAAATAAAGTTTACTGAAATGTTGCAAGCTGTAATAATTAAATGTAAAGGCGTATCAAAGCATATTAGGCTACCGTTGGCACTTATGGTTAACACGATACTGTCAGATTCTATACAATCTGTGCATACACTTAGAGCTTAATTTGAAGTGTTTTTCTGAATGAAGTTCTGAATGGTGTCTGGGATCCCGTTTGGACACCCTTGTCATGCAATAGGCAAATACTAATCATTTAAACGGTTAGTTAAACTAGGCAAGTCAGTGGATTGTCTGTTCAACAATTGGTGTCATTACAACCAAACATGTGCTTGTGAAAACTAATTGGGCATGGGGTTTTTTTATTTGTAAGTGTTGACGGTTGTTCTTATGACAGAAGGTATTTCTATAATCATTTATCCCCCAAACACAGAGGATGCCTATACCCGAAGAACCTGTGAAACCTCAGACCTCCTTTCCACATTCTTGACTGCTTCCCCTCGGAAATGTCCTATTGGGCAATTCAACTGTGCTGAAATAGGGGGATTATAACACCTAGTCCTATTAAGCAAATCTGAAAATTCTATAGGAAACTTTATACAGTGTACAGAATAATGCAAAAAAGACAAAGACTGTGTACAAGCTCTACCTTCTCACAGGAAGGGATGCTATAGAATACATAAAGACATGCAATAGAAACATAAAGAAAAAAGAATCAAGTTTAAAGTTTGAGCTGAAAATCCAGCAAGTGGAAAAAGATGCAAGAGAGTTAAAATTGTTTCATTGTGTTCTCATTTTCTGAACATAAATTAATATTCTCCACAAAATGAACATTTTCATCACTTATTCACACTCTTGACATTTCAAACCTGAATGGCTTTCTTTCTTCTACAAAACACAACATTTTGAAGACTGTTGGCGACCAATGTTAGAATTATACCTTTAAGTGAGTTAAGATGAATAAAGTGACAAAATATTCATCTTACCAAGCCGGATCAGCCTTGGAGTAGAAGAAAGTGAAAGCCTTGTCTCACACTGATGGAGACAAACACAGGAACATGCACACTTTTTACTTTCAGTAATATCAATTATTAATTTTACAAATACAAAAAGATACTTACATTAGCTAACAAGGAACAATGATTCCTCCTTTTCTTCTAAGTGGGCCATCATCAACAGCTGCAAGGCCTGGGTAAACATCTCTGCCCTCTCTGTCAATATTTGCACGGTTTGATATCTAAAAGTCACAATTATGGTTTCTGCTTTGGTGTGCTGAAATGTTGACTCCACTCTAAAATAAACAAATACTTTTTTAGATTTTTGTATCGTCTCAAATGTGCAATTTTAGATGTTCATAAAGGTTGATGAGTTTAATCGAATTTAGCCTTCATCGCATTTAGAATTTAGATCATGTTGTTCAGATCTGATCGTTATTTTTGCAGGCTTTCTATGTTTGTGGTACATGTACGACTGAAGTGCAGAGGCGCTTGCTCACTTGTGACTCGCCCAGGCCAGTCAGTGTCGCTGGAAGTCGTGACGCAGCTCAGCGCCGTGGTGTCTTGGTATAGGAACCCCATTCTGTCTGTCTCGACACAACGTCGAGAGACAGACAGAAAGGGAACGTCTTGGAAACGGATGTAACCTCAGTTCCCTGATGGAGGGAAGAAGATGTTGTGTTCATCATGCCACAGGCGATTCACCATTCACTCCCATAAACCAGAATGCCTCTCAGGTTCCTCAACGCAAAAAAGTGAATTCGTCCCATTCGCCAAGTTCATTGGCCTTTTAAAAGTACAATCTGAGATGAAAGGTTCTCAAGTCAAACCCCATTCTGTCTGTCACGACACAACATATCGTTCTCTCCATCAGAGAACTGAGGTTACATACATAACAAAGAAGTTTCATTGCTTATGGTCCAGACTTGGCCATGTGGTTGAATCAGCCGGAATTCATGGAAAACATTCAAACCAGGATTTAAATTAGCAAATTAATGCCTCAGGGTGTCACTGAACATTTGAAATACTCAGCGCTAAGCGAATGAGAAACAGAACACACTGGCTGTCCGCCAATACAATGCAAGCTGAATGCAAACTTTGGGTATAGGTTTGTTCTAATATACAAAAAAAATTTATAACAGATAAAGCATAAACTGACATCGGCTTAATATGTGTTGATCCTCTAACGTTGTAATACTCTTATTTTTTGCAACGCCTCTTTAAAATCTTCCCACAGTCATACACTGTAAGCATTAGGCACGCATCACCCATATGATTTACATGCATTTGTTATTTTATTCCTAAATAGAGAAATCATGTCCATTCATACACAGCACTTTTTCACACAAAAGGAGAAAAATATCTAGTCTGGCCCAAATTAATTTACCGTGGTAGCATGATATTTTTCTCCACTAGAGTATTGCATTGTTTTTATTCAAACGTAATCTGATGATGCGTCTCTGTGAGAGCTCCATATGGCCAAACACCCACTGTGACCTGAATTTCTTCACTTTCTCTGCCTACAAATCTGCTTAAACTCCAGTGCTTAAACCCCAAGCTTTAGAAATATAACTGTTCAGTTTGTTTAATAAGTTGCCTGCAGATAAAATAAAGATATTTGTTTAAACTAAATTAAACACTATAAAAAACATATTTTCCAAGTATAATGTCAAATATACTTTAACGCAATTCCTTTTTTTTCTACAGATTTTACATGAATCTAATAAAAAAAAAAAAAACGTGAAACCTTGTTTATTTTACGGTTTATTTCTGGCACCCCAGCTGTTGGAAAAATGTCAGTTTTTTATAGGAATTTTTAAAAATGCGGTCAAAACCCATAAAATTACAGAACAAAAGGGCAAATTTAATAGAAAAACCGTGAAACAACTGTTATATTACGTTTTATTTCTGGCATCCCAGCTGCTGGACTATTTCAGGGATTTTTTAAGACATTTTTGAAAATGAGATACAGCAACATGCCTTACAACAATATAAATTACCTGCATTGACAGGGAAAGTTGAAAAAAGCTATATTCTGCAGCGAAGGCAGATGTTGAGTAATAAACTAGCAGGTAATTTCTACATGAGCAATAACAATAAATTAATATCACAACATTAAACTGAATGAGGGCGCTTGGGAAGTCCTGCACATTAACTGAAGCGTAATCCTGCGACAGCAGATGCTGATGAGAGGCTTTGTAACCAGACAGCGCAGAAATGAATTTAACAGACATGTTTTGTGCAAATAATATATTTATTAAACTATTGATGTATATATGCAATAATAATAATTGTCAAACAACATGGTGAATCACAAAAGTACAATTGTGGGAATTTGTTAGTACGGAGAAAGAGAGACAGATCATTCATATCAGCTGTGAAATCTTTTACAGGATATACACAGTAATACAGGTCTGTGAGGTTCTGGTTTTGAAATTTGTTTAACAATTAAGCAACTTTTGCATGGTTTGTTCATTTGTATGGCAGGTAACAACCCTTTAACCTGAAGGTGAATAAACTTAGATATTGTGTGATTCAAGTAATGTTTGTGTCACTAAATACATGTATTGTTTAATGCACGACTGATCCGAGGTCATAAATTAAGAAGCATTATTGTTAAACAGTATCTTATATTATAATTGTTAAAGCATCTGCTAAATGATTAAACATAAATGTCAATGAGAGAAACAACACAGCAATCTAACCTATTAACTACATGTTTTTATTCTATAAAATCTGCTACTACTTTATCTACCACGGTTATATTATTCTCTAGCAGTTATCCCAGATTACATAGTGTTTAGTTTAGCATCTGATCAAACCCTTCTGTTGAAACTAGCAGAAATCAAACCTGTCTGAATTCGCTGTTTTTTAGTACATAGGAAAAAACAATGTACTTTAAAAATGATAAGATGATGTGTTGTTGACAAACACTTCTTACTACTATTATTGGCTAGATATTTGATGCTAATGATTTATAGAAGAAAATATGGAGATACAAAGTTTCAGAAGAACAGCAGCGACATGCTTTGCTACAGCGCCAGCTTCTTTCTGTCCATGTACAATTTAAAACCCTCATTCAGACAAAAGACATCAAGCAAGTTCTTTCCTTTCATATGTGAATTCCGTTGCAGAAAGTGACATACATTCTTACAAATAAAGGAACAAGTGATGCAGTAGAAGAACTTTGTTGGTTCCACAAAGAACCATTCAGTCAAAGGTTCTTTAAAGAACCATTTCTTTCTTACCTTTATAATCTAAGGAAGCCTTTTCACCAAACAGAAGCTTGCGTGAAATAAGAAAGGTTCTTCGGATGTTGAATGGAACCATTTAGACAAAAAAGGTTCTTCTAGGGCATCGTGGTGCACTTTTGTTTTTAAGAGTGTACGTTTTCAACTTATCTTCAAGATCCAAGACAGATTGTCCTCCTGCTAAACTTCATCTTAGTGATCTTGTGTCTCGCTCTCACTCTGATCCCAGTGTTTTCTCTTTTTACGTTTTCTCTCCGCCATGATCAAGGCACCAAATACGGTAACAATCACAGTAATGGTAATGACTAACACGGTAACAGTCTCTGCCATACACAACTGGCTGTCCACCCATGCCAAAGATGCCCCAGCGAGCTGCCAGGGCTCTCGACAAGTTACATTATGATAATCGTCCACGTGAAGGTGGCGCACGCTGAGCAGCTTGCTGAAGACGCGGTGCAGGTCGCAGTCGCAGTGCCAGGGATTCCCAGCTAGCTGCAGGTGCGTAGCAGCCGTGTGCAGACTCAGAAACGTCTTAAAATTCAGGTTCTCCAAATCATTCCCTTCCAAGCCCAATAGAGACAAACTGTGAAGTGGAGCGAGTGCATTTACCTCAATCCGGGAGATATTGTTGTTCCCCAGGAGAAGGACCTCTAACCCAGGCAGCATAGTGAGAGAGCTGTCCCGCACGACACCAAGTCGGTTCCCCTGCAGGTAGAGATGGCGCAGGCGGGACAAGCCGCGGAACGTGCCGGGTTCCAGGGAATGGATCCGATTGTGACTCAAGTCCAGTTTCTCAAGGTTCTCCAGGTGTTCCAGGCCAGGAGGTTTGAGGAGAAGCAGCGCGTTGTGGTCCAGACGTAGCTCACGCACAGAAGACAGGCTCTCTGAGAAATGAGGTGGAATCCGAGTGAGCTTGTTATGGCTCATGTCCAGCTTCTCCAGAAAGGAGAGAGAGTAGAAGGCCTGTGTGGGACAATCAAAATATTATTACAGTATATTACAGACATACATACACATATACTGAATGAGATAACTCTGTTTAAACCATTTTTTTATAACGTTGTGATGTTTTTATTGTGTTCTAATGTGATAGTTAGCTGTATTTTTTATTATGGCTTGAATAACCATTCAATCATTGTAATGCACAGTAAAAAAAAACATGATTTTTGAAAAAGTCTAAAAATACATCTGAGAGTGCTTACATTTGTTTGCAGATCCTGGATGCTACTGCCCGACAGCACAAGAATTCGCAGAGACCAAAGGCCAGCGAAAGCCCGACTTCGGATCTCTGTAAGCTTGTTTCCTCCTAAGTCTAGAAGCCATGTGCCGTGGGGAAGTCCATGAGGTACATCCTCAAGACCCTTGGCATGACAGTCCACAAGGTCTGAGTGCTCAAAGCATTGGCAGAGGTGACCACACAGTCTTGAACTCCTCGATGCAGACAGATAGAGAAAAAGCAACGCGATGGGCAGCAGCATGATGTGACCTTCAGAGTTAAAAGAGCCTCATGGTGCAACTGTCGTCTAGAATTCTGCATGAGTGAAATAAAGAGGTCACAGTTCTCAATGAAACATGAAGTGACATTACATTTATACATAAAATTAATGATATTTTAGACAGACTTTTTACTATAGTGTAAATTATATTTGTAGTAAAAGCACAAACCTCAACCACATTTACCATCGTCTCACTACAGAGACCATAGCCCGACAATGATATTCAAAGTAAAACAATAGAAATGTTTAGGGTTAGCTATAAAAACCAATCCACCTTAAAGCAATAATTTACTAAATGAGCAAAAACCGATTCCTTACAGATACAGAGAAGAAAAAGAGAGAAACAAATATAATAGAAATGCAAATTTACTAGAAAAGAGATCAGTTGTAGTAACAGTTCAAAGAATTTGTCAAATATCTTTAGCAACAGTATTTTCAGTTTTTTACTGTCCCTACTGTAACTGAATACACAATGTAAATGTACATTTATTTTTAAATCACCCAACATCATCATGTGACTTTTCTCCATTTTGTGTTGAAAGGCGCACACAGACTAGAAAAGATCTTACCGTTTTGGCAAATGCTGCACTTCTTGTAGAGTAGGTGAAACACAATTAAGTTGTCAAAAAACAAACATTTGATCAAAACAAACAAAACATTTGAATTCCCCTTTCATTTTCTTTCAAAGCAGCGTCCGCAGTATGAGAGCAACAATCAGTTTTCTCTGTCACATGTCGCCATAATCCCTCAGCTGTCCTTCTGTGACGTCCTTGTTTAATCCCAAATTATTATACAATTTCAATTACGCATCCTTTGCAAAAATCTAGTTTAACTCAATAGCTGTGTACTCCTTGATAGCAGCTGGAACACTTGAGTGTATCCATTACATAAAATAGATTTATATTCCCCGAAAGGATTTGGAAGACACTGGTTTTAACAATTTGTCCTTGTGACATGCACATGGGTGCAAATCTATAAATGAAGTAACGAAACCAGTCGCTGTGTGTCGACTTTATCCCAAACCAGTACTTTACGAGCCGAGCGCAGACTAAAGTGCCCAACATGTCAACCTAGATGTGTTGAGGGGGTCCAGAAATGCGACACCATGCATGTGTAAATAATACGTGTGCATAAATAATATAAAATCTTCTCTGCATAAATGATTTATTGCCTCTAAATGTGTGTCTTGGCCGTAAATATTATATCAGTTATACAATGGCAAATGACACTAAAATGCATGTAGTTTTATATGAATTAGACCACTTGGTATAAAAGATTGTCTAATGCAGCGGTTCTAAACGGGGGGCTGATGTGGCCTTCAAGGGGGCCCCAACTGACTTTCTAGGGGAGAAACCTTTTATTTAAAAGAACCATTTCTCTCTTACCTTTTTATGATCTGAAGAACCTTTTTTCACCACAAAGAACCTTTATGGAACCATTGACAAAAAAAGGTTCTTCTATGGCATCATGAAGAACCATTATTTTTAAGAGTGTACATATTATGGGGATCAAATATACCAATAAAAAACATATACATTGAACCCAAAAGCATATGCCAAATGCATAAATGTAAAACCTGTCAAAAAAGTGGTTAAAGGCCTGAGGCAACTAAGTAAACACTTGCATACCGTTGTGCAGAGATTAATAAAAAGCAAGACACATTATTTTTTTCTTTTTATTTCTTCATTGCCATTTAAAAATAAAATACTGCAAAAGAAACCTATGCGAACAGCAACCTTGTTAACACAGCCATATAAACTGATATGCAACTCGGATGCCCGTCACAGCTTGGCGCCACGGCGAGAGCCTCCATCGGGCTACAAGGTTCACGAGGCCGGGATGGGGAGAATTTCCCATCCCCGCCATCCCAGTCTCTTAACATGGCAAGATATCGCTTTAACGTTTCCTTTTTCCAAAAAGGTGATTACAAATATTCCCGTTGAGAAAAGAGTCCTGTTACGAGATGAGCGAGATGTCACATATTTAACGAATAACGACCGTCATTGGAATACGAAGGAATGCAGTCAGAGACGTGACAATCTCATCTGTCACTGCATTTAGACTTCCAGATTTTATGTATTTAGAAAAAAGAAAATAATAATACTATAAAAACATTGCATCTTAGAAAATGGTCCCACTGTGGAAGAGTTATTTAAATGGCAAGGACCAACATGGAAGAAAACAGCAACGTAATATCTCCATTTCTCTCTGCCCTTGTAGCTGAAAATAAAGATCTACATGTAGACTGAAAGGATGCTTACAGTACTCAATGGTCATTGTCCCTTTATCACTAAAAATATAAAGTGACTGTTTAAAAGGATACAAAGGTGGAGTTAAGATACAAAAAAATGTTTCTGAAAATGAGATGTTGGGTGGATGTGAAGTGCAATCCCATTCAGGTTCTTTAGCCCTCGCTAACAATACTCGTATCCTGTCAGTCAACAACTAAACTACAAACCGAAGGACGTGCCACAGTCCTCCAACAATAGTTATCCGGTCTGAGGGGCCAATCGTTTTTGTTCCACCCTCGCATTTTTTGAGAAGACTCGATTGGGAGTTTTGGTGGAGAATCAAGTTACCTTTAAACATCCAGGGGGGGGGGGGGTTGGGGCGACTTTGTTCGAAAAGGGAAAGTCAAAAGTTTTCTACATCGGTAATATTCTAAGACAGCTTTCTATTTTTGCCCACTGTTAACGGTAGCAGTTTCTCTCATCAGATGTGTAGGACAGCTACTCCTGCTCAAAACAGAGAGTATCAGATATCTCAACCTTCGTCTGGCAATTGGCAAAAAAAAAAAGAATAAAAAAACTCTTGTCAGAGCCTGAGCTCATGATGATACAGCGGAGTCCTTCTGTGTTTGTTGAGCTTGCTGTGAATGTTGCAATGGTTTTTGGCTCTCCATGTCCCGGAAATGTTTTTCAACCTTTGGACAGAGAGGAGTCAGGTAATTGGTGAAAACTCAGACATCATCAACATCGATAGGCAGTTTAAATAAAATAAAAAGCACTAGACTATTAATCTTGCAAAGTTGAGATGACTTACTATTTTGCGCACGTGACTCAAAGCACTGCCTTCTTTTCCTTTACAGTTGTCCGCTTGGTACGGCGGATTTATGACCACATCATCCATCACTATAATGTTTTTCTCTTGCCATTTGCATTCTTTGATCCTGCAGGTGAAACCAGAGGTGTTAAAATGAACGATGCATTCTGTCCCAGGTGCAAATGCTTAATATAATCTTACGTGTTAAATAACTTGCTGTGACGCTGAGGACAATACTAACTATTAACCCTAGAACGCTGCACAACATCCAATATCCCAATTTCATTTTTCTTGAAAAACATTCATTTGCATCTCACTTACGTTTTATGAATGGTCTGGAACAGTTGTTGGCCATCCACAGAGACGCCAGCACTAACTGCATACGCTAGCGACAACTTGTCTTCCTTTTCCTCCCGTGCTCTAGTCGCAAGCTGCACAAACAGCAAAGAAATGGAAAAAAAAAAACACTTATTTTTTGAGAAAAAAACAAAAAAAATGTCTGGAACCATCCCTTCAAACTACCCAATCGCACAAAGGGTCCATCTGGTCATACCTTGTTAAAATTAAGAGATGCTAAAGGGGGAGGAGTTTCAGCACGGTCGTTGATGATGTCCACCTCTGACACGTAGGCCAGGTTAACTAGGACCACGTCGCTGAGGTTGGGTTTACCGCTGGACGGGGCACATTCTGATGGCACAAGTCAAGGCATCAGAGCAGTTGTTCGGCAATGACATTCAGTAAAGATGCATCACATTGTATGCCGATCGACCTAATCGGTGACCTTTCATGAAGCATGCGGAGGTATCGGCAAGAATTTGTAACATGCATGTAACCCACAGTTTGTGTTCATCCCCCAGTTTTGGCGGTCGTGTTAACAGATAGTATAAAATGACACGCGTGTATGTCACTAAAGAGATGAGTTACATCGGCTTCCTGGTGGAAGCAGCTTTCTAGCGTGACCGAGCGCAATCAGATACGACCTGCTTTCAGGAGAAGACAGACCCACGTGGATGTGGTCAGATCTTAAATGAGATCAGTTGAAACAGAACATCAGCCTGTTTGCAAACACGACACTGAACATTCAAATAACTAGACTGGTGCTTTAAAAAAAGAACCTGTCTGCTTGTGCCTCTTAGCCCGAAGACATTCAGCTGGCCCACCCCAGACACCTGCACACAATTTGCTAACATACAATTGACACACATACGCACAACCATGATTATCCAATCTAGTGACTATCGGCTAAGCAGCTACAAAAGTCCTGACAACCAAACTCAATATATTGTAACATCTTTATTATTTTAACTGTTAAGGGGTTATCGGTTATATCAAGGGGTTGAATTTTCAACATGAATGGCAGCGGTGGCAGATTAGCAAGCAAGTCATTTCATGGTAAGCAACTTTTTTAGTGCATATGCTAAACATAACGCAGAACGTGTGAGAGCAACGCAGAAAAGACATCGCTATGAAACGCCATCTTTGGTTAGTTTAGGCAAACGACAACTAATCCTCGACAGCGTGCGCATTGTCAAACACCGATATTAGCTTTCAGGCTAACTGACGCCTACCGACCACGCATGCGCAGTTTTCGCACGGCAGCGCAGCGATGCAGCAGTTGACAGCCTGCCCACTCTGCCGCTTCACCATAGCGGTTAAGCGACTGCGGTTCAACAAATACGACGTTAAACAATAAGGGCCAACACACAGAAATCATGGTTTCCACGCTACTTTTTAGTGGCTTCTGATGACAGGACAATGGTCTAATTTAAAGATCAATTCTAAATGATCATCACGAGACAAGTAGTTCCACAAACGGGACAATAGCAGGACATTCTCGTGGCGCACGGGGAGGATTAAACTTAAAATAACGTACTATTTTGAGGAAGGTGTGCACATAAATGTGTAATACCTAACGTTATAGCTTCCGTATGTCTTGAAAACACACATTGAATATCACGTTCTTCCCAACAACGGGAATCGTATAAAATCGCAAACTGCGCAGAAAACAACCTGTTCTTTCATTCAAACCAAATCCGTATAATTCCTATTTTCGCACTTGCGCTCCTTCTCGGATAAAAAAAGCCGCAAATAAAACGAACTAACCAATCGGAGGTTCCAACGAACCCCACCTGACCGAACAGGCGCTAAACAAGGAAGCAAAACCGGAGTGTGCGAACTTCGCCGTGGTGAAAATGTCTTTGGCATACCAGCCCGGGCCTCATGCAGTTTTTGATCCCTACGCCTCAATGACAAGCCGCGGCGGTAAAAGGATACTCAAAGTCAGCATCTTGGAGGGGTAGTCGAAAGCGACGACCTCTCCCCGCAATCGCTGCCCCAGGCAGGTGAGGCAGGAGACATGGCTCCCGACGTTGAAATACTCCCCTGGTCCAGGAGCCGCCATCTTCTCCGCCAGGAAACGGGAGCAGTCGCCTCACGTAAACACGCGCAGCCGCGTCAGCACGAGTGGAAACGCGAGTGGGCGTGTGGCGGGATGAATGAAGTGACGCAATAATGGCGGCTGCAAGTAAAACCACGCCCCGGTTTTACTACTGCGTAGTGGAGCGTGAATATCTCACTGCATTGTGCGACACACCTTGGCCTCTATTGAATTATCTGTGTGCTTATTTTATTTAATTCAACATTGTTGGCCACGATTAGGGAGAAACTGTATACTGCTTAGTTGAATCAAGATGTTTCGCTATTCATACAATTAAATAAGTAAAACAAAAAAAAGTGATGTGAAACATCGATTACAAAATACAAAAAGATGACCTACCTAATATTATTGATATTTTCATTTCGCTGAATAACTGCATAAGTTTGTGTTGTGACTTAATTCGACAAACAGCAGTAAGTAGCATCAGTTCTATTATCCAGTCAATATCAGTATGTATCTTTTAAAACACCAAACAAACAGGATTCAAAGGGACAGCAATGTTTAATGATTAATAGTCACAGTAATAGATTGCTCAAATAGCGTGTATTGCACATGTGTACACATATATGCACCCTATATACACGTGTGTAGTAGTTAGTATACACACCTCTGTATTGTCGCAACATGAAAGCATTGAAAGAACACAAGAAATCAGGGAATGTGCTTTGATAATTTCAGAACTTCTGCATACAGTATCAATATGACCAGAAGAGAGACAAAAGAGAGAGAGAGAGAGAGAGAGAGAGAGAGAGAGAGAGAGAAAGAACGATATTAAAAATTTCAGGTTTAAAGACCTCACAAATTGAAACACCCAATCACAAGTTATGTAAGAATGGCAAAGAAATGAAAGGACAGGGGCAGAGACATGACCTCTCTTTCAAAAAGTCAAAAAATATACAAGCACTCTTTGAACCTCGACGACCAAAAGTCACTATACACAACATATGAATCAATAAATATACATATTTACTGAATAGCAAAATATGTGGCAGAGACAATAAAGCTTTCTTCAATGGTGAATGTCGAATGTCCTTTGCACATACGGAGGTTTCCCGGAGGTCCATCCTAAGACCCTGTAAAGATCCCCTGTTGGGTAACAGCCATCGAAAATCAACAGCCTCCCTGATGCCAAGTCGAGTAAAACCAAGAATCATACTGCCTGCTTGGTTACTTTCCCTCTCTATGTCCCAACACACCTAAGGAGAAGGTTTGGGTCACAAAAATAAACATTTTAGGGACCAACGCATCTGCTGATTCATCCAGAAAAAGATAAAATAGTTGGAAATAAAGACAAGCTTTCGCCACCGACAGCACGATCAATAAACTGTTTGACACCATATACGGTGAAGATACAAAACTCTGCACAAATGCTTGGTGATTTACATCCAAATGTTACAAAACCTGATCACAGTAGCTCCTGTTTCCATATAGCCACACAGAAGAGGAAAAGTCTCTTAGTGTATATTACAGTATCTAAGTACAGAGGCTAGTGTTAGCCTGATTTCAAAGTGTTCGCTTTCTGTCCAACATGCCAATCTTTTAAACCATGTTTGATTTCATGTTTGATTTCTCCCTTTCGGTGTCCGTGAAGGACCTTGCCCACACTAAGAAGGCAAGACAACAGTTTGGTACACTGATGATAACTAACAAGTGATCGTTGTAGACGAAATAAACAAATGGAGGTGATGATAGTGTCAGAGCAAAATTCATTCAAATACTTCATCAGGTGGTGACATATCCAACATGGCTCTTGCGGAAAATGTGCCGGTTCTTTGATCACTTTTGTGTAATATTAAAATAAGGAAATTATTGCGCAGAGGTGATGAGGCCATCTAAGAGAACAGACAATAGCTTGTTAATATAGAAATTTACAAGGAGACACACATTGATCCAAAAGCAACGCAAGCCACCTTCAGCGGTAATTTCTGACTCCAAATAAATAAATCAAACAGGAGCGGAGTCAAGAAACGCGCGTCGGATGTGACGTTTCAACATCAACAATCAATGAAAACACACAAAGAGAAACGCTGACAGCTAAAACGTCCACGAGAGAGTTGACAATTAATTCAGATGTATTTGCTGAGATAACTCGCGTCACATGCTTCAAAATCTGGGTCTGAGAAGTCAAAAGATGTGGTTGGATTCGGACCTGCAGTACGGTAATAGTGCAAGATGGTGCTTAGACCCAGTTCACTCATGGTGCCTCTTTCATGGACGCATTGAGAGGTTTTAAAAGTGACATATTTTCTTTGCTGCCTAAAAAATGCTGTATATTATTTTAGGTTTTGACCCCCAAAAGGCCCCTGTTTTTACACAGTGAAAATGTAATGATCGATTCTTATGTCAGGGTTATAGTGTGAAATAACATCCGTGTCTTAAGCCATTTCAAAAGATGATGAAAACGTTACCCAAAGCTTCGCTGTATATTTTAGTGTTAAAAAGTCTTAGTCACTCTTATTGCCAGAAAAAAGAAACCGTCTTTAAAAAAGGAAAATGCCAAATGCACTGCACAGTGACAAAACCGAACATCTGTAATATTAGTAGCATCTGTACCACACTGTACATTCTTGATCAGAGAATACTAGAACTCAAAGACAAAATGAACACTGTTACAGAACTCTTTTTTGTTTGTTTTTACATTTTTGTACTAAAAAAGAAATGTTTTTAATAAAAAACAATCACCACCAACACTCTCTCGCCTTGGAAATAAAGAAAATGAGTTGTGGAGCAGGGGAGCCAAACAACGTAAGAAAGGTGACGTCAAAATAAAGGTAAAGAAACAATTAAGAAGTTGGTCACGACACTGTCAGTGTTTCCAAACTTTCACGTCATGTGCTAGTCTACTGCACAGGACTGAGAAATAAAGCAATCGTTCGTTTCTTTCGTTTAAAGTAAAAAAATCTAACCAAAAGAAAACAACACGTGTATCCCTTGCAGGAAAACGATAGGAAACAATGAGAAACGGAAAGCAACCGGGGCAGGAGGAAAATAAAGTATGGTTGTGCTCTTCAAAGTCATGGCTAAACTTCGTTTTCTTCGAAAAATTAAGGCAATTTAAAAAAAACTAACAAATCAATGAAAGTTAAGTCTGAGGATTTGTGATTCGTTTAGTATTGGTGTTTTCAATATTTTCCTTGGTATAAAAGGCACCGAGTTCTTGGAAAAGAAAGTCTCGTGAAAATGTTACCACTATGTCTATCCTCCTCGAGTGAAAGTCAAGATAGACATTTTCAAAGTCCGTTCTTTGCATTTTACACATTTCATGGTAAAACGAATGGGCTGCCATTGTTTATGTGCGAGTGTGTTAAAGCAAAGCTGTACGTTCTAAAAACGTTTTTTTTCTGAGGCAAAAATGGGGGAGAAGATTAACCATCATCATTGAATTCTAGATAAAGACTGTAGGCTCTTTTATGTACAACCACAGCTGATAAGAAAAGTATGGGCTAGAAAGTATTTCTATAATTTTTGTACGTTTAAATGTGTTAACAGTACACACAAAACTACATATATATATGCTTATATATATGTATATATATATATATATATATATATATATTTCTCATATGTTGTGTGCTTTTCATAACAGGATATTATACAGATGATCAAGTATACCAAATAATCGATACACAGTACAGTGTAAACTAGTATACTTGTCTTCAAAAGGTGGTGTATCAACACGACATTGGGTTCCTCTGTCGGGAACAGTGTTTTTTTTATAAGTTGAGTGTATATGTGTGGTTTGTGCTGAAAAATTTTTGCTGCTTGGTGGCTTTTTTGGAACTTTGTACATGTCGTATACTTTGTACAGAAAACAAAGCTTTTTTGCGGTCCTCCGTGTGACAACATCCCCATGCTGTCGATTTATTCTTCCCTTCCGTCTCTTCTTGTTTGGATGTACTTCTGTAAAGTACATCCCCGACGATAAAAAACCAAAGGCCTCTTTTCGAAAGGTTCTTTACAATTCCAAGTATGTATAGCTGCAGACCGGAGACCTCTGAGTGGGAGGGGCTTATGCCGCAAGTAGGTGGATACCTCCGAGTGGGAGGGATTATGGTGCCCTACCCTCACTGGAATGGTCCTGTTATACCCATCATGCCTTGTTGTCCCCTTTCGGAACCGGCTATGCTTAACCTCAGAAAAGCGAAAGTGGGCGGACTGTGAACGTGTCAGTCAAGCACCTGGAAATGAGTGAAGGACCGAGGGAACCAATCAAAGAGTTGGAAGGAGGAACATGAGGCGTGACGTCAAGGTGACCTGTGCCAAGCAGGCGTGGATAAGAAGGTCCGAGCAGTGATGTACTCGCACTTCTACAACACAGGCTCCTCCTCCATTGGCTCTTCTGCTGATCTGAAAAAGGAACGATTGGTTACAAACAACAGTTATGTTGAGTTTCTTGGTTTTTTTAGGCAGGCATTGTGTCTCAATCGGGATGCAGTACCCGCTGCTGGTTTCTGTGCAGGTGATATGATCGTTGTCCACAGTAAGAGAGGCCATGGCAGTCAAAGTGTCCGCCTCATCCTTCTCTCTCCTCTGAGCCTCAAGTAAAGACTGACCCACTGTAGGAGCCAACGTCTGAAGAGATGTCCAATGCTTACCTACCGATCAAGAGATGCAAAATCAGGAACTCAGCTGGTGGGTGTTAACGCGTCCTGATTGACAACTGTGGACATTTATGTACTTTGGACGTCAATTACTACAGCAATAAATATCTAATAAATTCATTGACTTACTCTGGATCTCAATGACTCTCTCTAAAGAGGCTGTAGCTTTTGGACACGGTTTCTGTTGAAGTACTGTTAGTGGTAAAGGATCCAACTGCAACACACACAAAAACAACATTGTTACACAGTACTCTGGAAATCTTGATTCTGATTGGTCCATCATGCCATCCAGCGGTCTGATGGTACTCAAACACCAACACATATCCAGGGATTGAGTGATACCAGACCGCTCGATCGACCTTCTTCACCAGCGCTATTTAGATGCTATTCTCATTTCTTTTCAAATGCATAACATTACACATCGACTTTAAATTCATGTTCATTTTAGCCAAAATCATTATACCACTTTAATATGGGACATTTATTCAAATAATTTCACTAAATGTATCTATCCAACGTGTGTGTGAATGTTTGACTGGCACCTCGTCTCCTAGCAACGCGGCCACACAGGATTCGGATGCGTCACAGATGGCAGTGAGGTCGTGACCTCCCTCCAGCGCCAGAACCACGCGGCCGCCGGCCAGCTTAATCAGCTGCTTAGTTAGATGGCCGAAACCTACGCAAGGAGCATGCTGGGTAATTCATGAACTATAAACACACTGACAGCCTGTTTTTTGACCCTATAATTTAGGTACCAGGCATCCAACAGAGCTCTTACATAAATGTAGAATCAAAATATATTTGAGTTAATAGTAAAAATCTATCATTTCTTGCATGTTAGTAGTAAATATGACACGAGAGAAGAGATGCCCATTGAAATGTACACAGAGTCTGAAGGGGATGACTGGTTTAGATGACAGAAATGTATTTACATTTGGCGGTGACGTTGTATCCACCCAGAGGCGACTGGTGGCCCTCCACGGCATCAAAGCCTGCAGACACCAGCACCACATCTGGGGAGAACTCGTTGGCTATAGGCATCACCACAGTCCTATAAGATAACAAGACAGGAAACGTGTCATCTCCCAGTTTTAACAAGGATCTAATGGTAAAGACTTATTGGTTCCCTGGAGCTCCTGGAACTTCATCGGTCCATTATCGAACAATTCTCCCGGAAAGCACGTGGGAGAAAGAGCACGTCTGCCAATGTGATCCTTCGTTCAGCTGTATTTGTTTGTTCACGGCATTTCAGTGATGGATGTTATATAAACGTTGGATAGATCGCTGGATTGGCAGATCGTTTGAAACTGACAGATGGAACGGTCCCAAAGCTAAAAGGAGCCGGTCATGAACCACATGCGGTAAGTGTAACTGAGTCGTATGTCTATGTTTTGTTGGCAATCGTGCATAAGGTACACCGCATGAACTTATTGTGAATCAACAGTTATGCAGGCGTAAATCGATGATGTATTATGTGCTTTAGTTCCGCCCTCCCGCACGCATGTTGAGGAGGTCGCCTGTTTTTGGAAATAATCGTACAGCTGTATGTGTCTATAAATGTATAAAGATACGAAGTATGCAATACTTGAAAATGTAACGTCCCATTCAATAACCGCAAACTTCCAGGACAAGGCCTACTGTCAGTTCATCTCTCCTCTCACTCGAAGACGTTTCTTGTTGTAAAAGTTGCAAAAACAGTACACTAATAACAGCAGTGTCAGATTGAATAATGGATAGAGCGGATAAAAAACACATATGAAAGCGCAGCGGAGGCCAGACTCTGTGTTATATAACCAACAAACGGTTGTATAACACACTAAATCAATAGCAAAACATGAAATTCCGTCATATGACTCCTTTAATATGAGATTGACAGAAACTGCCTGCATTACATCGACTTTAAAGAGTTTAAATTGTATTTTGCAATGTACAGACCATTTTGCAAAATGTAAGAAGCACTTCCTGTTTCTGTTTTTGAACATTACACAGCCAACAGAACATTTAGAACGGAATCGAAATGTCAAATAAACTTTGACCCTTAATTATACACTGTATGTGAAATAAAATAATAATGAAAAACTGAAACCAGAATTTGACCAGCATTTTTTCCATCTTCTAAAGTGGTCTGTATGTCAATGCTTTTTAAAGCTCTTAGAGAGCAAAATGTTAAAATAAGAAAGACAAATGTCAACTCACCTGAATGCTGTGAGATACTCCACATCACCCATAGGTGGCTCTACTCCCCCTGTCCAGGCAATGTTGACATTAAAGCCAACTCCTGGGCCCACACCCACCTACAGAAGCCCCCACAAGAGAGGAACGGTTAAACAATTGAGAATTTGACACTTTTCAAGATGTCTAGATATGGTCCTATTGAGGGTGTTACCTCCTCAGGAGCGCCGCTGCCTGGGAAAAAGTTGCCATCGTCGTAGCGATGTAGTGAAATGTAAAGCACATTAGGGTCATTATAGAAAGCCTGCTGGGTCCCGTTTCCATGGTGAATATCCTAAAAAAACAGGATGGAAGCCAGTTTTGAAATACGTGAAACCGAAACATACTGGTAACAGCTCAGATCAAACAAATAGTTCTTGTCAAACTATTTAGTATTCAAAATGAAATCTAGAAAATAATTTCCTCTACATAATCATTAAAATGAGCTTTTATAGCACCATGAATCAGAACCATAATATGGCTTAATAAGCGTAAAGAATAAAATTCTCTTAATATAGCTTTTTGGAAGGATACAACTACCATCTTAAAGACTTCACGTTTTCACTTCATTCCTTCAGTGTGTCATGCTAAGGCACCTTTCACAGTATTATTGCCAATTCTCTACATTCCTTATGTTGTTTTCTCTTCTTTTTAAGGGCCCTTTCCAGTTTACATGGAAATGACCCTTAAAAAGATGTCTAGTTTATGACACGTCATTGATCATATTAATTGACTAAATGTATTTTATTTTATAAAAAATGTCAAATAAACCCACTTTATTAGAATACAATCTATTTATAAGGACAATACAATCATTTTGCAATAACATACCATGTACAGTGTTCTATTTGAAATATATTTGAAATCTAACAAATGTCTGACATTGTTAAAAAAATGCAAAATAAGCACATTTGAATTGAAAGATTTCAGAACTCACCCAGTCTACGATAAGGATCTTGCCCACTCCAAGTTTCTGCTGTAGGAGTTTGGCAGTGATCGCCACGGAGTTAAAAAAACAGAAACCCCTGCAGAATGAGGGCACCATCATGTTGAACATCAGAACAATAATAGTGCATTCTTGTTGTTACTTTTTACAAGAGATTTTCTTATCAAGATTTGCATAAAAGTTAAAATTTAACATGTTCAACTGACAGTGCTAAGATGGTTAGATCCAAGACTCCAAAACAGCTGAACTTACATGGCGGTGGATTCTTCAGCATGGTGACCCGGAGGACGTACCACTGCAAAACCGTTCTGTAAATCAAACAAAGACAGCGTAAGACATTCTTATCGAGTACAAGAAATGTATACGTTTAAAATACCAGAGCATAAAAAAACACAAAGACAAAAAATCTGGACCTTCAGCTCTCCAGCAGCGACTTTAAACGCCAGCTCGATGACGCAGCCCACAGCCATTCGCACGGCTCCAGACGAGTGCATCTCATTCCACACTGTGTCACTATCCACCTACAGGACACATTTTCACAACATTATATTACTATCTGACGCTATGATGACATGACACAAATGGATTCAACTTCACCCCACGTACTCCCTTAATAAATGTTATTTTTGTTGCTACAATAATACTGAGATATCACACATATACTGATCTAATGTAAACTTTATAACGCATACTTGTAAATATGAAATGATTGTTTCATAATCTTCTAATTCAATAATATCACAGCCCATTTTCTACAATCCAATCAAATGCAAATAGAAAATAAGTCATTACTTCACACCGAATATACTTTTCATTTTGTGAAATTATGTCCTGTTATATAGGCTTCATTGTGTCAAGTCACTGTGAATGTCAATTCATATTTGTTTGTATGTGATGGATGGACAGATGAACGGGTAAAACTCACCCCGATGCCTCCGCACGGCAGCACCGCATACATTTTCTGACTTATTGGACCTGGTTGAGAAAAAAAGGAGAAATTAAAAGTCCGTGGGTGTTAAATTTACAGAGCGTTATGTTTAGGCTCACATCTGTTGTTCGCACCTTATCTATTCAGGTAATTACATAATTGGCTATGTTAATTCAGTCTCGGCGGTGACGCAACCATCATCTGTCTCGCTGCTCAACAAAGAGCGTCCAAGTTCAAACATTCTGCACATTCTCAAAGTGAGTTTGGCATAAAAGTGGAGGTGGGAGAGCGATGGCGAACGACAACTCTGTCCACGGCTGAACCCCCTCACGCGCACACATACACACACACACACACACATATATATATATATTTATACACACTCTGCTGGTGACTCAGAAGCGAGGGTGGGCAAATGTCTAGGACCTAAATAAAAGCCCAGCCGTCTGTAAGAGGAGGTTTGCTTGAGTGACATGCAGGAAATGTGCAATGGAAGTTTTCTGTGGAGAAAGGAAATCAAGACACCTAAAGGAGAGCTTTAAAACCCACCTAAAAGCTTCTTGCTGTCCAGCTTTTGTCTGTTCAGGGGGCTGGTGCCGTAGAGAAGCGTGTGGTACTCAGAATGCACTGTTTGGATTTCATCTAGCGTGGCCTTCCTTCCTCGGATCCTCTGCGGACAAATAACAACAACAGCGTGAAGGGATAGTTCACCCAAAAATGACAAATACATTTACACAGATTTGTGACAGCTCGAGGGTGAATCATTGATAACAGAATTTTTATTTTTGACTTTCATAATAATGCGTGTTACGTAATAAAAAGGTGTTTTCTGAATTTAAACTGCATTGTCTATCACCTTACCAGCAGGTGGCGCACTCACCTCACAGCGACCCAGCAGGCCTGTTTCCTGTAGCCGGGACCAAACGCTCTGAATGCGCCCAGCATGCTCAGGGTGGATATGTGTGTTCCCACACATGCACTGATGTTTCAGCATGAATGTATCATAAACCAGACCTGCAAATAAGAATCAAACACCAGTCGATAAATAAAATATTTTATACCAGATTCTACAGTCCTTTTGGGTTGACAGCTGGCTGGTGTACCTGTCGTGAAGAGATGCTTGATGGGCGGCTCAGTAATGGGCGCTCCTTTAAGACTAGAAGTGACAGGGGATGACTGCGCCCTGCCTAGGGGTCTGTGCGGCATTCCTGTGATGGACAGAGATGCCTGGAACACATTCAGTTGCTGCACATGCTGGTCCAAATACTGCGAAAGAAAGATGTCGGGTTCGGTTTAGTTTTGGACCAGATTCAGATCACTAGTTTAAATCAGTTTTGTTCAGTTCAGATGACCTATTGGGATTCAGTCAATTTGAAGTCATGTGTAAGTAACCTTTTCACTGGAGTCAAATCAGGGACAATTCTGTCATCATTTACTCAACCTCGAGTTGTTCCTAATTTCTTTGTTCTTATGTACACAGAATAAAGATATTTGTACGAATGCTTGTAACCAAACAGTTTTGCCCACCATTGACTTCCATAGTGGGAAAATGACAATGGTAGTCAAAAGTTTGCTATCCTACATTCTTCAAAATATCTTCTTTTCTGCTCAACAATTTACAAAAAAATCCTACTATGGTAGTCAATGGTGGCCAAAACTGGAAGCATTGTTCTGAATATCTTTCTCTGTGTTCATCAGAATAAAATATATTCATACAGATTCGGAACAACTTGAGGGTGAGCAAATGAAGGCAGAATTTTCATTGTTGGGTGAACTGTTCCTTTAAGGTTTCAGCCAAGATCAACCAAAGCAGAAATGCAGATCACATGACTTCAGAAAGAATGCAAACTAGCGTCATTTAATTAAAAAAGGACACATTTTCACAGGCTAACTTTAAACCAAGCAGCCGATGTGCGTTAGACGTCAGCTACGACCAGCGAACAACTTGCAAGTGTTTTAAAATAATAACAGTCTAAACATCAATCCTTGCACATGGTCTGGAGCATCTCACCCAAACCTAGCGAAGCTTTGCCAAAAATCTACTCAAGAGTCCCCTGCAGTAAACAGCCTCCGAGTCTGCTTTACATCAAACGAGCCAATGAGGCTACAGAGAGTATGCGAGCGAGTGCATGGAGACAGGCGCTGATGCGGTGCAACGTGAAACGGAAACACATGCGGCAGAAGATTTCTTTTACTAGACTGTATTTGTACAAGACATTGAAGGTATGCCAACTCTCAAAATTACCCACAATTCTCGATTCCTGCCAACTCGCTCGTATTCATTCAAGTCACTAGAGCCATGCCGCATTTCTGTCTCTCTCTCACTATGGCAGGTGATGGGAGCTCAATTTGTATTCAAGACACCAGGGCATACAAGCAAAGACCAAGAGCGGGGGTGTTTTATTAAGGAATGAGCTGCGAGGTCCGAATTGTTTTTCAGATATCACCGGTTCACCGGCTACGTGTCACTTCATCACACAGAGACACAGAAACACATAAACACACTGCAGTGTGTAACGTCACCCCGGTGGGCTGTGATTGGGTGTGAAGTGCGGGGCAGCGAACGCAGGCGGGGTCTGAAAGAGGGGATGAATCACCGAGGAGAGATGAGTCAGAGACGGTCCATTCACGGGGGAGTATATGTGTAGATGTGTGTGTGTGTGTGTGTGTGTGCGTGCTGCGGCGCGGGTGGGATGCTATCTGAATTCTAATGCCGTGCTCTTTTGATATGTTTTTCTCAATGATTGCAGGCAGAGAGAGATCGAGGAGGAGGCTTCTCTCTCTCTCTCTCATTCACTCTCGCTCATTCACTTGTTTTCCTTCCTCCCTCTCTCACAGATGTGTGCTTGTGGGATCTGTTTTAAAATCGAAACGAATGAATCTGCCTGGAATGCAAATTAAGGGTTTTGAATGCGCAACTGCATGAGTCAGTACAGTGGCGGTATCGTTACGTACGTATTTACATCCACTGGAAACAAACTGACAAGAGCATAGGCTACAAAAAACGGGCACATGAAGCTTTTAACGACAGGTTACCTCGGTACAATGATAGTATCAGATGGCAATACTACGGTATTTTAAAACCTTGTGGTACTCTATGAGTACCAAATTCATGAAGCATAAAGTCACTACAATTTGGTATTAAATTTATATTTAGTTCATCCAAAAGAATACAATTTCAATCATCATTTATTCACACTCATGTCATTGAAAACCTTTTGCAGAACAGAAAAAGTATATTTTCAGAAATATCTAAATATGCAGTGGAAGTCAATGGGGGTCAATGTTGATGATCAAAATATCATCGTCTTGCAGGTTTGGAATAACGTGAGATGAACCATCCCTTTAAGAACTACTGATGCAGTGATGGTCATAAAAAGTGGAATGAATGCATTGCAATTCACGATTCATTTATATCTCTCTTCCCCCTTCAGCATCCAGTGGTGAGTCACTCGTGGGAGGCAGAGAAGAGAGCAATCTTCCTCTTTAATCCCTCCTTTTCAGGGGGTGAAAAAGCTGCAATCGCTCTCGTTGAGAGGGAAACCCTCGATCTCCCGTCACCGAGCCCCCGCATATGCGTCCAAACACTCAACGTATACTTGCCTACATACTTAAGCTCTCGAGAAGAGCGGCGACAGTGAAGACTTCGGATGGATCTGAAAAGTTGCCCAACGGTGCCGCAGAGGCACTATTCCGCAGCCGCTTTTAGTTTGACAACGATTTAAACAATATAAACAATATTGCTGGTTTATTCCGTGCATGGGTTTTGGGGTATGACTCATGCGCAGTCACTTTTAATTTGCTGACTGAAACTGAACCTTACTCGATAATGAAGTGCAAAAAGGAAAGCGTCTGGGGATAAATATAGAACGCTAGACGCACTGGTCATTGATGTAAATTTGAATATAAAAAAAAGAACAGTAGATGACAAAATAATAATAGAAAAACAGATGAGAAGCAGCATTCTTCTCACCTGGCCATAGGGGGCGCCCTCTTCGTCGCATTCCCTCAGTTCAATTGCTTCGTCTTCATCGTCATCATCTTCTAATTCACTTTCTGTGCTTTCTCCCTTTAACGGGACCAGTCTTTCCGAAGGCGGCGTGGTCTCACCGGAGCTTTCTTTTTGTAGCCCCTCCCTAACATGATCGGGCCCCTCCCCACGCTCCTCCTGCATCTCTGCAGTTTCCGTGAGCTCCTCCTCCGTCTCTTCTGGGTGAGTGGGAGGCTGTCGTGGAAGCTCCACCCCTTTGATGAGGATCTTAAGAAAGTGACCAAATCTTATTAAACAATCAAAACAGAATTGAACAGTTAGCCGATGATCAAATGTCTCATTATAGCGCACACTACCTTATTTAGCTGGTAGTGCTTCTGTTTCTCTAGGAAGTGATGGTGTTGCTGTTGCATTACGAGGTGTTGCAGGGCCTGCGGAGTTTGCGGTAGGGGCGCCGACTGCGTGCGGCTCAATGGCCGGTGCCTAGGCAGCTTATTAACCGTTCGCATGTTGTTGGAAACCCGCTCGCCGGTCACCAGCGGAGACTGTCCGTACATGGGAACTATAAAAGTACAGTAATAAGGACAAAGGTGTGAACTTTGCTAAATCATAGAAGGGGTACAAACACGCAGTAGCTACGTTCAAGTGTGTACCTGCCAGAAGCGCGCTCTGTTGACGAGCCTGCTCCAGAAGCAGAACATGCTGGAGCAGCGAGGAATGGCTACTGTGGCTGTTAGCGGCCGAAGGGGCTTCGGAATCGTGGGGCGCACCCACGGGAAGGCACGTCGGCAGGGACGAGGTGCTGATGAACTTTCCGGTCAATGCCCCACCTTGACGCAAGCTCTGGATGGTCTGCCGCTCCGCTTCCTGCTGGCCACTGAGTTTCTGAGGAGCCTGAAATGAAGGTGAACCATTCAGTTTGAAATGTTTCAGGTTGTGAAACTTGATCTGCTTCTAGTAACACTGAATTTAATCTTTGTATAATAAATCTAAAACAAAACAAAGAACGACTCGAGAGAGAGGAAACTCACTGTGATGTGTGCATTGGCAGGAAGTCCCAGAGAGATGTTGGGCAGAGATGGAGATGTGTAGAGGCTCAGGGGGCTCGGTGTCCCATCTCCAGTCAAAGACTGATGCAGAGAACGCAACTGCTGCCAGAAGACACAGTGGAAAATGTGAATCCCACAGGACAAACACGAATGCTTTAGACAACAAAACTTAAAGAAAGGAAGTGTTCTCTAGGGAAGACTTCCCAAACACAGATTCAGATTCAAATCCTTCATCGCTGAGGTTTTTTGTGACACAATGTGCGTGTGGATTGCCTGTATTTGAGAATGGATGATGCCACATCGAAAAAACGAAAACAATTTCAGTGGCGCCATTCAGTAAATTAAGAATTACAGTTAAATTAATATGTATACATTATAATCATATTTAAATGTTTATTTTATGTAAATACGTATTTGTATAAAACAAATGTTAATATAAAACATTTTATAACATATATATATATACAATATATAATGTATGGGTTACATAATCATTTTTCGGGAATAAATTAGCTTTCCGTTAATGAATGGTTTGTTAGGATCGGACAATATCTGGGTGCAAAAAAATCGAAATATTCGCCTTTTAAGTTGTCCAAATGAAGTCCTTAGCATAGCTTATTACTCGCAAAAATGAAGATTTGATATATTAACAGTAGGACATTTACAAAATATCTCCATGGAACATGATCTTCATATATCTAATGACTTTTGGCATAAAACAAAAATCGCTCCTTCTGATCCATACTATTTTTTGTCGGCTATTGGATGAAAAAATGGCCACTTAAGACTGTGCTCCAGGGTCACATTTAACATAAGAATTGTAATCTCCTTATATGGGACTCCAAACCTCACATCTATCCATTCATCATTAAAGTAACCAAAATATAACGCTCAATAAATAAGCTCAAATGACACTCATAAACATATAGTTTAGCTACAGAAAACTATTAATTCAGCCAGTTTATAAAAGCTTTTATCATTAAACTCCATGACAGCTCACAAACACACTTTTGATTGTATATGATCTAAGACATTCGCAAATTGCTCTCTTAATTTCGACCAAACCACATTCATAGTCAGCTAGATAACATTATCTTGATGACATTTAAGCAAAAGCAAGCCATGTTCAATATACCACAGAAAGTGTGCAAGGTATAAAACACATGAACATAATCCAAACATGTACAATGTTTGACAAAGCGGCACTGGACCAACAGGGCAAGTAACTGCATCGGATTTCCTGCTCAATACAGACATTTATGGTCATTCAAGGCTTGGTCAGGGCCACTGAACAAAGATAAAACCAACAGGGTTTACATTTATTCATTTCTAATTCTAACCAGTCAAACAGGGAGCTCAGAAAAAAGAGCTGTGTGCTGGTAATGCCATTATCTGACCCACGACGGAGTGCAGCCACTCCAACAGCCAATGAACAAAACCAATGGATATGTTTTAAAATCCAACGTTTATACTTCCCCAAAGACCCAATTTAAGTTTCTCAGTAAAAGTTGTTCATAGAGCCACATCATTCTCGCTTGGACTCAAAGGTTATACTAAGAAAATACAAAACACGAATAAGAAAAAGTGACATTTGGAGCACATTACCTGCAGCGGCGATGATGTCAGCACGCTGTTCTCACATTTATCCATCACTTCTCCTGCGGTTGTATTGCTAGGCTACGGAGGCTTTGCAATAATGATCTAAGGTTATTTTTGGGGAGTGGTACATGCCATACGGAACTAATGAGACCGTTCTTACATCATCATCACCGTCACCCATTCAAAGGAAACAGACTGGGATTTTTCATTGAGGAACTCAACGGACGCTTTTTCTTTTGTCTCTCTTTTTTTTAAAGTAATTTCGGCTTGACTTATCTCGGCGGAAGCAACATTTTGTTAAAGAATGAATGTGAACATTAACCCCTTTGCTCAGCCCTTCCACCGCAAAAAAATGAATCCTAAAACAAACATTGTTTTTATGAAAAGTAGTTGCATCTAAATAACTTTTTGCATGAGCTTTAAATTTGGATGTGTTCATAAATTTTGCAACCATGGCATATAAGATATTCATTTTAAATCCAACTTTCTCACTCAAGGTTAAGGTGGTCCTTGAGGCCCCCCAAGCAGCTCCCTGCTGCTCTACGTCTTTTCAACACAGCCTAAAACCATTCTATCAGACAGCACACCATGAAACCACCCATACCCTTAACACTTGTTTTTAAGGATTAGCATGCCAATGTTAGCCAAGGCCACTGAAAGGCATCATAAGGTAGATTGTTTCCATAGAAACAGTGTCATTATCTAGGTGAGGCCAATTTATTGTGTCTTTTTTCATCCCTATTGAGAAGCAAGGGGAGAGTGAGAACAGCGTACGTGTGTATGTGTGTGTGTGGGTTGAGTCTCTCACCTCAGCGTGGATGTTTGGGACAGAGCCACTCGAACCGTTCTCAGCGATGGCACTGTTAGAGCTGTTTGGAGAACTGGGTCCCGAGCCAGGAGCGCTGCTGCACATCGAGGACACTAAAACACACACACAAGCACATTTTAGCTGCATCGTTGCAAAAAGATTTTGTATGAATAAATTGCACTGTGCCTCAAGCTAAAACAAAGTGTAACATTTACTGTAATTTACCTATAGCGAGGTAACAGGGTTGACATCTTTAGAGTTTTAATTCACGAGCCGTACGCTCAAGATTGTGAAACTATTAGATGTTTATTTGAAAGAGAACATAATGCTGATACAAGTATCTATTTTTAAAATGATCAATTGTTAACTATATAAAATGATGGTAACAGGGTTGACATTGTGCAATTTTTTTATAACCAAAGTTGGCCTCAGCTTTTTGTATGTTTAACCAGTCTGGATCTTTCAAATAAAACCGAGACCAGCTGTTGCATGGACTAAACTTCTTCCATCTTCTTTTCACACAATGTGCCGAGGTGATAATTTGAATTACTTGTATTTTTTAACCTTACCGGAATGACACTGAATAATATGCCTGAGGGTTTTCTTCTCACAAACTGTTTACCTGAGATCTCGATCGCTCTTTTTTTGAAGGTGCTGATCACGGTCCCATCTTTCCGCCTGAGCAGTGGACTGCTTCTTCTCTCGGCCACTTTCTGTTTTAACCGTGAACGTACCTTCAGATTGGGCTCAGAAGCTAAGCGATAAAGAGAGAGACCGAGAAAATATATTTGCAAAATGTTAAGTTAACACCGATGGGATGTTGCTGCCATCTTTTCTAGGGTTACAAAGCAGCTATACAAGAAAACATTGACTATAAGCAAAAGATATAAGGTTGTGTAAGTCAAAACACAGGTCAAATATAAGACAGACTGTAAATTAATATGTGCAGTGTTAATTAAATAAAACTATAAAATTCTAGTAGTATGCAAACGGTGGCGAGGAACTCAAAACTCCCTCGGAGGAGAAAAAAAACCTCGGAGGGAAACAAGGCCTATCCAGGGGATCCAGATCCCCTCTGGCAAAAGCTGCAGTCTGAGCTTGTTATGCAGTCTGAGTGGTTGCTCAGTGGCCCAAGAACCTACTTCCAACTCTGTTGATATTCTGTTTAATATATGGCTCTGGGTCTCCTTCAATGCAACTTTATGGGATTATCCATCTGTCCATCAGGCAAAAACTGTGAAATATGTCAATAAATTGCACAATTTTAAGTATTATGCTTGTATTACGTGCCATAACACTAATGGTCAAGTATTTGTTTAAATTACTGTATAAAAGTACGAGCGAAATTTTTGTGCATCAGCACCATGGACAGCGACTGCTCATCTCTGTCTCACTCACACACACACGTACGCATGCACACAAACCTAAAGATACAAGCTATATTTACAGCCTGACAATTTGATTCCAGAGATGACGGCGCAAATTAACCTAATTGAACTAAAATGGGATTTGCCAGTTTAAAAATTGCAGCCTGTCCTAGACCCGTTTGCCGGTTTGTGCGTCATGGCGTCAGTAGACATGCAGAGAAGATAGGGCTTTTAATCCTAATGCTATCAGTGTCTTTAGTGTGGCTTTAATAAGATTTAAAACAAAAGTGTGAGACGCGTGGGGTGGAGACAGCATCTAAGGACACACACAGACTGAGGTCGCATTACGTAAGAAGAGACTGTTGTCGAGTATTACCACAGCTGTGTTATATGGAGTAAATGTTTAACAGTTTCTCGAGTGCATGAGATAGCATACATCACGTTATCTGTGCACTGAAGTCTTCGTTGAAAGCCTGTTTGTCTATTTACAGACTGGTATATTTGTGTGTCAATTCTATGAAGGAGAACGTTATACAGCAGTGTAGGTGTGACAGTGTAAGACAGCCGTTTGTAAAATGCAGATAGCAAATGTTGGTGTGTGTGTGTGGGAACACAGACTGGCTGAAACAGTGTGGGTGTATTAGAGTATGGCTGATGGCTATGAGAGTGAAGAGCAGATGACCACAGTGTGTGTGTAGGTCCGCTGCACCGATGACTCATTATGACTCACACCTGCAGACTTCTCACTGAAAAGTCTCTATCCCTACACACACACCTTGCGCCGAGCTCTGTGAAACCTGCGCATACCCCTGCATTGTTATACACAGTCATTCAAGAACAGAAATAATGACCTCAGATTTACACACAAACCACTACCGTATGTGATTGTTATTATTAAATCCATTAACACTTGACAATGCAGTGACAATTTTAACCCTTCATATAATTGGTTAAAAAAAAGAAATAATAAGAATTGTGTGAATATAAAAGTAAATGATGCAGAAAAGGAAAAGAACTTCAGAGGGAATGGGATATGGAGAAAAGGGAGACCCAGCTGATGCATGCAGACCATTATGACAGCAGTTAGTCTGACGTTTCTTCTTCATCTGTCCGTGTTACCGTAACCTGTGTTCAAATGATGACAGGACGGCGGACACTACCATCTTTTGTATCACAAGCCAGTTGGGAATTCTTCCAACTGAGCTCAGTGCGGCATTATGCACAGGCTGCCTCAACAAATAAAGTACATTACAGTATTTGGAATTTTTCTTATGTCATTCCGAATGACTTTCTTTCATCTGCAGAACACAATAAAGATATTTGGAAGAACGTTGCTAACCAAGCAACTTTCAGCCCCGTTGACTTCCACTGACTGGATATTTCTCAAAATATCTTCTTCTGTGTTCCACAGAAGAAAGCGTCACATAGAGGCATTTAGGGTGAATAAGTGATGACAGAATACATTTAAAGTCAGTTTTCTATCTTCAAATTCCCGATCAGTTTATCATCACAGTAAACGTGAAATGACAACATCTCATGCATAAACACACCTGCACACAAATACCCACACAATCAAAGGTAACAGTGTGTGTACTCACCGGTCTTACGTAGAGGAAAGTCATCCTTGCCCTCGTAGGCTCCCAGCAGAGGGGGGAGTTTGTAGGAGGGGGGTGTTCCTGGTGTGTTGCTCTGCGGAGGGGAGCTCTGCTCCAGGGACGTATGGTGAGCCCCCCTACAAACACACACACACGCTCAGCCATCGCAATTTCATAACTCGAGTACCAACGAGGCCCATTAACAGCTTAATGTGGCGTGATGTAATATAAGCGTGCTCATAAACACCAGCAGATTCACATTATGCAGCAGAAGCCTACTTTCTTGAGTCTGGTAACTTAATTTAAAACTAGTTTTGAAAATGGAGCACTGTGAATTCAGGTCTAAGGGTGAGAATGTGTCGGATTCAGGCTCTCACCAGCACTTCTGAGGGAAGGAATGGTTGAGTCCACCAGGACCGGGTTCCTTTTTGCTCAGCAGGAACTCTTGCAGCTTCAGTTTGACCTCAGTACTGGCTATGGCACCTAAGAGGGAAGAAGAGAATGAGAAAACAGAAGGGATTTGTGTTTGGAGAAAAAAGAAGACTCGTCATCTCTGGTATTGTGGGAGTAGGATGGCGCAACAAATAATACTTAATTTATGGCTGCACAGTACATTGAAATAGTCGGAATATCATATTGCAACGGTTTGCAATAACCACGAGTGCACAAATGCAATTAAAGCATATTGTACGACGCATTATGTAGCGAGT
Organism: Barbatula barbatula; assembly: GCF_947034865.1. NCBI lineage: Eukaryota > Metazoa > Chordata > Actinopteri > Cypriniformes > Nemacheilidae > Barbatula > Barbatula barbatula. The sequence continues at coordinate 7,862,347 of NC_136769.1, forward strand.
TTTCACATTTTTCTTTTTCAAAATTGTGCAGCCCTGTTGCTTTGACACATTGAGTCATGTTTGTTTTAAAGTAATCTATAATCACACTATAGATTTGACTTTATGTAAAAAGTAGCAAGTTGGCATGAAAAAACATGCTTTTTATGTCCTTACTCTTTATCACACCCAAATTCTCGTTGCTATGCAGTCGCTAGGGCGTGTTAAGTGGATGCATACTGATTCAGGCCAAAACAGCACTAAGCCTGGCTAGCGAATTTCGTTTTTTTGCCAATTCTTCATCCATCAGGTTAAAAACACTCCACCTCAATGAGCCAAGGGCTGCAAACGTATAAGATAAAAAGGGTAAAATGTTCATAGCAGGTACTCCTGGGAATAGACATGGATGCTGACAAAGCTTTTGTGTGAATGTATATTTTTTTAGAGATTTAAATTATGAACTTTAAACTTCTCGTTTCAAGTGATTGTAATAATTTAAATGTACTGTATTTGACCAAAAAACTCAAGTGGTTTGTTTGGTTTTTTATCATTCATAGCTATAGCAAAACTATTGGAAAGTTCCAATCCACATCCTTAGTATTACCAATACTAGTGACGTGACGCTTGCCTAAGCAAGTCCCACTAATAATTATATTTAGCTGAATAACAGAATGTTTTTGTGTACATAAAAGGCCTGTTTTATGTGGCTGCTGTAATAAGGTGTTCGCATGCTGCGACTTAAAAAATGCATCTGGCATTTAGTAGAAAGCGTCCCCTGTAGTGCACTGGACACTTTCTAGCTTGCTTAAAGTATGTTCGTGTGTTTTGTGACACAAAAAAACCTTGTTGTCCATTGGGCTGGGATATACAGGTGCCTCCCAATGTATTAGAATATCGTGAAAAGGGTCAATATTTTGTGTCACTCATTTCAGAAAGTAAAACCAATATATTATGTAGATTCATTACATATAGAGTTAAATATTTTTCAAGCATTTATTTCTTGACAATTTGGTGATTACAGATAATGAAAACCCAAAATTCAGTGATATTACAAAATTAGAATATTACATAAGATCAATAAAAAAATGATATTTTAAACAGAAATGTCAGGCTTCTGAAAAGTATATTCATTTCTAGGCACTCCCTTCCGCTATCAAAGCAACCTGTGCTTCCATTACACCTGAGCAGTGCCACAGACTGATTGCCTCCATGCCACGCCACATTACTGCAGTAACTCATGCAAAAGGAGGCCCAACCGAGTATTGAGTGCATAGAAATGAACATACTTTTCCGAAGCCTGACATTTCTGTTTAAAAAAAACAAATTTTATGTAATATTCTAATTTTCTGACACACTGAATTTTCATTATCCTTAAGCCATAATCATCAAAAGTTCAAGAAATAAAGGCTTGAAATAATACACTTTATGTGTAATGGATCTATATAATATATGGGATTCACTTTCTGAAATGAGTGACAAAAATATTGACGGTTTTCAAAATATTCTAATTATTTGAGATGCACCAGTAAATTAGAGAGCAATTGCTGTGCCTAAGAAAAGTAATAATAATATCCATTGGGTGATAAAAAGGTCCTTTGTTAACACGAATACACAGGAAATGAGGTCATGGATGTGCCGAAACAACAAATAAACTGCTGAAGTGAAAAACACATACTCTCTTTGCCCTTTTCTTTGTTTCGAAGCATGATGAGCTGCTGTTCCAATCTCTGTTTCTCCATCTCTTCGTGACGCTGCTGCTCCAGCTTCCTCTTCTGCTCCAGCTCCTGTTGACGCTTTGCTGCAAGGATCTCCTGCTGCTGCTGTTTGAGAACACATCAGAGGTCAAGGGTCAAAGTTTAAGATGTGTACATAGACATGGAGTTCCACACAAATAAACATCACGGGTCCTACCTTCAGATGTTCCTGTAGCTGCACTTCATGTTGGCGCGTCAAAACCTCATGCTGTTTCTGGAACTCGGCGAACAGCAGCTGTTTCTGGAGCTCCTGCTGCTGTTTGAGCAAGAGGAGCTCGTGTTGAAGCTGTTTTTCTCTCAGCGTCGGGTCCACCGCGCTCAGAGCGCTCAGACGAGGGTCCGTACGTAGGTCCACCGGCCCTCCGCTCTGATCTCCACCACCTCCTACTGGGCTCTGCATCCCAGAGGGCAGCAAGGTCTTCACATCCACGGCTGAATAGAGAGTTGGTAGAAGTTTAGAGAAGTTGATGAGCTCTTCAAATCTTAAAGGAATAGTTGAGTTGAAAAAAATCTTTGTGTTGAAATGATTTATTCTCACTCATGTCATTCAAAACTTGTGCGTGACTTTTGCTTGTGTGGAACAAAAAAGAAGAAATGTCTCTGTGGTTTTGTGTTCATAGAATGGATGTCAATGGGGTGAACTTTTCCTTTAATAAAGAGTGTACTTTCAGGACTGCAAAGATGATAATAATAGTTTCCCAAAAACATCAATCATCCCATGATCCCAGTTTCCTGTCTTTCAGGATTTGTTTGGAAAAACAGGTAGTAACACCCGAAAGTCTTAAGGTAAAAGCTAAATCGCTTAAACAAACCAAACAATGTTTTGGAAACGAAAATGTTTACAGGAATATTACCATTTCTCCCTGATCCCATCCTACTTTAATCAAGTTACTTCTTGATCCAATGTAATTTGAACACTTCAAACCAAAGCAGAACACAAACCGCAGAAGAAACACTCCTAGAACACACAACGGTCCGAGGTTTCTGTTGTTGTTTGCAGAGGGTCACCTCAAACCTGTTCCCCGTCTCCTGCCCTACTAAAATCCTCAATAAGTATGTTGGCACTTGAACTTACAACTTGTTTAGAGCAGCTGGTTACATAAGCAAAGACTTGTGTGTCTCTGACAGGGCGCACCTATGACGTGCCCAGAAACGTTAGGTTGGCATTTGTCTTTGCTCATCCATGTAACTTGCTCTACGTGCACAAATGTCGACTGCCTCCATCTTTTATATCCCAAGCCAGATGGGAATTCATCCAACTGAGCTTGAACCAGTTTTATCCATCAAGGTCAACCTGAAGAAATGCTAAAACTGTTTTACAGATTACAGGTTGGCGTTGCAAAAAGCACCCATGGCCTACTGACAGAAGGGCAGTAGCATGGTTAAAAGTTTATAGTTACAGTATTATAACCTAAAGGAGGTCAAGGTAATGCCCTGGATTACCACAATCCTAAAAGCAGCTCTCTCTCTTTCTCTTTTCAAATACCAATATTACCATTGAATAGAGGACGATGGTTTTGGATTTTCAGCAAGTATTTGGGATACATCAATCCAAATCTCAAATACTAGTTAGTACAGATTGTAGGTGAATTTAGTTGCGATAATACCATGACCATCATTTTGTCTCGATAATACCATGACGTTATACTTCATCTCAAACACACCATATTACTGCTTTTAAGTATGCACTGTTATGTACGCCACAAAGCAGGCGGTCACATAGAATACATTAACCCACATGTCACTCAGCTTCTGCTGTCGCCCGGCTCGCCCTCCCCACGACGTCTAAAGTTTACCAACACGCTAATGATCCGGTTTCTTTGCTGGATGCCTGACGGAACCGTTCGGCTTACATGAAAATCAGATTACTCACCCTTTATCAGTCAGGAGCTAAATATAGTCTTCCTCACGCCCTTAGGACGATTGACTGTGTCAAGCCTTTGACGTCAGTGCTTGGCCAGCCGAGGTCGCCCGGGCTACTGCTCCTGTTACTGACCACATGAGCAGATTTCCCTAGATATCTCATAGCTTGAAGGCGAGGGTGCTTCTCATATAGTAGAAATAAGTGGATTTTGTTGATCAAGTGGCCCAACAGGTCCCATTAGAGTTAATCAAGCACCGTGTGGATAATCGATGAGATTACGGGTGAATTCTACTTGAAAGTGGGCATTATTATAGAAGCCTACTCATTTGGCAGATAGAGCACTTGAAGTGAGTACTATAAAAGGGTTCAGGGAATGTGTTAGTTTGGAAAAATCCTAATCGAAGAACATCCCACCGATTAATTCCGAATTTTGTTCGTTTGACACAATGTTTAGGAAGAAAAGGATTGACCGTGACGTGAACCATATTTACATATATGCATTTGGCAGATGCTTTGATCCAAAGCGACTTACATTGCATTATCCTAAACATTTTGATCCTTAGTATGTGCAATCCCTGCAGCTTTCCTGCATCGCAACCATAATTCTTATATCACCCTGTGGAGTTTACCACTCTCTGCCTCAGTCGTATTTAATGAAAAAACAACATTTCTTCATATTTTTTATATATACGTATATGTATGTATATACTGCATATATGTGTGTGTGTGTGTATACAAGAACCTTTATGTTATATGATATTCCTATTTATATACTTTTATTTTGATATATGATTTTATATACCCCCCTTTTGTGCTAAAATGCATTCCGTAGAGCTGCTTTGCAAAAATGCACATTATGAGAAACGCTACATAAATAAAATGAATTCGAATACCATCTTGATAATGTATGACTAAAAAAGACAAGATTGTCGGGGCAGTTAAAATGCATGCAATAAATATCGCATCTGCAATTCAAATGTAATGGTATTTGCATAATGTTTGGTTTTTACAACCAAGAACACTAAGCAACCACAAAAAATCGAAAGAAGGATTTAACTGATAGTTCTCGGGTACATAGAGGCATCTGAGGAATTAAAAGTAACGTAAATACATAAAGAGTTCATAACACCAAAACATAGTAGCATAATTAAATGTGAGGTTTTGCATATAAACTCTATATTAAATCATGTGAAGTAGTTCGCGTGACATTAAAGTACGAAACAAAACTTTTTCTAAAAACATCAATTGCCAGTAGATGTTTTGTATTGCATGTTTGTCGGTAGTGTACGGTGCACACAGCGGCTCATCGCATCAGTCCAAACACAACATCTGTAGTGACAGACTCCTACATCCCAAAGGAACTCCTCTGAGGTGTTAATTAGCAAGCATAGGGACCATTAAAGACAGCCTTCCTACCTATTAACTCCCAAAGGACAACAGCAATTCCGTCACATCTTACATCTTTCCTTTTTCAAACATCGCGTCCAGTTTAATTACATCCCTCCCTCAAATTACTGGTTATTGGTGAAGAAGCTTTTTTAAGCTGAAAGGTGGAGATGAAAAACACATTAAGGACAAGAAAGGAAAAAGGGAGGTTCTCTTAGATGAGAGGCTTTGAGGAAGTCCTCGGTTTGGAGGTGGGCAGAGACTGAGGGGGTTTCCAGGCAATTTCCTTTGGGGAGGCTCGACTGATTATTGCAGTGCTCACGCACTCACACGTGTGCGCAAAATGGCATAAGAATCAAGCATGCAAAGACATTGTGTACTGTATAACACACACACACACACACACACGCTGCAAAAAGCATATCCTTAATCTGTTCTTTCGTTGCTATTTTTGTCATAATATCAAGGTAGAACTATTGCTTTAGAAAACATACTTTGCAATAAGTTTCACGGCCAAAATATACATCAATAGAGTAAGAAAACACATTTTGAGATCATTTTCGCTGCTATATTGTTTGAAAACAAGCCTTATAATGACACGTTTACACACAACATTGGACTAAAATCAGGAAAGTATGTTCTTGAATCATTTCGTTTACAGACAACAACACTGTTCACACGGATCTGCGAAAACAAACAACACATAGCATTAGGCCAGTAGTTGACGTCACGATAGTATATTGAAACACGTAATGCGCAAAACCGTTTGCACGTGTTCTTTGTGCTTTGCGCTGCGAAAACAACAGTATTGTTTTACAGAAGTTTACGTTTCCAGGTTCCCAAAATGTCGTTAAAATACAATTAAAGTTTTTAGCGAAAAACAAATGTTGATATTTCTATGAAATACCACACACACTTTTGCTCAGTGCACTTTCCTCGGTGCCAGAATGCTGATATTCAAATGAGGACAATGGTTAAACCGTAAAAACGTCTCTACAGAGGTACTTACAGTGTATTAACCAAAGAGGTAAGAGCATTGTAACCTGACAGGATGAAAATAAAAGCGAGAGAGAGAGAGAGAGAGAGAGAGAGAGAAAGCAGGAGAGATAGCTCCTCATCAAATATAAAAGAAGGGTTTGCATAAGTATTGGGTGAGGCCGGACTATAAAGAGACGAGTGTAAGACAGAGCGGGTAAAATAAATGAAATGGTGTTTGGAGAAATACAGAGGACTAATCAATGAAGTGTCTGGATGGAGTCTCCCGACTGCTTCAGTAGCCAGATTTACCGCTCATCAGATTATATCGTACTCTGTGGATTATACTAATCGCCTGCAGGAATAGCAAGAAATAGCTCCCTGTAGCGCTCCGTGCCACTGGTTTTACAAACTGGTGCCTGTGTGTATTTATCTACACTTGATCCACTTATGCAGTATTTATCTTAAATTAGTTTGTAAGCAGTTGGGAAAGAACAATTCCTAGCATAACTACACTGTAAGCGTTAAATCGGGTCTGGTTTTAACACAACAAGGGTTCACAATGCAATCATTTTGTGAAACTGATATTCTTTTTTAATAGACAAACATACATATTTAATGTCAAATAAAGTATTTACAAAATCTTCACATATATAGAAGAGTTTGGTTCCAAAATGAGATCAGCTTTCTTTAAAATCATGTTTTTTTTTATTGTGCATTCCAATTTATATCAATCCAAATTGATTTAAGACACAATAACTCAAAAAACACAGCTAAACCACTATAAAAACACGATGACATAACTCATCGTGTTTTTTATTAACTCATTTTGGAACCAAACTCTTCATAAACATTACGATAACATTAACACCAGAGCACATGGTCTATCTTTGTAGGTTTTTATTTAAAAAAAAGATATAGCATAAAAATGTATAATGATAATGTCTTCTGCATTTAGTGCACTTGGTAGTGCATCTGTCAAACTATAGAGAATTTATATTGACATTCTCTAGATTTGCAGAAGCACAAGCTTCATTTATTTAAACTAGATTTGTTTTTTATGAGAATATCTATTTACCCATATGAATGATGTTATTTCTACCATAAGCAACGTTTTTTAGTATACAGTAAAACCGCCATATACAATATGATTATTTATTGGCCCACTAGTAAAATGTTGTGTAAAATCTGTCAATCATTTCCAGTTTAGAACTTGCCAATCTCCTCTAAACACTTCCCTGCACCTCTCCGCCCAACTGTGTACTACCAAGACCACAGCAGTCCATCTCCTACTGAAACCCTATCTTTATATAGCTGGCTCATGGCCCATGGGTAGACGTCTATCACATTAAACCACTCATATGGCGTTCTGTTTGATATTTGGGTGAAAAACGACAAATAAAACCCATTGTTTCTTCTTGTCTTCTGGAGCTGTGTATTGAAATGGCTGCCGTGTTTTCACTGAAGCAGTGGGTCTTTCCTGGTTTCCCACTCTTCCTCTCCTTCCTACACCTTCTCCTCTTCATCCACCCCCTGCCCGTCTCCCCCTTCACTACCAGAAAAGATTAAACACAAGCAGCGACAGAACACAGTCTGCCTGCGAAAAGCGCAGTTATAAATAGCCCTGGATTAATAATGCTCTGGGGGGAGCGGAGCGGGGGGGTGGGGATAAGGGGGCACGCTGCGCTTTTAAAAGTGAGCAAATCTATTTTAGGATTCGCAACATTTCCAGGCTGCTCTCTCCCTCGTTCCCTTTTCTTCATCATGCCGTTCCCTCACTCCCTTCTTAAATCGACGTTACAAACAGGGTTGTGGCAGTTCTTTTGCAGAGATGACCTTTGACCAGAGGAGCATCAGGCACGGCAACAGCCTGTCAATAATATGTGATGAAAGCCCCGCCCCTTTTTGAAAAGGGCGTCAACTGTAAACAGCATCAAACTTAGTAATAATCACAATAAACTACCGAATATTGCTGAAAAAGTGCTGCTGTTAAAGTCAAAGCAGAAAAGAGAATACAGAACCTAGTCGGAAAAAATACTTGACATCTAACTGAGAAATCCTGCGGGAGTTTGTCCCTCATGGCAGCGAGAACTTACTGCCCTCCTCTTCTCGCTCCCGAAGGGCTGCCCTTTTGTTTTCAGAACTCTTTTGAAAGAGAAACTTACAGCTGACACAATTTGCTGACACCATTTCCCCCTTTCATCCCAGCCACGGGAGCTTTATTTGAGCAGAAAGTGTGTGGTGCAGAGACAAAGAGAGACGCGACAAAGATGAACAGACATGCAAAAAGTATGTATATGTTTGATATTAGGGATAACGTACACAAAAAAAAAACAGGGTAAACATGTCCATTTTACATCATATATTAATAAAAGAAATGAAGCAACTTTCCATCTTAAACTACGATTTTATAAAGATATCTTATTTACAATGTGATAATATTGTGAATCAGAAATATCAGGGTTTTTTTCTACATACATATTTTCTACAAAATAATTTTTCACGCTAAATCATCCAAGAATATTCGCAAAACAATGTCAGTGCTTTAGGTCAAAAACGTACTTATAAACTATAAATAAACAATATAGACAAAATTAAAAACTCATTGGGGAAAAATTGACTGTGCATTGCAATTTGATGGAACATTCAAATCCTTAAATTAATAAATGCAATATTTTATGTAAAGAATATACTAAAGGATATAACAGAATAATTTTAGTTTCATCAATAATAATTACACATAGATATTTTATTATTTGTTTATTTATTATATTTTTGATATTTTCTTTTTTATTTATATGCATATTACATAACATATTATTACAAGTTTGAAATAAATATATTACATTTATTGTGCATAAGAGGAAAAAGAGAAAGTATAAAGCGCATGTGCATATGAGAGAGAAAAGAAAGAAAGAGAGCTAGTGAGGCTAAGGACGCCAATGTGGAACCTCAAGGACAGTCATTAATAAATGTGCTCGCGCTCCCCTCTGTTCCACAGAAGCTCCTCTGTTGTTCGCTTTGGGACACAGCGGTGAATCATGGGACGTGTTTCCCCTTACGCAGATACAAACTCCTAGCTGAGATCTTGCAGGCTTGTGATATATTAAAACAGGGGAGCGTGCACATTGCCAGCCAAATTTGTACTATAAATCGACATTCTCCGAGGCCGATTATCAAATCTCGTTTTAAAAAACAAATTGCATTACAACCCCACAGAGGTTTGCCTTCAAATAAAAGCTGTCGGTGGAAACTCCACTACAATGAGGAAATAATCACTTGGAGACAGAAGCGGCATCAATCAGTAAGGACTTTAGTGCGCGGCTGACGTTTTTTTCTGAACGCGGTCATTACTTTTCCTTCGAACGTGCGTTGTTTTTGTACTTTGTGGTTTGACATTGATTTTCCTGCCTTTTTGATGGAAACGGGCTCCTGCGTCCGCAGCCTCCAATCTATTATTTGAGTTCTATGGGTTTCTTCTACCATCCCCTGTTTAAAAGTCTATTTTGCAGAGAGCCCGGCTTACGTCATGGTTATTTTCTTTAGCAACGGTACACCAGCAACGCTTTAGAGAAACGAGGGAGATGGAAAGGGAGAGAGAGAGAAAGAGAGAAAAATACATGAATATTGCTTTCCAGAAATAGCCCATGACGACGTGCGGTAGGCTGCCCTGTCAAATCTGTTCTGCATCCTCTCCTTGTTAACAGCACATAGATGATTGTGAGAGAGAGAACAGGGGGTGGTGGGGTGGGTTATAGAGAGAGTGTATAAAATAAAGTCGATCAGATCCAGTCGATGGGTTGAAATTGTGGAGACAAAAGGAGTGCAGGTATATACATTGAGCCAGATTTGAAGTTGGTATAAAAAGCCAGCGTGATTTATTACCCCCAGGAAGCTCCTTTGCCTTGGCAGGCCTGAAAAAGGGGAAGGTCCCAACGTCCTGGGAAAATGAGAAACCAGCAGCAGATCTTTGGTAGCAGCACAAAAAGAACAAAATGCAACGAAGGGTGAGGGGGGTTTGTGGTACTGTCATGGCTTTTGCACCGCATGATTTAATTTTATTCTCCCTCTTGATTCATAAGACACACGGATGATGACGTCAATAAAAGTGGATAATTACGCTGATGTAAGTTAACATTTGCCGGATAATTGTCGATTTGTTCACGTCACGAATGCTGAATGGTGCTTTTTCTATTCCAGCGAGAGGACATAAAACCCGGAGGCTCACTTTTTGTTTTTGTCCCTTTTCACTGTAGAGATGAACGTGACAGAAAATGTACATTTGAGGCATTATTTTATTTTTTTGTATAAACTAATATTTGTCTTTCTTCTTTATCTACTTTTCACTTATTTTATATTAAATTGTCTGTAGCACTTTGGGTGTTAGAAAAAGCGCATTACAAATAAATCGTATTATTATTATTATTATTATTATTTCATAGTCGACAAGTAAACTACTAACTAAAGTCTGCCAGGTGGGTAAGACACAAAAGTGTTTTGACATAAACTAAAAAAGTAATCTGGGTTCAAAATACTGTGAATGAAAGGGATAGTTCACCCAAAAGTGAATATTCTGTCATTTACTCACACTATTGTCATTTCAAACCTGTATGAAGAATTTTGGTAACCAGACAATGCGCATAACCATTAACTTGCATTGGTTTTGTGTCCATACAATAGAAGTGAATGGATCCTGCCATTTTTCGGTTACCAACATTCTTCAAATAATCTTATTTTGTGTTCTGCAGAGAAACGTCATTTAGGTTTGAAATGAGTAAATGATGACTGCATTTTCATTTTTGGTTGCACTTTAATTGCAAATGTATTGGGCCATTTCAGTTTATTTCACAAAGTTAATGACACAAAGCTGCACTGGAATGCAGTTTGTAAACATCGACGAATAGATTGTTCAGTCGGCAGTTGCGCTTTTTCTATATCGCAATAGCCAAGGAAAAATTCCCAAACTAATCGACACAAAAAGCGAAACCCACCAAACACAGCTCTTTCCTAGTGAACGCATGGCAGTGAACTTGGGCGGCAAACTCCATTTCCCATCACCCCCCTTCTTTCCCCACCAGTCCAAAACAGTGTCCCATTCACCAGCGAAACATCCACCAATCATACCGTGAGCTGCATGTGCCTAACCGCCGTTCCTTAGGGCTCTGGTTCAAATGGGACAACCTTTCATGAGCTGGAAAAAAGCGAAGAAGAAGAAGAAGCCACATGCAAAGCATAAACATTCAGACGATGAAATGTCATCGCTAAGTAGCAGGCTGAGTGCCGGCCACTGTTTACAGGTTCTATAAATGCACCAGCATTGACGTCAAACGCTTGCATGAGAGGAATGTTATTTTCTGGGTAAACTTCAATGTGTGGTGCGGAATTCATCTCGCGCTGCTTTTTGGAAAGAGGCAGAGGGGTCGAATAGTACAGTGCAGCGGAAAGATTTTACTCCTCAGAAGAAGAGAGTACATCACAAGATAAGGACTGACGAATGATTATATTTAACAGTTAGCATCCTCTCAGTTACAGATATTTCAAAGGCACTGCTTTATTTCGTTTTCCATCAATCGTAGAGAAAGATATCCTTTCTAACAGGATATTAAAACATAATTAAAACATTACTAGATATATTAAGATCTCAGCAAGAGTAACAGGCGGCCAACAAAAAGATCCATCCAAGTGAGCGCCACCTCCGCAATCTTGACAAACAAAGATACCGTTTTAATACGGTTGACTTCAATGATATTGTTTCTGGAGGTTACATTAGATTCCTGTGGCAAAAAACAATCAACCAAAACATAACACAAATCCTAACAATTCCTTTTGTCTATTTCCAGCAATGGCTATTACAAGATATCAAGAATTTAATGTCATGGGGTATCTGGCAAGCAAACAATGACAAAACCTATATAAACCGTTTTTTCGGAGCAAAAATATTTTAAGGCGTAAAGAAAAATTAAGATGAGAATGCACCCTATGACGTAGAAACAAAAACAAACAAAAATGAATACCAAATGAAAGTGGGCAGTGCTAAAGAAAAATGCTTTCCCAAAAGCTTTTGAAGAAAAGCTTTCTTATAACCAATATGCACCTGTATAGGTTTGGTTCAGACATAAGAAATATCTAATTACATAAAAACCAGAGACTTGAAAATGAAAAAAATCTTGAAGAATCCGTTCAACGTGTTTTTTGGGCTATAAGCTGTATGTAATGTTTAGAGAGTAGAATCGAAACGGGTCGGAAGTTGCAAGCTTTGCAGCCTTCAAGTGCTCTCAAAAATTGGATAATTGCCACTTCAACCTGAAAATAATTCATGTAACGGTGCTCTTTTAATGTTAAAAGATAATTGTGATGTTTTAAAGCAACTAAAGCATAAGTAACATTAATGTTGCTAAATACTTTTTATATTAGTAAATCCAGATGTTACTTCCACGTTTGTGGTGGGAAATATCTTGAACGCGGTATTAAAACTACGTGATTACATCGCAAATATGTTAATTAGCGTGTGACGTCATCCAGCGCCACAATTTCTCAAACTCCTTGCCGTTTAATAGAGCAAATCATCCCATTTGACTTTGAATCCCAAAACCCAACCATAATGCAAACATGCAAATAAAATAAAACAAAATATATTTATGTGAACGAAAAATGCACATACTTTTTTTAATAGTATATTTATGAAGTATATTGTATGCATGTGAATATTACATGTATACTGAAGTGCACCCAAATTTCATTGTATGTGTCAGTCAATGAAAATAACAAATCTGATCCAATCTAACCTCATCTAAAACCATAGACTTACATTCAAAGACACACTATACCTTGAAGGAAGTTGGTTTTAGGAAGATTTGTGGGGTGGGCATGCAAACAACAACATAGCAACCACCCAAAATACCCTAATAACAATGAGAATTGAAGGATAGGCTGGAGCAGCCACAAACACTGAAACCTTATGTGTCAGTCAATGAAAATAACAAATCTGATCCAATCTAACCTCATCTAAAACCATAGACTTACATTCAAAGACACACTATACCTTGAAGGAAGTTGGTTTTAGGAAGATTTGGGGGGTGGGCATGCAAACAACAACATAGCAACCACCCAAAATACCCTAATAACAATGAGAATTGAAGGATAGGCTGGAGCAGCCACAAACACTGAAACCTTATGTGTCAGTCAATGAAAATAACAAATCTGATCCAATCTAACCTCATCTAAAACCATAGACTTACATTCAAAGACACACTATACCTTGAAGGAAGTTGGTTTTAGGAAGATTTGTGGGGTGGGCATGCAAACAACAACATAGCAACCACCCAAAATACCCTAATAACAATGAGAATTGAAGGATAGGCTGGAGCAGCCACAAACACTGAAACCTCAAGCATTACCAATTTAAACAGAGATATTGTTGTCTACAATAACCTCTCACCTCCAGAAATATCCTTGACAGCCATAACAAAACCACACTCTACTAAAACCCAATAATAGACGACAGGAAAATGATACCGGTCAGATAATATTAGCTCATGTGTAGGGTACAAACAGAACTGGCTGGAGTATATACACTTTCATTTTCACTCCAATACAACTGTTATAGAATCTGAACCGAATGTCTCCAATATCTGCAATCCAACTTTAGATGAGTTTTCAATCTTGAAAATATGTGGAAATCTAACAGTTTAGCAACATAGCATTCAACCTTTCTTTGACTTCCATGTCTGGATCTGATACATTTTGTAGTTTGGTTTGATTTGATTTATAACCTTTTCATCATCCTTCTTTAATTGTTGATGAGGGAGTATTATCCTGTCCATTGAACACCTACACAATGTAACATTGATTAATGCTTAGCAAAAAGAGCGACGGATAAACAACCGATTATGTGAATCATCCACTGAATCTACCATTGAATCACTGATTGACTGACTCACTGATTGACTGACTGCACTTTGAGAATAGAATTCGGACTAAGTGCTGAAAGTGAACCGGGTGCGTGGGCCTAATGCATTCACATAGTGCCCCACAAAATACAGTTGACATTCAAGACACCCGACAAATATGTGGCCGTAAACAGGCGTGACATGCCCGGGGCTTATTTTAGCAAAGGGACATCGTTGGCTAGAAATAGTCGACTAGACGTGGTGGAATTGGTACAGCTAAATTTAGAGGAGCTCTTTACCAAGATTAATTTATCAAAAAAAAACAAGGGTTCAAGGCTGAAACCCAATGGATAATGTTCACTTGGCCACTTGATAGCATTGTTTGGCAAACTTTGGATGACACATGCACAAGATCTACTGACACTGCTACACTGGAATTTTGGGAATTTGTCAAAAATATGGTGCATCATGCATGAGACGTAAATTATATCATGGCTAAAAAATCTAGAGAGTGTAGGTGAGACAGAGGGATGAAGACCGCCAGCGGCTGGGCATTGACATCTTTCTGTCATAGCAAAACTGTGACATGCCAAGCCAATGGTTTTTAAAGAAGCACGATTCAAGGCATTTATGCAACGTGGACATTTTAAGTCAGCTTCTGTTGCTAATTTTAACAATGTCTGTTGAGTTATTTCTTTGTTCTGTGACTGACGTGAATGAAGGTCAAATTTCTAAAACGCACATGAATCCGAGTCTGCAGAACAAAAAACTGTTCAATTGTCAGTATATTCTTTAACTTTCCAATCAAAGTTTTTTCAATCTCTACAGGGTTTTCCTCAAACACTTGGACAACTGTTAAAAGTAAAATTCAGAGACGTTCCTTTATTCTCTAAAGGCTATTACGCAGTTACACATTTCCAGTCTGATAAAGGCTTAGACAGGCAGCTAGTTACACATCAAATCTGTCTAACCATACTGATTCAGCGTGATGTTGCAATGCTTTTTCCATTACATAACGCAGGTACAATTAATTAAAAACCTCCTCTGGGAATATCGACTTGCGATTCCATCCTAGTTTAACAAGTTTATGGGATCAGTTCAGCTTAAGAGGTAAATCTGCTTTTGCAAGTTGCAAAATCTGCAGAGAAATGGTCCAACACTGCACAGGCACTTGGGTACAGTTAGCAACGTCAGAACCATTTTTATCAGATATATAATATTTTCATGAAACTAACATATGTTTTTTCTAAAAAATCAGTAGCTGGTGCAGCAGAGACAGATGTCCAGACGACTACAATTGTTGTGCACACCCGCCACTACCTATACATTGTGTTACATAAGCAGAAGCCATGCTGTACATGATATGTGAAGTGTGTCAGGTTTCATATAGACCAATTAGAGATGTCAACACTCCATTGTTTCCTAGTGCTGATGAGAAGTAAATAACAGTAGCGTATGCTAAAGAACCTAGCACGTTTTGTTAAAGGGATAGTTCACATTTGCATGTGACTTCTATTTTTTACTTGAACATGATTTCATTGAATAAGCTCATTATATATTTTTTTCTCTCACATGTCATTCCTCTTTCAAAAAAAATTTATAAAGCCAATGGAGACATTTCAATTGGTTTAATACTGGATGGAAGTGCCTTTCTGATGGTCTTCACTTTGAGCACCATTTAAGAAAATATTGTGACATCTTCATATGGAGTAATTGGTCTGTGTTAAACTAAAGATAGGAAGTCGTATGCATCTCAGATACTTCTTTCAAGAATAAAGGCAATGGAAGAAACAACAGCATTTTCCATGCTCAATTTCTGCTTGACATTTTCGGTCATGGTCAAAAGTCATACAGAATTCACATTGTAAATTTTGAAGACTTAAAGATGATAATTTACAATTGAATCCTTCAAATATTCTCATTCTATTAGCATCAGTACTAAATACAAAAATTCATCCGATTTTTTTGACTGGGGTAAAAGTACTTATTCCGGAGATTGTGATTTTGTGATTGTGCTTTCAGAACGCTCACTACATAATATGGCACTGTATGTGCCAGTTGGCAACAACAGCCTATTTTTACAAGAGCTGTTGGAAAAAAGGAGGTGAAGCATTTTCTTTCTCACTTTGTTTCAGTATAAAAAAGCACATATGTTTGGAATATAAAATAAACATTGCAATACACCAAAAAATATAATTTCAAAACTCTTTATTCATTCATAAAAATGAAAAAAAATTATTATATACCAATTATAAACCAATATGTAGCCACATGTTTAAAGATAAAAATAAATCAATAAAATGTTTAAAAAAGAAGTTATACGCCAGCGAAGTCAAGAGTGAACCTGAACCGTTTCATAAACTACACCAGTCTTTTTAAATCAACAAACATTCACCTTAATGAATTTCAGACCAGTAATAATAAGTCCCTTCTATGAACGGAGAACTAAATGAAATTATACAACATCACATCTATCTATTTGAACAGGTGTGAGATAAACAGGCCCGGTGCGAGGCAGAAGAAACGGCCACACACCCACACGCTGTTACACAGTCGTTCCTCTCTGTTGATTCATGCGCAGGTGAGAGATGGCCGAACCTCGCAGGGCTCTGACGGGAATGTTGACGTCACTTTTGACAAGGACGAGGCACAAGTTTGCTCTATCAATATCTCTCCAAATCCACAAAACAAAATGACAGTGTCGACATCTTACAAAGATGATAACCAGATTAAATACTTTCAAAAGAATCTCACAACCACTTGGTTGGACGTATTAGCTTAAGAAACTTAACCTTATATTTTTAACGTGAAGTGACATTGATGTTACCGGAGAAGAGAAAGCCAGCCAAATTTGTTTAGAGATTCCAGGTAAACATCATGACTCTCTTGATTTTGTCCAAACAGAGTTTGACCAGACAAAACAAAGTCAAGATGTAGCCACAGCACAACTGTTGTTCTATCAAACAAACATCAACAACCCTTGACTTCAAAGTATCTTCAATTGAAGCAATGCAAACACCCCTGTACAACCCTATTCTCTTCTCTTCTATTGATGCATGCAATGCGTTGCATTTCTATATCTACTCTCTCTCCTGAACTCACCGGTACTAGGCATGCTGGTGCTTCTGGACTGAGGTAGCAGCTCCACGGGTTGCTCCCGGCTGGATGCGGTGTCTGAAGAGAAGCAGGATTCTGTCTCATAGATCGTTTGCAACATTGCGCACAGTCCCGGTACGGTTGGCTTCAAAAGCATGCCAGTCTCAAAATATCAGCCCACAATTAACGCCAAAATTTTTTAAAAATGATAAAAGATAGAGAACCTACTCTCCGTCATCAGCGCTGCTCAAAAACGTCTATCCTTGGAAAGAGCTGCGGAAAAGACGTGTCCTCTCTTTTAAATCAAGAGGAACAAGCATTGAGAAAACAATCAAGACTTTGGCCTCTTAGTTCCATGTTAAAAGCAAACAAACACGAGCGAAACCGAACCGGTCTCCGTGGCAAGAAGTGTCCTTAAATTGTTCGCTCAGACTATCAGCGGGTCCACCGTACAAACGGCTCTATTCATAAACCACCATCACCTTCTTGTCTAATCGTCTGTTACAGAAACAAACAGCTAATTCACACCGACAACTCCAAGCGTGGCTCTTATCCAAGTCCCCCAGTCTGAGCGTGCCTGTATCCAGGCTGAAGTTATGCATGTGGAATCAGTGGACTCCAAAAAAGCGACTCCCCATGACGAAAAGCAACGAAGTAGAGAAATCCATCAAAGACAGAGACGATACAACAGACAGATAGAGAAGGACACACAGTACATCCCTGGGAGACTTTTATCGCAAGGAGTTAGCTGCCTGTCCCCTTCTTCCTTCCTTCCCCTCCTTATCCTCGCCTCTCCGAGCCTGCTGATCCGCGTAATACGGCCGTAGATCCACAAAGCTCGACCTTCTGATGAATGGGCTTAAAGTGAACCATCTAACGTTGCCGCTGCAGTTTCTTTTGCGTTTTAGTTTTAATTATTCGAAGCTGAATCTCCACACCCTCCCCAGCTGCGCATAGCCAACGGGAGAGCAGAGGTGTATAGACGCAGAGTTTACAAACAGACTGTAGCTGCTTCGGGCTGCTGGAAATAGCTGCCGAGCGACAGGGGAGGGGCGGGACCATGCTATAAATAGAGTCGGGAGCTCAGAGAACGAGCGAGCGAAAAGAGAGAGAGAGAGAGAGAGGAGGGGGTGAGAGAGACAGGCAGTGAGTGAGAGAGAGACAGAAAGGTAGAGACAAAAAGATAAAAGGGAGCGGATGGTTGACTGTCTGTCATGCAAATCAAGGTGGCAAAAACAAACACTGATCTGATACAGTATTAGACCGCAGAAGTGTGACTGAAACAACAAAGCTTTATTTGACGTGAGAGTAAATAAGACAAAGATCAACATCCGCATGGACCCAACAGCACACATATGAAAAGAGCGCTCCATATCATTTTACATGTTTACCAGCGCAGGATATAATGAATGAGACGAATTCTCGTAGCCGATACGCCACCGCTTAAATTCAAGCGTTTAGCACAAACAACTGTTTTCATTCTTACACAAGGAATCTGCGTCAGCACTATTGACACAGAGAACACAAGGGTCAACGTTTCACAACCACATGTGGGCCAAAAGACTTGGACAGCAGAAATTATCAAACCAGTAACATGCCGATGTTAGACAGGTCACCCATCTTACCCTACAAATCCACACCAGCCACTTGCAAGGCACGTAAATGGTCAATTAATGTTTAAATCAGTATTGTAAAAATGTGCTTTTTTTATGAGTAAATAATAATAATAATGTAAAATAATGTATAATTATATCATTATTATAATTATTATTATTATTAATAGCTTTGACACAATCTTTAACATAATGGTATTGTTATCATTTAATAATTATTATGCTTATAATAAGGGTATTTTAACAATTAGTAATAAACTATTATTATTAAACTATTACTAATAACATTAAAGACATTTTAAAGTTGCTTTTGAAATGCACATTTTGCATTGGATAATGGAGACATACGTTCAATTTCTTACATTCAGAGACAAGAATGATGTCTGGAGGTAAAACCAAATCACACTGCACATCTAAAAGCACTAAACCTTTCTGACAGTAGGCGTGAAGCAATCCGATGCATCCATTGTAAACTGAACCATTGATTTCATACCCTCCTGCCTGACAAGATTATGCAGCATCTATATTCTGCACTTCTGCAGCATCCACCGCCTCCTAATGCATGCATCCCATTTATTATCCAAGATGGAAATCATGAGAAAAAAGTAACTGACCTGTTGCACAAACCTCCAACAATGGAGATGCATCAAGCCTAAGGGCAAGAACCAAATCTGAGCCCAGTTTCGCAGTTTTCTTACGATGGCTAAACATTTGTTTCATGCGAGGAAAGTTGGTCCCAGACCAATATTAAAGGGTAAGATTTATCCAGAGTGCCTAAATTAGCCCACTGACGTGTTTTCTAAGAGCAGCCTGTAACCATGACCACTAGAGTGCTTGAGAGTTAAAAGGGATTTGGCTCAAGAGCAAGCAAAGATCAAAGAAAGGCTTTGTCAAGTACTTGTTCGAAAAAAGACGTGTTTAAAACAACACGGAACAGATGTGCGTGTACCCAGCGGCTCCTATCATTTTCGGGCTATAAGGCGTGACCTAAAGCGTGCAAAAACAGCTGTGTGTGTATGCAGGCATGATCAAAGCATGGTCATCTAATATAAAAAAATTTGGAACTCGTTGCAGATTTTATATTTTGGCACGTTGTATGACGTTTTTTAGATTTCTCAAAATATCTTCTTTTGTGATGAAATTCTATGCCTTAAAGATTGACTAGTCGACTATTCATTCATAAACATGAGGACTAGTCGTTTTTTTTTTTAAATGTGGGCTTTTGCACACCCCTATTCTAAACACCTCTGCCGCTGAATGAAAGACTAAGCAGATTTTTAGAAAGAGCAACAAGTCCCAAGTCTACGTTTTTTCACGGCCCCTAAACTGCGGTCTTGTCTGTTGGCTTTAGTTTCAAACCGCCCATGTTATTTATAGGTGGATGTACCTTTTGGGCTTTATGACGTTAGTTGGGCTTATATTTAGCCAGAGGAAGGTGGGGGGAGCAAACCACTTGTTTTTTAAACCCTTTTTTCACGAGTGATGAACTCATGTTGGTAATGTCAAGGACTTTGGCAGCAGACTCTGTTTGACAGCTAGTCTCTCACTCTCTTTCTATGCCTTTAGCGAGACCTGACCCAATTAAGGAGAACCCAAAGTGAGCCGCAACCTCCCGCCTTTGGGTTTGGAGGAACCGCGGATGGTGGAGAGTAATGGTGACAGTGGGAAGAAGGTTGTGGACAGTCGAAGATTCGGAGCATGTGAACTTTCTCTGACCACATGCTATATTAGCTCACACATACAGTGCCACAAAAATAGCCTCAGTTTAATGAGATGAATTAAAACAAAGCCAAGAGAAACAAATTGGTTTCCCAAACAGATAACTTGCTCTGTTACAGCTGGGGTCTGTCGTGTGACCCCTGCCATCATAAGAAAACACATTTTAAGTATGTTGACTATTAGAGGTGTTTTCTAAGAAATGCATTTACAAAAAAAATGTACGCATGATAAATCATACACTTACAATAAAGAAGAGAACCAAATCATATCTAGGGATCAAATTCTGACTATGGGGCCCCTATAAAAAAACAACAAGACTGGAAACACGAGAGCAACACTCATTGGACAGAATGAACACATCATCATCCGATCCAGACGCTCAAAGAACTCGACCAGCGTTGTCGGATAATTTCACTGCAAGTCGATCCAGACATGGCACAGACAAGCCCAGAGCCTGTCAATACCGCCGGAATAACAAATGGCCAATCGATGAGCAATCTGTTACCTGTCTCGATTATGAGCCCAGAGAAATTCTCAGATTCACAAAATCCATTCCCACAAGCGCTATCGTGTACGAAAACAAACCCGACAAACCAAATTAAACCGAATCAGCGGGACGAAATGACAAATAAGCTTTAGGTTGCAAAATTGTTTCTGAAACGTCCCTGTTTTGAGTAACCGCCAGATATTCCTTTGAGGGAATGCAAAGAGGACCTGCCGTGGGTTTGTCCACACGTACACACTCAAAAATCCTCACAAACGCACGTATAAGTAAATACACCCGGAGACAGCAAAGTCTGATATGGTAGCCATATACATAAACTGCTGGAAAAATAACCTTTTTTTTGGATCATCATTTGGTGACTCATATCAAGGCATAGACAGATGCACTTCCACCCGAAGTGAGGATTCACACACACATACACACACAAGCGCAGCGCAGGGGCCGCATACAGATTCTTTCTCCTCAAATAGAACATTGCGATGACTCATTCTCCGCACAGCCCCAACTGCAATGCTCCTCCCTGCCACAACACACACGCATTCACATACAGACCTGTGTGTACTTATTTCCCTGATTCAAATATTAACACATGCATATAGTGACAACATCCAGCATTCCAGACAAATCAATGATTGATACGGGTTGAATCGCTTAAACCTGTGTTTACTGACTAGTACAGACCTTTTTTCAGATAATGTGCTATTTACGATTGAGCTGAATATGTCAAAATGGAGGTAAGAGGAACTTAAGCCTGGACTGTTCTAGAGTGCCATGATAGCACAAATACATAATTCTGCAAACGTCTATTTGATGTGTGCATTTATTAGCAAAATGCAGCTGAATTGTCCGTTTAGGGCTACTGTAGAAACAACATGGCGAATTAAGTGTAAGGGGACCCGCAGTGTATGTAGATAGAAAAGGCTAATTCTTAGCTGATAAAAAGCATAACGCTTCATTATGTAAGATAATTTATACACCTCTGAAGGCATAGTTATGTATATTATATAGCATTTCTGTCAATAGATCAATAGACGTATGTTTTCAATGTTATTTTGGTCCTGACAATACACGGCAGCGACAATACATGGCAGGCTGCAAAGGATTCTACATAAGAAACTTTTTTAGGCCTGTCAACGTTTAGGCTTTATTGCATGCACTTAATTTTCAGATGAACGCATTTAAAATATTTAACACAATTAAAGCAGCATCCTTTGTTTTGTCATCCCAATGCGTTACATTTATATAATCACGCTCTTATTCATGTAAAGGCTTTTAAACCACTTAAGCGTGATTTGAAACGTGTTCGGTGTAGACAGCTTCTAGCTGTGGCACGCAGCAAAACGCAACGCGACAGCGGTCCGGTCTGGTGTATACTGTCACGGGCTAAAGGCTGCATAAGTTAATCTCGGTCAGAATCTGTCAGACAGCGCACAAGTATTGAGTTTTCTGTCATGCTTGAATCAACAAAAAAAATCACACACGATTATGCCAGGAAACGCCTGTTTTGTCTAGCATTTTCGTAAGCACAGACTTCAACGTGTAAAATAAAATCTTGAATGCAAAGATTTGTGAAAATGGGAAAGGGCGACAGATCCGCATAGCTCTTAAAGGGGCCGCATTCTTAAACCTGCTGCTGAACTCCAGTCACTAATGTTAATCAAAGAACAAAAGAAAAGAGTCATTCAATGTGTTTTGTAGATTTAATGAGAATTGTTCTGTATTTAATTTTTAATTTAGCATTAAAGACTGTAAAATTACATTTCTGTATATTTTGCATCCCACTATGCACCCTGTTCACGCAGACACCGTACGTCATCAGCACGGTCACATACGCTGTGCAGACACTGCGAGAGAATGGTAGGAAAACAGCTGGAACCTAACTTTCCCCTTGTTAAATGTGTGCAAGTTTGCGAGTGGCACTTGCCAAGAACGAAGAAAAATAAAGACCATCTTAAAAATTGCCCCGACTAAAAACGTCTAATCAGCAAAGAGGTGAAAGCAGAATTCAATTCGGTTCGCGGCCGAATTTCAGCTCCCTTTCCAGGGGTTTCCCGCTTGATCTTCGTGTTTGTGTTCCGGAGGTTTCAACAGAGATGGGTGTGAAAAATGGGAAATTCCTGGCCAAAACGGAAGCAACAACTCGAGTCAAGGGTTTCAAATAGGGATGGGCATCTTTCTATAATTTAATATTCGAGCTCATAAAAAAATGAATATTTATTATAAGTTTATATTTAGTCACAATTTCACATCAAGCTAAGTTGAAAAAAAGAAGAAAATCGAAAAACACAAAAACTGCATTTAAACCTGTGCAGTATAATACATAAAGAAAACATACAAAACAAAATGAACAAAACGCAATGTATACTGACAGTCTGTGGTATATGGTTATGCTGCATCTAATCCCAGTTAAAAGCTGTTGTTTACGTTAGCGGTTTTCGCCATTGTTGTAACGTTATTTACTTTGTCCTGTAACATGTTCTCACTGGTGAATGAGACATGATTTTATTGGAATTGATCCAAGAGCTTCTGGTTTGTGCATGTTCATGTGTTTTTTTGGCGGAGGCGTGGCGTTGGATGGCGATTCACATGGAGGGTGATCGTGATTTCAGTGCTAGCAGGCTAAAGTTAGCACCTTACCAAATCATACATTCGCTTTTAATTTTAAAATAAATATATGTCTATTTAATACAGACATCAGTTGCAGTGGTAATATCAGAATGTTGGCTTTCATCCATAAAATGATGCTGTTAAAGAAATCTGTTGTTTCTACATTAATTTGAAGTTCGAATATGAAATGATTAGAATGTAAGTGTTTATGTCACATGCGATTAATCGTGAATAATCATAGAAAAGATCGGATACTTTTTTTTACTTCATATAACATTGGAAACCGGTAAGTAACATGAAAAAGTTACCTTTTCTAATGTGTTGCAATGTCACGTCATATCTGTCACGGTGGCACTTTGTTCCAGCCGTATTTCAGAGATGTGTGTTCATTTACTGGGCAAAATTTATTAAATTAACAGCGGATATACAGCACACTTTCTTACTACTAAAACTAAAGTGAGGACGGAAAACACGAACATGCATTTAAAACACTGGTGCAAAGAAACATCTTGTGCACTGCCGACCCCTTAAAAGAACCATCTCCCCCGAAAAGCGCAATATTTGACACACTTATCCTTGAACATGCACAGAGCCTACAAATGTAGCGCCCATTATTGGTGAAGGGCTTGTGCAGATGGAATGACCTTTTATTGGAGGAACAGAACTGGACGACATGTCCCCAGCAGAACAAAAGGCCCTGCTGCATGGTTGAATGGATTGACACTTGTTTCTCTTTGATGAGTCTGGATACATCAGGCTCACTGGACATTGCAAACCACGGTTTCCCATTACAACACTACAACAGACGTATCGCGAGACATATTGGCATCTTAACTGGAATTTCAAAGAACACAACTTTTCCAACAACACTGCAAAAAATGTATTCAATACTAAGCATTTTCATCTTGTTTTCTAATACAAATATCTAAAAAAGAAAGAAAGTAACTTAGTAAGTTTAATTTTCTCACAGTATTTCTTGGTTGATTCAAACATAAACGTAATATTTTGTTTAAAAAACAGGCCACTTTCCTTGTCAAGTAAATATTGGTTTGAGAATTTCCGACAATGTTTTTATCCATTCTAGAAAAAAGATCTGTTGGCATCTGGTTTCATTGTATCTCATAATACTCCAAAATGTCAACGCCATTCTTATACACACACAAGCAGCAGAGACAAGAATCAAAGAACCAATCAACTTGCATTAAAGCAAATCAAACGAGCCAACCAGAAAAACACCCCTCCGAGCAGTGTTGATGTGGGGTGCAGTGTTGAAGGTTGCCACAGCATCCAGTGACATTCAAAGACGTCATGAGGGGGGACAGAGGGTTAATAGAGGTTGTTACCGGTTCTAATTATAAACAGCAGAGAGCCAGGAACAGATGAGGGGTGGAGAGGAGAGAGAGGGGGCAGGAGCAGGGATGAAGGTTTGAACCACAGGAGCAAAAACTATGTAGAGGGATGCTGGGATGGAGGGGTGAGGGTGAAATGCTGAGGTAACGGCAGATGCAGGATAACAAACAAAAGCTACAGCAGATGTTGAGAGGCAAGGTTGCTATTGTGAGCCACGAGACGTGGAACCCTGGCTGACCTGAAAAAGTCTTTGACAGATGATTTGTTATTGCTACAGCTATATTGATACCAGAACAAATGGATTCAAATTATTCCACAATAATGGACTGTTTGCAAACTAAAAAAAGTTTCAATTGATTTCAACTGACCATTTGCAGTGAGGCATTTAAAATCTCTTTATGGGACAGGTTCACCCAAAATGAAAATTAAGTCATCATTTACTGTACTACATACCTTCATGGCATTCCATTTATTTTGAGGAACGTCGGTATCCAAACACTGGAACTCGTTGACAAAACCATTGACGAAAATATATTTCATCTTCCATAGAAGAACGAGTCGCATGCAGGTTTTGTACCACATGAGTGTGAATAAATGATGACAGCATGTTTACTGTTGGCTAAACTATACTTAAAAAAATGAAATAGAATGTGAATTTGAGGATTTTAGACAGTTTTAAACAAGAAACCTACTAAGTCACAAATCTAGAATGCAGTACCCAGGCAGCCACTCAAATATTCATACCAACATAGTATGGCATGAGCATATATATATTTCTATTGCTAGTTTTTGGAAACCAATGAACTATATTGGTAATGAGTGCAATGCATTCTGGGATCGCTATTTTCCCCAACCGTATGATTCTGCCTTACAGTTTGGCCAAATCAAAGAGTGTTAGGAGTAGCGCTGGGAATCGATTCCAAAAAGAGAAGATTCCTCGATTCCAAGGCGTTGAGAATCGATAGTCGAATCCGAAGGTTGGAATCGGTTCCATTAAAGGAATCGACCCCTCTTAAAGAGCCTTCACAAGTATTAGCCCCGCCCCTTAGCAGATGGTCAACGAAATCACATTAGTTAAACAGTGCAGACATCAGAAAACAACTGATGGATGGAATCTAGAGCTGTGACATGACAAAATATTCTGTATCCATAAAAGCAAAAGGTTTGTTTGCACAAACAATGCAGATATATTTACATGTATCCACACATTTAAGAGATCATATAAGCACGTTTGCTTTTCAGACGGACTGTAAAGAGACCGTCTTCTCTTACTCTCTACCGATGTCCTCAGTGTGTGCGTGAATTACATGTAATGTATATAAAGCGCAGTCTAACAACATATTTACTTGGACGTCTGTTAAAGCTCGACAGAACCTTTTTAACACCTGTCTGCACTACTTGCATTTGACAGTAATATTAATATGCAGAGTATTCGTACATATTTTTAATACAATTTCCTGATTATCGATCTGTCTATCTATATTCCTCAAGTATGTTTGTGTACACTGCCGAATAACATTAAAAATAGTAATTTGACCTGTGCATTATTTTTGAAAACAGCTAGTTTATTTAATTTTTTTAATTATAATAATAATGATACATTGGAATTGCAGGACAAGATCGACATATTTGATTAACGTTTTTGTTATAGAAACAATAAACAATTAATACATGTAAAAGTGACAGCTTAGAAAATTGTATTGCATTCAAAATGTGTACGTTTTTTTAAATAAGTATTCTAAGATAATAAAAACATAACACTTCATTATGTAAGGTCTTTATTCACCTCTGAAGACATAGCTATGTATATTATATTTCATTTCTATCATTAGATCATCCCCAAAATTACACACTGGACCTTTAATCTTTCTTCCTTATCAGTAAGAACTAAAGTGTTAATGCAGCCTTTTGCAAACAGATCCATTTTTTAAATGCTGAGAAAACTAATTGTCGTACAGAATTCAACATGCCAGAGCAAAGAGATTCTCTGCTTTTATCATCACAAGTCCCGAAAAAAGATAAACAAAGGGGAGGAATGTAAAGTATTTTCTCTGATGCTAGATGATAAGTTATTGAAAAATATTATTCTTTTTCAGTTCACATTGCCTTGATTATAACCACACTAATCTGAGGAAAAAACAACCATTTCTTAAAGGTAAAGTGTGTAAATTCTCCACCATGTGCGTCACCAAACAGAATCGCAATAATAGCTGTTTTAAACTCCCCCATCTTTAAACAGGTAGTTTCACCACAAAGCCACAGCACTGCCTGAACAAATGAAAATCAGTGGAACTGACACACTTAACCTTTCAATCAGAAACGTCACTATCAGACGTCAGCATCAATTTCAGACAATTTTTCCATTGCTCTTCCTGTGGTCTCCAGAACAAAACCGGAGCAATATTGCATTTACGGTGCCAATCTTCAGAAACACAGCAAAATGCTCTTCACAGAGTGGAGACTGCTAAAATGTCATACATTTTGTCTGAACTTCCTGTGGAGCAATCAACATAGAGAACGAGTGATGGTACAAATGACTCTTTACCTGGCGTATTGGGTGAATTCATGGATGATATCACTGGTCGTCTCGGAGTTTGAAGTTCTATAAGACGTTGGGAGAAATTTTGGGATAAGCGTACGAGTTCTATTTCGCCCGGTTATAGAGGCAAGGTGCCGTGGGACGGCGAGCTCTAAAGGGGGTCCTCAACATCAGCCATGACCGTAGACCCCACGGGTAGGGCTGTGATGGCCGATCGCAGGGCACCTGCACTGCAACAGACACAAACAGTGGAGATGTGATTTAAGTTTGGATATATGTCAATCTGCTACAATATAAGTACACCCAAAAAGTAAACGATTTTCATCCTTACAAATTCCCAGAATGCACCAGTTTGCATCGACTGCACTCTTTATTTACTTACCGTAAACCACCTTCTTAAGTCTTAAACATGTTGCACGAGTGCAAAATTCATGATGACGTTGAACTGAACAATCACATCAATGAAGATGTATAATTAAAGTAAAATTATATTCATAGGGAACCTACTGTGTGAAACAAGTAACACCTTTCCTTCCGAACTAAAAAAACAAATACGCAAGAACAAAAACAGCTGATGAGTGTCTACGGTCTCATTGCCGATTGTTAACAGGCTTGTTAAGAGTCATTAATGCCAGCGTCAGAAAGTTATTATGTTTTGCCTGTAAGGGGGTTGTACGGTTGCCGCTTCCAAAACAGATCCAGAAGGCTATTAATGGATGACCCACACTGCCTGTAAGCAAAGATATTCATATTAACAAGATGTCTCACTGCAATCTAAATAAATGGGGAGTAATGCAACGTTCAATATGGCCGCCCTAGCTTGTGTTTAAAATAAATATCCATATTGACAATGCTATTAATGATAATGTGGCGAACAAGAGGCTTGTTTCTCCGGCAAATGACGCAGGCGTGTCGTAATTCCGGTGAGTAACACAGCATTTTAAGTTTTCAGACAATAGGACACCGCCTCCTCTGGGCGGGAGCTTTCATCATCATCATTAAGTGAAAAAACAAGCCTCTCGTTCACCCGCTGCTGAGGGATAACGGGTGTTAGACATTATCGTTAATAGCGTTGTCAATATGGATATTTCATTCAATCCCAGTCTACCACTTGGAGGTAAAAGGATACGTGGTATTATAAGTCCGACTACATTATTCTTCAAGAAGAAATTCACTTAGGATGCCTTGAGGGTGAGTAAAACATGGTGAAATTTGTATTTGTGGCTGAAGAGTCGCTTTAAGCGCAATTTGATCATAGGAAACAAACGTTATGGTACAAATTACATCATTTTTAAATACAGTATGTTGTTCAATTGGGATTTTAGCTGACGATTGTAGAAATATCAGTACTCCTCTTTCACTCTTGTTGGAATTACGTAATAACTGCTCTAACTACCTGGAGGCGCATTGAAAACATGGCCGCCGAGTGGCACGGCTTCCCTAAACAGGCTTTGCTGCAAGTCATCAGAGACGCACTACAGTACCCACGCTGCCTAGCAGCGACTGGATATGCAGTGGGGTAGCACGTTACCCACGCTGCCCTGTGATTCTATCATCAGCCCTGCACAAATAAGGAGAATCTGGACTGTCTGGTTGGAGCGATAGTAAAGAAACTGGACCACATTCTATACGTCTATGATGTAATTTATAGTATTCAGAGCACATTTCGGGATTCATGCATCTTGCATAATATTGTAAAAGCAACATTTCACAGCAAATATTGAGATACAAGATTGTATGTTAAAGAAAAACTTCCTGTAGAACCCCCAGACATATTTGGAAGGATGGAGCATCTGGCAGACACTTTCAAAGAATATGCAAAGCCTTATTGTCCAGATTTTTCTAAAGCTGCTTTGAATCATGGGGAAAAACTAGCAGTCCTGCACTAGGGAGAGGACAAGCGTGCATGCACAGGGACAGTGTCCTCTGGCCTCACCTGCTGGTCAACTCATGCAACTTCAGAAGGAGGAGAATAGCGCATATAATAGAGAAGTCCAATCCTGCTCCTTTTAGCTCTGATTGAATGAAATACACCCATTTTCACTTTTCAAGTTATCCTGCTGGATGAGCTCAGGTGTGTTTTTATTACCTGGTATAAAAGTGAACACATTCAAACACTTACACTCAGGTTTTGAACTGCGCCAGCGAATTAAGTGAATTAATAATGAAAGAATTTTCCTTTTTGTGTGAACTATCCCTATAAGTCAGACTTGTATCCAACAGGAATGTAAAAGACTGACCGCATGACAAGACACATGACGACTGTAATACATATTTTTCCAAAATACATGTAGGAATATTACTATTATATTGCTAAAAAAAACCTGTTTTCTGTGCAGTATTTGAGGTCTGAAAAATCTTTCTATTATTTTGATTATTACTATTAGATTATACTATTATAACTGTTTCTCCAGTTTTCATTTTCAGCAAATAAAAAATGTTTTGAATATTAGTAATAATATTGTATGTAATCCACAGAATGAAACAAAAATGATCATTTTATCTAACCACATCCCTATAAATTGTACATTTTAAAATCAGAAAAACTGTCTCTGAAATGGTCTCTTAATGTTTTCACATGTATATAGTCCATTATATAGTTTGAGTATTTTCTAGCTTGGTCATACAGATCTAACAGTTCAAATAGTTGCACCTTTAAATACTTTTTCCATGTTATGCAAAAGGCTCACTCTATTCGCTAGTCACAGCCGGCTCTGACATGCCTCGCGACCTTGTGGGGCGTTGACATGCTCGCACACTTTCCGGAAAGCCCTATATTCACCAAAGCAGGCTGAAGCTGCTCTCTGAAGCTCTACCAGTAATTGAATGAAATTGGTGAAAGTCCCTCCTGTCCAAATCTTTATCACTCCACTCTCTCTCTCTCTCTCCATAATCAAGCAAGCAAGCATTCAGGCTTCATTGCTAAAGTGCTTTTATAAAGAATGGGACAAGAGTTTACACACTGGTTCAGTCATATTTAGAACAGCCGTCCTTCCCAAGGCTCTTGAAAGTGAGCAACAATACAATATTTAACAGCTTCTGTTACTTTTATAGATATGGACTAACTAGTCTATACAACAAATGGACAAAAATACACCTAGTAGAGAATGATGGATTTATTTGCAGCAAAGTGATGATCTGCACTTGTCAGTTTTCTAACTTCTTTTGATTTAAACATGTTCTTAACTATTTCCTGGTTGTATCCATAGTAAAGTGGTCAGCGTGCACACGGTTTCTTTATATTAAAGGGATAGTTCACCCCAAAATTGTATTCTGTCATCGTAATTTTTTGTTCTGTTGAACACACAAAAAGATATTTTGAAGAATGTGGGAAGCCAAACATTTACTTCTATCACACTACAACCCGTCACGCTCTCTAAGATCTCAAAACTTCAGACTTTTGATAACACCTAGAAAAACTAAATCAACCAAAGGGGGTCGAGCTTTCTCATACGTAGCACCTAAACTCTAGAATAGCCTTCCCGACACTATTCGAGCGTCAGACAAACTCGCCCAATTTATACACATCTTTTCAGCCAATCATTCACTTAATGCATAACATGCTAAATAAACCACAGGGAGACTGCATTTATTAGATATTATTTACTAGAATTATCTTGCTTTTTTCTATAAACAACATGCACTGTGCTTTGTTTCAGTTTTTCTTATGTTGTCCTGTAAAGCTGCTTTGGAACAATGCACATTGTGAAAAGCGCTATATAAATAAAATTGAATTGAACAATTATCTGACCCTCCAAATAGATCAACTCCAATTTCACTCACACGAAAGCTCTGTTAAGGTCGATGCGGCATTTTCATCAACTCAAATGAAAATAAGAAAAAAATTTCCAAAAATTAGGCGTGGTAAAAAAGAGACATGATTTAAAACATAAAAAATGTAAAACTGGACGTCAAGGCCTAGATTTCATTCAAAGCTGTCTCGAGAGACCATGGTAACATAAAGCTGTAAGAATCTGTGGTAAATAGTTAAATAATTGTAGCTGGGTTTTAAAACCACTTCTGACTGCTGGCTGAAGCACTAGGGATGCATTATCCAAGTGACGTGTGAGGATTAAAATAGTATAACAGATTTGCTGCCGCACTCCCCTCACCGGTTCCCCCCCCTCATGGGACATGCATGCAGGCGCAGGACGCCTACGGGAATACGCAGGGCGTTTGCTTGCAAGACCCAGGAAGCGCTCACCTAGGTGACGACGGAGACAAAAGCCCTTGTGTCATTCCCTTGAGATGAGATTGAGGATACCCATTTCACTAGATGTGAGAGAGACCCATCAAACTCAATGCAATGAACCTGAGGGCCCTAAGTGCAAATATATTTATTTTTAATATTGTCAGCTATGCCAAGTCTCACTTTAGTGTGAAAGATGCTGTTAACCAAAAAACTTCAGCCGGAAACGTTCACATAAATGCACTTAATACAAACATTCCCTTATAGAGCATCTCATCCCTGCTGTTATACCTAAGTCCCCGTTTAGTTTTAACACTTGTTTGCATTTATATAAATCGTCAATAAGTTACAACAACGCCTGCATCTCTGGATCTGAGCTCTTACGCATTCAAGGTCTGTTTTATTTATTATGCCGTTTGTAACAGGCACACACAGGCAGGTAAGGTTACAGAGTCCTTGCCACTTTAGAGCAGTCAGACCGAAGGCTGAAATTGGTTATTAGCATTCAGCAGAAGCACCACAGGTATGGCAGACACCCAAGAGGACAGAGAGCGACGATGTCCTCCAACAGACCTCTCGAGTCCCAGACTGCTTTTTCCCAGAGTCCTGCATGGCTAACAACCATTCTCCCTATAGCTTTAGTGTGACATAATTCATTCATTATCCCATAACCCCTATTGGATGCATAAATCTATAAATACAGTAGACTCCATAATCTGAGCCCATTAAAATGGCAAATTTATCATTAGGTTTTGCCTTGGTACTATTGTCACCATTCCAGGTCGAGTTAATAATTAATATTCAATATTTTACATGAATTTCTGTATGTATCTTCTGTTCATGCATTCTGAATATTATGTATGGCTGTTCTACATTAACCTGCTAAAGTGCAGATTGACATAAAACAGGAGTAATGTGTTTAAAAAATAAGAGTTAAATATACAAAGTTCGCTAAATGTGGTCCAGTGTTCTCAATAGTGTACTACATTGTGACAAAACAAACAGATTTCAGATGCGCACAGTTCTGTTGAGCACAATCCAGAGCATGACTAAAGAATTTCAATTAATCTTGTATAGACTAATTAGACTATTGACCGTTGGCACAATGTCTGGTCCATACTACAGCTTAATCCAGCCAAGAATCATCTACTTACACTGAAGAAATACAGGGACCAGAGGAAGACTGTGTGTGAGAGCATGTGTGTGGGAGAATTATAAATACTCTAAATAAAATATTCCCAACGGTTGATCTTACATCACATTTTAACTAACTTCACACTTCAGTCCAAATGAAAGCAACAGAAATCTCACAAAGCAACTAAAACACTGGCAGAGTTAGCTTTTTCAGTAAGGAAAACCTGGGCTAGGTTCAAGTGTGAGAAATTAGTCAAAGCATATTTCAAATAGTTGGGTAGACAATGCATTACATTTTTATTATGTCATCTGTGATTTCTTTTAGGTGTTGTGAATGGTCATAATTATTTTTAGACGAACCCTTCTCAAATATAGTTTTACATGGCTTGACACACCTCAGGACAAGTCAATTGGGTTAAATTTGGTGTCATCGCTCTCACTCTCTTATACTGGTCACTGGAAGTTCAAAACAGCACCTCATGACAAAAGTACTCTCTGAGGATCTGAAAAAAATTAATGTTGCTCTAAATAAAGATGGCCTTGGCTGAAAGAAGATTGCCAATGAACAGCCCTCGCCATGGTCGACCAAAGAAGTTGAGTGCACAGGCTCAGCATCATATCCAGAGGTTGTTTTGGGGAAATAGACGTACGAGTGCTCCCAGCATTGCTGCAGAGGTTGAAGGGGTGGGGGTCAGCCTGTCAGTGCTCAGACCCTACGGCGCACACTGCATCAAATTGGTCTGCATGGCTGTCGTCCCAGAAGGAAGCCTCTTCTAAAGATGATGCACAAGAAAGCCGGCAAACAAGTTTCCTGAAGACAAGCAGACTAAGGACATGGATTACTGGAACCTGTGGTCTGATGAGACCGAATTTATTTGGTTCAGATGATGTCAAGCATGTGTGGCGGCAACCAGGTGAGGAGTACAAAGGCACTACGGAGCTACAGTTCATTGAGGGAACCATGAATGCCAACATGTACTGTGACATACTGAAGCAGAACATGATCCCCTCCGATTGGAGACTGGGCCACAGGGCAGTTTTCCAACATGATAACGACCCCAAACACACCACTGCCTTGTTATAGAAGCTGAGGGTAAAGGTGATGGACTGGCCAAGCATGTCTCCAGACCTAAACCCTATTGAGCATCTGTGGGGCATCCTCAAACGGATGTCGTCATGGAGGAGTGGAAGAGGACTCCAGTGGCAACCTGTGAAGCTCTTGTGAACTCCATGCCAAAAAGGTAAAGGCAGTGCTGGAAAATAATGGTGGCCACACAAAAAATTGACACTTTAGGCCCAATTTGGACATTTTCACTTAGGGGTGAACTCACTTTTGTTGCGAGTTGAGTTAATTTGAGGGGACAGCTAATTTAAACTGTTATATAAGCTGTACACTCACTACTTTACATTGTAGCAAAGTGTCATTTCTTCAGTCTTGTCACGTGAAAAGATATAATAAAATATTTACTCAAATGTGAGGGGTGTACTCTCACTTCCGTGAGATACTGTATATTATGTTAACACAAACTTTTATTCGAAATGCGATTAATCGCAATTAATCGTTTGAAAGCCCCATTATTTAATGTCAACTTCCAAGACAGCGAGCAAATAAATACAAATGGCCTAAAGTTAACTAAAGCTACTTTCTAAATAACTTGACTGTATATCTACTTGGTTGGCCATGGACGCTTTGTACTGGAGCTCCACAACAGAACCAAAGCCATATCATTCACTCGCAGGGAAAAGTCTCTTCTTGTGCAGGCTTGATGAAAAGCCATAAAAAACTGTGGTGACTTTGTTAAGTTGTAAGTGAGACACGGCTACATTACTCATACGTCTGCTTTCTCACCTTTGATCATTATCGTGTTCAACACTTCATTACACAAACTCTTCTTTTCGAAACATCTAAAACAAACCCCTCTTACTTAGCAGGAAACTGTTCTGGGCATGTCCCATCTACAGCAATGAAATAATCGACGCATAGCGTCGCAGACAATGCAGATTGATCACATTTCTGAAATGAACCTATACGGAATCTGTCTGAACAGTCTACTGAGATCCTGGCAGAGAGTTTCTGGCCGCCTCAACAGAGCAGCTAGCCTTATAATGTTTTACAAGGGTACAGGTCATCCATGAAGCGTAGCCAAGGCAACATCTGTTTTCCACACATCAAAATACCTTCAGATTTCCACACTCCTACATTCCACACTCACCTTCTGGCCCAGAGGGGTTAGAGTTGTATTGTTAAGCGACTGAAGTGTCTGGCGTGGCTGTGGGTGGTGCAGAGGTTTGGATATTTTCTCCGTCATTCTACACCCAGTGACTATTCAACACAAAACTCCATGTGCCCTTCATATAGGGTTCCAAATAGACCAACATTCTGCATTCCTTTCTGACAAACCATGTCATAAAGATTAGGGTGTGAAAAACAAGTTGACAAAAGGAAGTCGGACAAGTTTTTACGATATACAGTATATATGCATAAATGTAAAACTACAGATGTCGGATGGGAAAAATGATAAGCACTTGTTAAATGTTTCGGTCACGTGTTATTTGCACCTCAACAAAACTGAAAGAGAACCAAACAATATGAGTTCATTGAAAGAACAATTATTGAACATGTACTACAAACTCAAACTCAATCACCTGTCAGACCAGAGACAACCAATCACAGCAAACCACAAACACAGAGTTTAAAAATAGACTACTATAACCCAATGCAAATAATATAAGCAAAATGCAAATGAATAATGGCTGTTTATAAATAGCCGTTTATAAATATTCATTACTTTAATGTTAGGAATGTTGTCAAAGAAGTCATTTGTATACTGCTCGATACATTTTTTAAGTAAAAATAACTCAACACCTTTTTATGTTGCAAGAAGTAAATGCTGTTCATAGACAATGTATAAATCTAATGCACATTATTGTCAGGTTGTAACAGCATTTATGAGAACATAAGGAAATAATTTCCTTCAACAGGCACTCGAATCCTCCTCCTAAAAGACCACAACTGTGACTAACACCTGGTTTCCAAAACTTAGCCAAAAATTTCTAGATTTCACAACCTTTAATGCAAAATAGAAGAACTGGAATTATAGCAAATTATAACATATGGATGACAAATCAATACTTTGAGAATATAACCAATTTATAACTTTCAAAATCTACACAGACAGACACTCAAGTGTCTCAATCTCTAAACTGATTCCGGTTAAAATCAGTTTTTTTAAAGAAACACACTTTTTCAGATGGTGAATCTATAAAGAATTAATTTAACATTGGGTACTATTAATATACTTCCCCACAAATCTGATTACAAACTTATGAAGCTTCAGTTTCCAAAACTGGCCCGCCAGCAATAATATCTGGCCCGGGGCAGCAGCATTATTTTGATTATTTTGACCGCAGCTGAAATAGATCCGTCAGAATCACGTCTTTACTGAATTTGCCTTCAAAACAAAAGTATGACAACGTTTTTGCAGCAATGTTTTATCGTTAAATGACTTGATGCTTTTAATTTGAAAAGTTCTAAAAGATATTCAAAGCAGTCTGTCGATCTCTAGACACACTTCTAAAATAGCCGTCATGAAATATGGGGTATAAAAAAACATAGTAAAGCATTGAACGTTTGCTTATAACTTGGGGCCTCAGCAACAACACGTGAACAAAAACAAAGCAAATTTCCTTTTTTGACGGTCGTCTAATATTATATTCTTTTGATGGTATTTTGATATAAATATTTGGAAATAAATGTTGTTACATGTTGTCATAACTACAACAACATTGTTACATAAATAAACCTTACATACCAAAGGCACTAATAGTAAATACAATGGTACACCCATTTGAACTCGTAACGCAACAATGACATAATGGCTTCATCGTTGATTCACACAAATGATAACAATGTTTCACACACATCTTCAGTTTTACAACCCGAATTCCGGAAAAGTTGGGATGTTTTTTAAATTTGAATCAAATGAAAACTAAAGGAATTTCAAATCACATGAGCCAATATTTTATTCACAATAGAACATAGATAACATGTTTAAACTGAGGAATTTTTAACTTTTATCAACTAAATTAGCTCATTTAAAATTGAATGCCTGCTACAGGTCTCAAAACAGTGGGGACGGTGGCAACAAATGGATAAAAAAGACAGCAGTTTTGAAAAGATTCAGCTGGGAAAACATCTAGTGACTAAGTTAATTGATATAAGTAACATGATTAGCTATAAAAGGGATGCCTTAGAGAAGCAGAGTCTCTCAGAAGTAAAGATGGGAAGAGGGTCTCCAATCTGTGATAGACTGCGTAAAAAGATTGTGTAATACTTGAAAAACAATGTTCCTCGAAACATCAAATTGCAAAGGCTTCTCATCATCTACAGTGCATAACATCATCAAAAGATTCAGAGAAACTGGAGAAATCTCTGTGCGTAAGGGACAAGGCCGGAGACCTTTATTGGATGCCCGTGGTCTTCGGGCCCTCAGACGACACTGCATCACTCATCGGCATGATTGTGTCAATGACATTACTAAATGGGCCCAGGCATACTCCCAGAAACCACTGTCGGTAAAAACAATCCGCCGTGCCATCCGCAGATGCCAACTAAAGCGCTATCATGCAAAAAAGAAGCCATATGTGAACATGGTCCAGAAGCGCCATCGTGTCCTGTGGGCCAAGGCTAATTTAAAATAGACTATTTCAAAGTGGAATAGTGTTCTATGCTCAGACGCATCCAAATTTGACATTCTTGTTGGAAATCAGGGACACCGTGTCCTTCGGTCTAAAGAGGAGGGAGACTTTCCAGCTTGTTTTCAGTGTTCAGTTCAAAAGCCAGCATCTTTGATGGTATTGGGGTGCATAAGTGCATACGGTTTGGGCAGCTTGCATATTTTGTAAGGCTCTGTGAATGCTTAAAGGTATATAAAGGTTTTAGAGCAACATATGCTTCCCTCCAAACGACATCTATTTGGAACACTCAACCTGATATCATAATCCATTACATCTTTACTATAGCAAATGTTATTGTGGGTAAATATCAAAGATATATATGAATTATGTGACGCAGACTCATAAAAGCATATATACAAGAGACAAATGGATAGATGTACTTAAATACATACTAACATACATATACAGTACACACAAGCGATAGATTAGATAGATGATAGATGATAGATGATAGATAGATAGATAGATAGATAGATAGATAGATAGATAGATAGATAGATAGATAGATAGATAGATAGATAGATAGATAGATAGATAGATAGATAGATAGATAGATAGATAGATAGATAGATAGATATTAATCTCGTACTTGTGCAGTGTCAATGTAACAAAACGGCAATCGCGAGATTTACATCCTCCTAATAAAATACGATCGTGTGTGCGCAGGATTGAAGAGCCTGTCCTGGTGAACATCTTCAGTACTGTACTACGGTTCTAGGAGATCTTACTGTACAAACTGCTCAGACATGACACGGGCGAGTCTAAGGTTCGTGAAATCCCGTCCCGTCCGGTCTACGTTCACCTCCCTTCCCCAAGAAATGGCGATAGTTAGCAGTAACGCCATGAACTCGCACTAAATGGCACAAACTCTGTATATTTGTTCAAGCCAAAGCGGTGCGAAACAATGTGTAAAACGAAACAGAATCCATCAGCTGTCATAATGTGCTGTGCTGCGGCTAAGCTCGCTGTCTGTCGGTGGGTGTCAAGATCAAGATGGATAAGTCAGAAAATAAAAGCATCACTCTCTGACGATTTAAATGTCTTTTACTTTACCTGGTACTCGCTGTCCTTTCGCAACGCCGCGCGCGCCGTCCCCCTGCGTCCTGTCTCGGCCCCTGTCGCGCACTTTAACACTTTTGCAAGGCCGTTTCCCTCCTTTTCACGAAAAGTGCCAATTTTCCTGTCTCAACTCTCTTTCCTCCATATTTGCAGCTTCTCCACCAACAACAACATTAATGACGCGCTCGCGATGTCACGTGATCGCGGCTGTTGGTTCTAAAAATAGCACGAGACCAGTGGGTAGCTCGGCGCAAGGCACGACGGATTACAACCCGCAGTGCGCAGCTCGTGTGTGTCATAGATGGCGATATGAAGAAAGCTGTAACTTGTGATGATGTGTGCTGGGTTTGGTGTAAGCTCGACCTCAGCTTGCCGGTTTTTTTCAAAGAAACTAACTATCGGGTTTGTGGAGAACTGCGCCTCCCTTCTGTTGGTTGCGGAATAGCGTGATGCGTGGGCGAGGGAGGATGTGTATGTGCGTCCTTCTTTCACTGCATTTTCTCTATTAAATATGTTGTAATCTATAAAATGTCAAACATTTAAGATATTTAGATTCAGATTATGATCCGTCTTTTTTAAGGTGAAATTGCATCAAAATAAAGAAGAGTTTGATTAAGTTTTAAAAACCATAAAATATTTAAGACTGTTGTGACTTTGATAAGACTATTATTTTATACATTTTTCCATAAGACTATTAATAGACACAGTATATAGATTATTGAGTGTTTCTGTAGCTCAACCGGCAATGCATGTGTTTGCAAATCAAAGATTGTTGATTAGATTCTGAAGAAATGCATGCTGATAAAATGTATAGCTCGAATGCAAT
Source organism: Barbatula barbatula (assembly GCF_947034865.1). Taxonomy (NCBI): domain Eukaryota; kingdom Metazoa; phylum Chordata; class Actinopteri; order Cypriniformes; family Nemacheilidae; genus Barbatula; species Barbatula barbatula. The sequence continues at coordinate 7,901,565 of NC_136769.1, forward strand.
TCTGTCATCGATAACTCTTTTAAGTTAATTTATAATTCTTAGTATTTTTGTTCTGCAGAACACCAAAGAAAATATTTCGAGAAATGTTTTAGTTGTTTTGTGTCCACAATGAAAGTCAATGGGGACGAGTTTTATTTGGATAAAAGCGTTCTTATATATATTTTGCCCAACAGGACATTTCCCACGCCTTATGCATGACAGAGGGAGCAGTCAAGAATATGAATTTAGGAAAGGGAGATCTGAGGTTTCACTGGGTTCGTCGTGTAGGCATCCTCTTTGTTCGGAGGATTGATGATTCTAGAAATACATACTTACCATTCCTTGGCATTATCAGAGAGACATGAGTCGTGATCCCACTTTCTTCACATCTGTTATCATGAGTGAAAGATGCCTTTTGGTGAGGTGCTGCTGATATTGCCCTTTGTATATCCTTCCCAAATCAATGCGACACATCGTCAGTTGTGCACCTCAGCCTCATTGGATGTTTCGGCACTTTATCACAAGACACCCTCTGCCAAGGGAAGCCCACCGCAGGTTGATCAGAACTGAGTGTGTGTTGCACTGTTGCAAGGTCATCTGGCAGCCCATGCTGTGTCCATCCGCCTCGAACAATCGAACCGGCAGTCTTCTGGTCACAAATCCGACTCTCTAGCCATTAGGTAATGACTGAAATGTATTCTCAGTGCCTCTGTTCCTGTTTGGCACAACATTACAACACAGTACCAAAATCAACGCAACCATACGCGCCAACACGTTAGCTAAGGCTGTTATAGCCCCACTGGCACCGTTAATGCATGCTCAGTGCCCCCATTCCCGTGGCATAACATTACAACACACAACACCATTTTGGTCATTTGGCAGCCCATATTGTGTTTCAATCACAGCCAGTGGCTGCTTTTCTCAGCAACAGTGGCAAGTTCTTTGACTGCCGTCCGTTGATCCTGTCCTATGATCCCCACTTCCTTAAGCAGCCTTGTATTGGAATTGAAAACAAAGCCCCTGCAGCCCACTTCCGCGAGGAACACTTTTGCTGTCCATCCCCACACTTCAGCCTCCACTGCCAAGTTGGCATACCGGAGATTCTTTATTTCAAATGCTTCATTAATGGCCTGTTCCCAAGGTACAGTCACCTCAACTATGAGGACTGTCCAACTGGAGCTGGACCATAGAACCATGTCGGGCCGCAGATTTGTTGCTGAGATTTCCAAGGGGAAAGTAAGTCTGTGGTTTAAATCAACTTGCATTTTACAATCTCTGGCAATACTCAGCAGACCTGAATCTGGGGTTAAGGGCTTTACCCGTGTTTTTTGCTCTCCCGGATAAAGGGTTGCCGTTTTAGTGAGTAAGTCTGGGTGTTTTGGGGGATAGCACTTGCTGCCACTCTTTTGTTCTCTACTGCTGCAGCCAAGCACATTAGTACTTGATTGTGGCGCCATGTTTATCTCCCCTGTGTCAAGCTCTTCTTACAACCCACAAGAATATGTTTGAGATTTGCTGGAGCTGCACATAGTTGGCAGGCTGGATCCTGTCCATACCAAACATGCATATTTGTTGGTGTGGGCAAGCACATCATATGTAGCTCTTATGATAAAACTTAGCCTGTTCGTTTCCATACGCCACAGTTCACTCAAAGTTATTTGCACCGTTCAATGCCTTCCCACCTCATCCAATGTCCTTGCTGGGCTTGAGAGACCGCTCTGGCACATCTACTTGCTTCCTCTTGATGCCGAACTTCCTCCACTACCAGGTGATGTTTTTCCTTTGTTGTCGCTTTTCACCATGTGGGTGTGGTTGATGCCAAACCAAGTCCCCCTCTGACATGTTTGACTTGTCCCACGATGTCCTTATGTCTGAGAGCTGCCTTTGCATCTCTTACTGCTGTTGTTCGGTTCCACATTTCCTCCCTGTCACTACTGTTGAAGCAGCATCTCTTACACAGGGATCACAGGATTCTTTGAGCGTCATCTCTTATCTTGTTTTGGTGCATTTATATTCCTCCACAAAACATGGAGGGAGAGCTCCATTCCCGTACAGCCCTATGTTGCTAAGGCATCTTGGTAGCCCAAGCCATTTCCTCACCAATCTAAAACTAAATATATTATGTTCTGCCAAAAAAGTCACAACCTACATGTTAGGGATGACTACGAGTTATGTTTTTTTTTGGCTGAACTAGCCATTTAATATTTGCATTCAACATTGTTTTTGCCCTGCTTATCTTTTCTATGATGCAATCGCCCAACAATTTAGAATCCCTGCTCTTCATCTATATTCAGTCAAGAGTTATGGATGGGGATGAGGAAATCTTTGCGTTGGTGTTGCATCCTACTCAAGGTTCGAAATATTGAGCCTACGCCAACCTGCATTGTGTTAATAGTCTATTCATTCAGGTGGCGTATCACTCAAATAACTCTTTGTAATGCCTTTGACATTTTGAGAGACTGTTCCAGGTGGTGGAAAGATGGGTTCGGCTTTATGTTTGTGGTGGGTGCATCTGAACAATTATTTTTAAGTGGTTCAGTATTTTGTTCTCCGGCACATTATTATCATACATATCACTTATAACAATGACGCATTTCCTTGGTGGTCTCATAACTGTAGTCTCTCTCTCACACACACACACAATCCATAGTGGTTGTTTACTCTTCTCTGCACACTCACCAGGTTGCCATGGATGCATCTGGCTGCTGCCTGCATGCCTCATTCTAGTCCACAGGTCATTGCATGCCTAGCCTTAAACATAAACACACGTTCATGCACGTCTGCATACATGCATTCACTATATCTAATGCACATAAACGGCTTTGACCCCAGTCGTGTCTGTCCATTGAGTATGGAGCAGAGCATGCGAGTCTTTTGAAATTTCAGGCAAAGGGGGAAACCGATCCGTCTCTCTTCCCAGCATGCAGCAGATAGTTTGCTCTTTTACGTCAAAGGCTCATTCATGTGAAGGTGGTGTGGAGCGATCGATGTGCACATGTTGACAGATAAGAAACGCAGCTAAAAATAAATCATCCAAACCAAAACTCTCCACCACCGGAGGGACAAACGCATGAATTTTTGTTCTCTTCCTGGTACAACAGTCAGAAAAACAGATTAACAAGAGAATGAACAAAGAAGAGAAAGACTGAGGAAATGTCAAAGAAACCATTCCGCTCTGCAAGCGGCAATAGATTTGACAATGCAAAAGGTTAAAAGGTTTTAGGTGTGAAATGATTAGATAATAGAAAGAAAGACTTTTGCAATGACCTGAGATGTTTTATAGTCTATAAAACCTTGTAACTTCCCATGGAATTCCTTGAGTCAGAATCTGATAACATAGTCCATTGGGTAACATGAATTGTACCTTGAGAATTAAAACATGCTTTTACAATGATCTAAAGGAATATTTAAAACAAATTCTGATTTCTAAAATGTACGAGAATGTATGACTGAATTGACAGAGATATGACTACAATTTAGTCATCATCAACATTACCATATGACCTGGAGGATGTCAAACGGGGCTTTAAATTGTTTAAAATCTGCCAAACTACTCTGCAGGATGATGCTGAGATCAACCTCATGTCTCCATTGGGAACCATCTCCAGTCTTAACAGCTATGACTCATCATTAGCGCATGAAATAAAAGCATGAAAACCTCGGCGGTCAGTCCTGCCATAAGCATCTTAGATGTGCTCACAACGCTTATGATCCAATTTCTTTCAGCAGCCTCTCTCATTATAATAAAACACATTGACGTTTGCACCCTAATTCACAACTAATGAATATGCACACATATAATCCATATAGGTTATAATTTGACCGATCGTTGTTTTGGACCCGTTTAAAAAAAAATTAAATTGACAAGAATCAAAATAATAAAGTCCTCATCCACATCTGAAGTGGGCATTGTCTTATTTATTTTGCCCTGGGATAAATGTTATATATCGTACACACCAAATCAGCATGAATTTAAGCAACCAAAATCTCATTGCGGTCCATTAGTAGTATGTTGTACTACTAAAGGAATTCAAATAAGGAAGTAATTCTTTCATCTCCAGTTGAGTCTGTTGTAAATGTGCTATTTTGCATTTTATTTTTAGCAGTTTCCTGTTTGCAGTCGTCTCACTATCCCTTTCCCTCTCTCTGTTGTGCTCTTGGCTGGTGTTGGAGACTGACAGCCAAGCCAGCAGCAGTGCGGAGAGCCGGCTGTTGTCATGGCGACACGACACGTCGCCATATCATGGGCTAGCAGTTAGCATAAACAGCGTGCTTTGGAAGCAAATCAAAACATTGCATCGGTCTCTACCGGTTTCTTAGCATCTTTCTCTCTCTATCTCCCTCTCTCTCTCTTTTCACACATGCCCCAATTGCTCAGTGTGAGCGGCCCTGCGGGGTCATGGCAGGAAAGGTAACGTTATCTATAGATAGATCATCTGCCAAGACCTCTGTAAACGTATAACCAAATGATGTAACTATAATTGATAACTTTTCCTAATCTCGCAGGCAGCATGATTCACAAACTCGAACTGTTACTGCATCTCTCCACCTGACAGGAAACACACGGAGGAGGAAGTCGATCTGTGGCCAAAGAGGACGAGAAAAAGGGAAAGAGAGAGGGAGATAGAGTGGTTCTATTTTTGTAAGCGCAAAACAATGAATCAATTGTGAGTCATTGCTTTGTGAAGTCATACTCAAAATGTCATCTTCCATCACTCATTCCCTTCTTCGCCAGCAGAAAGGCAGGAAATGCAAGGAGGGTGGAATAGCGTTGGACATCGAGAGCGCTAAAGATAAAGACAGAGTGACACGTGCACATTGTGGCAGCATCAGCATTAATATAGATGACGGCATATAGGCCTATAGATGCTTGAGCTGTACAAATATGGAAAATTGGAGGAAATATTGCTGATAAATATATCCACAGCTCATTGTGTCCCTCTTGTGGTCAAAAGTTAGTGAGAACGATTCCCTCACTAAGGTGCGTGCAGTTTATTTTCTTTGCTCGCATCTTTGCGTTAAAGTCCCCGGATTAAAGGGAGCTAAAATCACATGGTTTTTTATTTAAAGATGTTTTGCATGCTACAAAATTCGTTGAGGTCATTTGGAATATCGTGTTAACATGTTATAGGAATATGATGATCGTTAAGTACCCTATGGTATATTTCAAATGACCATGGTATCAAATGACGTCACTCTACCGTGGCATTAATGCTTCTAAAGGAGATACACAACTTGCTGACGCAACCTAGCTAATATTTACTGTAATCAAACCTGACAATTTTGCCTCTTAAGTTTTCATTTTCAAGCCAAAACTGTCTAAATTATTCGAAAATTATATTTGAACCTAAAGAACGAATACATAAAACACACACACAGACAAATCGAAATACGAGCAAATCAACAGAAAAACAACCATTTAAATAACTTACATTTATAATATATGTTTATATAGCCTACTTAAAGCTCATGTTTTCTCTCTTTCAAAATCACAAAATCTGAGAAAAAATAGAAAAATATAAATAGGTCACCTTTCTATAACTGTGCGATGTTTGTTTGGTATAATAATCCGATGATTAAATCAATCTAAATCGCTCCTGCGTCGCCAAGGCAACAGATGTCAGCCGCAGCACCACATTGTCCGCGTCATAATGCTGACTCCGCCCACCTTCAAATAAACAGCCAATGGGGAGGGTATCGGGGCGTACCCATATGCATAATATAAGAAGTTGGCGTGTAAAACATCAGTCGGCGCGTCATCGTCGCTCGAGAAAGGTATAGCGATTCTATCAGGTGCGACGCATGCTTTCAAAACGATGCGTTTGTCAAAGTAGGTCAAATAACGTCCTATAGTCTTATGTACACAAATACTAACGCCCTTTTCTCTGGCTGCCCTGCTCTCCTCTGGAATAAAGTGCACAGGTGAGTTTATTCATTCTAACACCTGTCATTAAGCGTGAAAGGTTATTTTGAAGCGCATCATCTTTGGATCGTGGTTTGCATGACGTCAGTAAGAGTCTTTCATATCTGTTATTCTCAAAGTTTAATTTGATAGCTTGTTCAGGTCCGTAGCCAGCCAGTTGAAAGGGGAGGTTCTTTTTTTCCAAAAAGTGGACCTTTTTGCAGTTTCTCTCCTCCTTTTGTATTTAATTATGAGGTTCAAATACTTCATTTTGGTGACCTTTTATGCACTAATTTCTGCTGGATTAGCTTGTCTGCTGGTATTTTAACCAGCACGCTTTTTGATGCACCTAAAATATTTATTGCATTGTTGTCAAATTGCTTCCTCATGTAACACTTTTGTCAGTCCGTACACAGTTCATAAGTTTAAAGACCACACTAACAACAGAATAGATTTAAAACTTTACTGAAATATTAATAATTATTTCTTGACTCTCTGTCAATGCCTCTTTGCTATGTTTTATTATTATAATCACGCTACGTTTACATGGCTATTATATTGTAGACCGGGGGTCCCCAAACTTTTTTCTGCAAGGGCCACATAATTCTCCCTGTCTTTAATGGGGGGCCGGGTCGGTTTGTAAAAGAAAATTACATGGGCCGGAGGTACTACTTGATTTATTGTGGAGATTTAATTATGATTCGAAATATATTTATGATGCCTCCTAATGGTATAATAGTTTATTAATAGTTAATAGTTTAGCGCTACTCAAATTCAAAACATTTACTTATGCATATTAATTAACCTTTCTCTTTCCCAACCGCTTGGCCATTTTGTCGTCTCTTTGAAATTTTCCGATGGTTCGCGCGTCAGTTCTATCGCAATGGTACGTTATGAATTTAACAAATTATTAGGCTATGTGAGTAACTTAGAGAAATTTGGGTTTGAAAGCCAATATTCTGATGCTCGCTCACGGCCCTACTAGAGCAAGCTCCTGATTGGTTAACTCTGCGCAAATTTTCGCTAAAGTTCAGATCCCTCGTTCGAACCCCCCGAACCTCCCCTGCCTACGGGCTTGTTATTATTATCAAGAGGTTAGCGGTTCTATTCACTAGACTGCAAAACATGTCCAGATTGGTGTTTATGCGTTTTAAAGTTTGTTTATATCCTCATGCACTCTTTGTTTTTCAAAGAGAGATTGTTTTTACACCAGTAAAATATGCTGTCATGAGGCTGGCAAAGAGCACATGACGTTTAAACACACCGACTGAATAATATCTGCTTAGTTGTGTTGTTTACTAAAACAACACGTGATTATCAAGCACTGATACTTTTTCGGCCAAAAAAATGGAGACTCGTAATTGTGATGCTCAATATGCCTTTAATCTATTTTGGGATAATTTCATCATTTATAATATTACAATATTTTTATCATTAATGTAAATTTATGAAATCTAATATTCATTTCATGTTTAGATTTAGAGTTCGCATATTTTGCACTGGATTTGGCTTGTAATGAAATGAGCGAAAATGAATAGAAAGAAATCCACAGGGTCAGGAACAAACTAGGAACCTGTCTTGAAAATGCCCCCCTGCTCTTAGGAAAGTTAAATATTTGATGGTTCAAACACAAAGACGCAATATTTGATAGTTCAAACACAAAGGCGGAGCGTCTTTTTGTGTGAACTATCAAATATTTGACTTTCCTAAGAGCAGGAGTCATTAATATACTCGTCCACTAAAGGTTATTTTGTCTTCTTGTCTTTCTGCATTTTTCTCAGGTCATGGAGAGGATCCCGTTGAGTATGGGCAGCCTGCGGACGCTGCCGTGGTACGTAGGGGCTTCACAGGTGCTCGGGGTGGCATGTGTGGTGATCACAGGTGTGTGGATGGGACATTATCACGGAGGTTACGCTTGGGATGGCTCGGCACAAGAGTTTAATGTCCACCCTCTCTGCATGGTCCTCGGCTTGGTCTTCTTCTATGGAGATGGTAAGCAGTAATGTCTTTTTAGTTATTATGACTTTCATAAATGGCTTTTCATGATTGGATGGTTTCAAAGCAATAACAGAAACAAATATGAAGGCTTTTGTGGGCAAAACGTAACTTCTGGTACACAGATTATTTCTGAAAACAAGCAAAAGAAATAACAAGTAAGTTCATTTAACATTTACATACAATACAATTCAACACATAAAGTAGTATTGCATACTTCGTATCTTCGAAGATTGTTTAGTTGGGGGAGGAACTCAATCACGAGCACACTTTACATCATCGCATTGATTCACTATAAATTACATGTTGTTTACATTACGCAATTATGCCCGTTTTCCAACAATACACAGACATATGACTTAGTCTCACATACTGCGTGCGTTTCATGTCCGGCTTCTTTTAGCACTGGGGCCGCGCCATCTATCAGTTTCGAACGATCTGCAAATCCAGCGTTATATCCTCCGTTTATATAACATCCATCACTGAAATGCCGTTAACAAACAAATACACATCAACTTCTCTCACTATCGCAAGAGTAACAAGCTGCAGCTGCAGGCCCACAGGGCAGCCAATCTTGATGGTAAGCAGGTGTTCCTATCGCTCGTCGGTTGATGCGTGGGTGGGCTGTTTCTTTCGCCTTGCCGTGCTTTTCCGGGAGAATTGCCCAGTAAGGGACTAAGAAAAGTTGTTACTAAACAGATTTTTATGTTAGAAAAAAACTTTCAGAAACATATACGAAACTTGTTTTTTTGACAAGTTGACTGTGTCAAGCATGAGAAGACAGCACGCTTAACATTGTTACAAATTGATTCAAATATAAAGTTTTATTATTAGCCACTAGCTAGACCGATAAACAAACACAGACCTGAAGTTAACTTCAGGCCAGGCGTGTGCGTCCGATGAAATGGTCTATAGCATAAAATAAAGAACTCCAGCTCTTAGAGAGCATTGCGTTAACAACGCAAGGTTGTGGGTTCGATCCCAGGGGACTGCAGATACCTATGTAAAATGTATAGGATAATGCAATGTAATGAAATGTAAGTCGCTTTGGATAAAAGCGTCTGCCAAATGCATAAATGTCAAATGTAAATGTAAATGTAGGGACCAAGAGATTTTTTATCTTTAAGGAGGTCTGTGTATCTTCTGCCCTAAGGGTGTCTGCGTGTGACACGTCACTTATCAAGCCAAAACAGGCACACAACACTGAACAGGACAGATTCGAATGACATTAAAATCGATTTTGCTGTCTGTTTTTGTGTTTGTGAGTCTGCAGAGATACGTTTTTTAAACAGAAATCAGATCCAGAGATGCTGTAGTAGTATTGTGTGTTTTGTCATATATCCGTAGGCTTTCAGTCCTAATCGTCCATTTATTTGTTACATTTCCCAGACTGTCTGTCATTAATGGTTATATGCATGTTTTTCCATCTGGCTGTTAAATGAAACCTTAATAGAGACAGATACTGATTCAGTGGCAATTAACAGTGGTCCTCATTCAAAGCTATGGCCATGGAAATTCAATTAGGACCATATACCTGAAAGGTCATTGGCCTATTGGGTTTAAGTGTCCAAACTAGCGCCGGTAAAAACAGCCTCAAGGGGTCTGTGTGCTTTTACAAAGGCCAGATGGACTGCCTAAGACACTTGCATCCCTGTGTTTCAAGTGTCCTGGGAGTAAATGTTAAGCGATAAAATAAAGATAGTGGTCCCACCACGGTTAGGACGACCATAAAGCGTGTAAGGAAAGCATAAAAAACTGTCTATTAATTTCAATCTTTGGTGATTTTTCTCATTCGGGTCTTTCTCTGCTGCAGCTGTTCTGGTTTATCGTGTCTTTAGAAACGAGAGTAAACGCTCTGTGAAGATTCTTCACGCTCTACTGCACACGATGGCCCTCATCATCAGTATTGTGGGTAAGTCTGTGTGCATGGAAAGATTTCTGTGCAAATGTGTCGGTAGCTACTCCAGGTTGTTGTAGTTAGTTTAATGGTAAAGCTGAGCCGCGTTCACTTCCCTTCTCTATATGAGCTATACTGTATATGAGCTATACAAACCACTATGTACAAAGATAGCTTTTGTACATTATGAAGTGCAAAAGTTTAGTTACAGATGCAAAAAAACTTATTTTCTTTTAAGATAATTATATTCATTTTAACAATGATGTATTTGACAAATGCTAATGTTATCATGGTGTATGTATCAAAGCTACGAGATGTCACGTGTCTCCCTCTGCAGGTCTAGTGGCTGTATTTGACTTCCATGCGACGGCTAAGATTTCTGACATGTACTCGCTGCACAGCTGGTGTGGCATGCTTACCTTCATTCTGTTTATCCTACAGGTAAATGTCTTCTTAACCTGTGCTCAGATGGCATTTATCTTCCTTCTTACTGGGTTAATTTCTCGAGCTGTTAAACTGTTTGTTGGTTTGAAAGCACGTCAGTAAACCCCTTTTTGAAAGTCACATTCATTGCACTAGAAAACTATTGAGGAATTTGTCTTTACTGTTTGCAGAAGATTTTATAGACACCACAAACATGTATCAAACATGGTAAAAGAGGAACGTGTTGTGGCAGTCTCTGTGGATTTTAAAACTAAAACATTTTCGTATATAGAGTTAAAAACCTTTATGATCATGATACCATGGAGCAGGTCAACTTAGCTTCTCATTATCTTCTCAGTGGTTGCTGGGATTGGGCTTGTTCCTGTTCCCCTGGGCATCTGCTCCACTGAGGAGCTGGTATCTCCCACTGCACGTCTTTTTCGGTCTCTTGCTGCTGGCCATGTCTGTAGGAACCTGTCTGTTGGGCATCACAGAGAAACTGCTCTTCAACATCATGTGAGTGTCACTCAACAAAGGAAAAGTCTTTAGTCATGTCATGGCGATGACTTGGTAATATTCACATGACTAGTTGAGCAGCGTCATAGCAGTTGTTATAGTCTGATGTATTCATGCACAAGATTGTCAAATCAGCATTCTGAACTTGAGTGATTTAAATGAGACCAATTTCAATAATCAGCCTAAAGCATTTTTTAGAATAACAATATGCCTCTGATGTCACTTCAAGCAGAGAATGTTGAATAGAAGAAATGAAATGAGTCGTCCTGTGAATTAGTCACTGTGGAAAGACACTTTCCAATGAATATTAATGAATATCTGGCTTCCGTTCTCACTGTGGTCTGTTATATGCAACAAACCGGCTTTATATGGTGTTGTTCCTTCTGTGTACTACAGTATGTCAATAAGATTAATTTGCAATTTCATTTGGCGGAATTACAAGCGTCATCTCTGTTTTCTGTCATATTGGCAGGTCGACCTACTCCGAGTTTGCGGCAGAGGGGGTTTTAGCCAACACCTTAGGCTTGTTGCTGGTGTGCTTTGGGGTCGTGGTGGGTTACGTGGCGACGAGAGAAGATTTCAGGCGACCACCAAATCCAGAGGAAGAACCGCTGTCGGTGCACTTTAAGACGCTGTCAGAAGGAGAAATCCCCAGCTCGCCTTAATTTTATTATATGACCACTGCCTTTGTGCTCGAAAACTGCCTTCCTACCGTTGACCTTATAAACCAGTTTTTCTGTTTAAATAGTTTAGAATGGAAGGAAATGCAATTATTTTGACTTCCAATTTTATAATTATATGCAGTGAATATCCATGATTCAAATGCCAACTTTACGCATTCCTGAAACGGCAGATTGTAATTTGCAGAACTGAGATTGCAGCAATTTGCGGCAATATCATACAAGTCAAGGTCCTACATGTGATCACAAACTAAAGTATTGGCAGTCTTAATTGTAATGAAAAGCAAGCAGTTCAGTACTAACAGATCTTAGGAGTAGCGATGTGCCTGTCAAATGATTTCCTGTGTTCTTGTTTTTTTCTTTAAGTGATATTGACTGTAATATGAGATTCTATGGAGACTGTCACAGTAATCTAGTCGTTTTTGCATGTTTGTTTGCATTGTATTTTTGTGTTTGTTCTGTGTATTTGACTATCGCATGTATCATCATAGGCATGCGAGTAAGCGTATGTATGTGTATTGCAGGCGCAACCGTTGCGATAAATGTACACCAGGTTTTTTTTTTTTTAGTTGACTGCAATAAATAAGATTCACTCAGTAATTTTATCTTTGAAGTGTTATTCATTTTTAAATAACTTCATTATTTCCCCTCATACATACAGGTGATTGTACAGTTTACAATCGCGAAACCGGATAAAAATTTCTCATTCACGTTTCGTATTTTCCTTCCCGGCGAAACAGCACAGCTCACATTTACAAACAATTTACAGAGAATCCTCATTCGCAAGGCCAGTTTCAAACAAACAGAAAATAAAAATGCAAAACCCAAACTTGATCTATTATGTTTAAGGGAAAAAATGAAATATATTGTGCCATAGTCTTTTCCCTTAATGTATGTTCACACACAAAACCACACACATACACCCATGTTTGTGTAATAGCAGAGAGCATGCTTTCTAGTTAAGCACATATGTACAGCCATTTACATGTTTGTCATACAAAAAGAAAACCAAGTTAAATACAAACACTGTTGTACAGTAAAGCAGTATTCCAGGTCAACCTGCACCTCTTTTTTCTTAAAAGAGAAAGTAATTCAAACACTGCAAAATAAACTGCTCTTTTTTTACAGCAGTTGACAAAAACCGGCGAAGCCATATTCAGTGAATTCATCTTGCTGTCTTTATCCCATTAAATACGGCCATAAAAAAGTACCTGGCCTAAGTAAGTTCAATGGTTATTTAATGCAGGTTTTGAAATCGTGTATTTGAAGTACTCACAGTTTTAAACAAAACGGGGGAAAAAAACATTTCCTGAAGGCCAACAGCTTTGCAATGTAATGCGTTTCAGTGCACAGAGAAACTCTTAATACTTGAGATGAATGGGGCTGTAAAATAAAAATATGTTTTCAACACACCGTAAGAAATGCTTCTTTGGAAAAGTTTCCGGTTTTATGGTGTGACGTGATCCATAAAGAGCAGGTAAGTTAGCGCTTCACCACCTGAATGCTACCTTCAACCATTACTAATGTGTATTTGCAATGCGCAAAAAGAAGTGATCCGTTATAACCTGTTGACAAAAAACTCTTAAATATTTCACATTGCTGACTGTGCGTCAACTTAACAAAAGGCAAAACAAAAACACAACTGCATTGAGATTTCTACATACATTTGTACAAACATAACTTAAAATGATAAATATCACTTTTTTGCTTTAGCAATATGGATCTGGAATATTTTAGGTTTATCTTTAGCTCTGGACCAAACAGGAGAGGGGTTATTACGAGTCTGAGCGGGGACACTGTTCCAGTCCCGGGGCCAAGCGTAAAGTTTCTAAATGTGTCCAGGCTTGGCTCCTGGCGGTCACCTTCTCCTGAAGGTACAGAGAAGTATGCGGTTGGTGTACAGCAGTTACACAGGACTACTAGAACTCCAAAAGGTCTTGATTTTGTGTATCCAGATCCACTTTTTTTATATTCCTTTCATTTCAGTGGAATTACCCCTGACAAGTCATCATCGAGACACGGGACATAAAATCAAAGTTTGCACATGTTAGATATCCCTCAACAAGACTTAATAAATCTCTCACACCGACTCAATCTTTACACGTTGGACTCCACAAAGGGTCTCTTTGGTTTGATGGGTGAGGTTGGGCCTTGCCTTTCACTACGAGAAATTTGCCTAAACTCGTTGTCTTGGTACGCCTGGGAGACTGGGAGAGTCCGTGCCACTTTCACATCAGGGTACGTGGGAACCTGGCTAATTCGGCCCAAAGCATCCGTCCGGTCCCGTGTTACACCTGGAGGGTTGGCGAAGAAATCATCATCCATGAGGTGGCCGTTGTGAGCATTGTTGGTGCGGTTGTAATATGCGATATGGCTGAGGGGTGCCGCTTGCTGCCCGTATCCTATGTTACCTGGGGAAGTGGCTGGACTGTTCACCACCGTATCCAGAGAAGAAACAGTCCAGGGCCGTGAAGTTGAGGAGGAGGATGCAAGCGACGGCTGTTGTTGAAGGTACTGCTGAGTCCGTGCCGTTTTGTCGATGATGCCCATAAAGGGCGTGGCACGAGAGCGAAGAGCCTCGCCAGGGTACGTCCCGCCCACCACCCGGAATTCAGTGCCTTGTGGGGGTGACATAGGTGAAAGATCATCGTGGTAGCTGCCTTCGTAGGAAACCTTAAGCGGGATCTCCATTTGCTGCGTTGACGCTCTGAAACTCTGGGGTAGATTTGCAGGGGAACCAGCCGCTAAACTGTTGTTTGATGGAGAGAAGCGCAAACCCGTACTGTGGGAATGAATTAGCGGACGTGGGGCTGACGGATGCTGTTTGGGTTCAGAGGTATTGGCACTGACCGGACGTCTTTGTGCATGAGTGTTTTCCGGTGAACCCATCGTCACCTGTCGCTCCATCTCATGGGGCGAGACGGGATAGTAGGCGGTCGATTGACTGCGGCTGATCTGCGGCACCTGACCGTAGCGGACACCTCCAGGACTGGGTCTGTACGCGGAGGAGGGCCTCTGAGGAAGCTCGTCCTCCATGATGCCAGGGTCCATGCTCATGGCACGCTGGTACAAGGCTCCTGCACTCAGTATGCCTTGAGGTTGAAGCGACGCGGAATACCCTCCATCCGCAAGTTCATCCATGTCTCCCGGACACCGGGCGCTCATGGAATGAGCGATCTGACTGTAGGCGCTGCTGCCCAGTACGGCACTGGAGTGTACAGCAGTGCTGGGCTGGTTGGTGCGGACGATCTGTGCCTTGGCTGGCTGCAACCACTGGCCCTGTTGTGGCTGATGGGATGTCTGCTGGGGAAGCTGAAAAGAACGTTGGCTGCTTATCTTAGAGAGAGGCGACTTGGGTCGACCAGACAGCTGGTCCGGTTGGTATCGCCCCGCAGAAGCGGACTGGGGACGGTACATGGCAACTCCTTCAGAAGTAGGGCTGGCACGGTACTGTGGTACGCGTCGTAAAGGGGAAGGTGGCGGGCTGAAGTGGTAGGTGGCTTGATGGGGCGGAGTGGGCCGATAGTGAGAGACCTGGTGCGTTGGAGAGAGTGACGGAGAGGTGGATTGGTAGCCTTGTCGGGTAGGAGATGAAATTGATGTTGGGATGGGTCGAAGGTCAAAGGCTTGAGCCAGGTAGGGGGAATCATGATGGCTGGGCGATGGGGGCATGTTTTGAATGACTGGAAGCCCGGATGGAGTAGCGTGGGACTCGGCAGGATCACCTAGTGGTAGGCCATCCAGATCCCTCTCGAGATAATCGTCCTCCTCAAACAGATCCTGGACGGGCTCCATGTCTGAGAAACGGGGCTCCATTGATGGAAGCGGGACCATGGGTGGGCCTTGATTGTTGGGAGGGGAAGGGGGCGGATCCAGCTCCTGTTGCTCTGCGACTTGACAACACTCTTCTTCTACACGCTGCAGCAGACGCTGGATCTCCCGGTTGTTGGGACAGAGACGCATGGCTTCACTCAGGTCCTCCAGGGCTGCGTGGAATTGCCTGGTAAGAGACAAACAGAGAATGAGAAAGAGCAGGGAGTGAGACAAAAAAAGAAATATCTTGTATTGTATTATAAAGTGACCAAAGGTGTACATTTTATCCATGTGTTTGTTGGGTATCAAACCCATGACCTTTGCAGTGTTAACACAATGCTACAGGAACATTATGCGTGTTATGTCTTAGCATTTGTGCACTTTAACACGGAATGTCATTCCTCCTAGATGTCCAAAGTGTCAACTGAACCCGGAACATTCCTTTAATCAACCTATCAAAAGCGTAGACCCAAAAAACAGATCTTCCAAAACAAAAGTGGATTGAAGTACATTGTGTGAAGAAAAAAGGAATAAAATATGAATGATGGACATTCTGGAAAGGAAATCTGATTGGTCAACACAACATGAAGTATGAAGAAGAAATCTGACCCTGATTCCGATGTCTGATGGGGCTTTAAATTGACTTCTATCTTGTGACTTACAGCACTACTTCAACCAATCAAAACATCATCAACAGGTCTGGGTCATCAACGCTCACTTGGCGCATTATGTGCTCGAGACAAAATGTGTTTTTTTAAGCGCTATCCTTTCAGTTGGTTGCTACGGTTACCTGCTGCTTCGCTTGGCACGGGCTCGTGCGTAATAGGCTTCATAGGATTTGGATTTCAACTCTAGTGCCTTGGAGGCAAACTCCTCTGCCATCCCAAAGTCCTGCAAGCAACAACAGGACCAACAGTCATACACTGAGCCATACATGAGATCAGAGCGAGGACAAACACACTCACACGTGGACTTGCACACTTACACACACACATATACATATATACATACGTACATACATACATATGCAACATTTATGCACACAGACACTCTTACAATCAACATTAAATGAGGACATAAACAATGAGCCAAAAACATTCAGAGCAAATGTGATAAATGGACATAAAATTGTGAAAACGATCGTACAGATGCACATACACACATTTATATGCTCTATGAGGACAGTGGGAAATGCAATGCCACAGAGCTTCAAGACTGAGCCAAACTACTGTCTGTACTAAACCTCACGAACCGATAAACCTACAAAACAAACTGAAACAGATGAAAGCGAGATGGGAAAAAATGTGGATTGTTCTGAATCACCATCAACTTAAAGTTACAGCATGGGCTGAGTTCACAGGGAGCTTTAAAGAAGTTCCCTCAAAGGGCCCGGAGGCTTGAAATTGTAAACGTAAATGTTTTTAAGAATGGGATTGAATAAGAAATAAAGCATTATTAAAACAAAATGGGAAGATCAAATGATTCCTAGTGCGTCAATAAACCCATTCTGTTGACGTCCTGAAGTGTTAAAGCTAAAGGGTATTTTTTCTGTATTGAAGACAATGTATGCGTTACTCCACACACCATGCTGCTCATAAACAATGAGTTTACAAAACCTCTATAAGTTCTGACAAAAACAACCAGACAATCTGAGTCATTGTCATAAGGAAGAGTGGCTTTGGAGAGAGATCTAAAGGAAGAGCGAGTTTCTTCCCAATTGTATGCTTTCAAAGCTAGCTTGCTAATGCTAACCTTTACGAAACTGCCTCCACTGGATTAAAAAAAACAAATACGAACACAGACAGATTTAACTAATACGTACACATATGAAATTTGTTATCAAGTTGCTGTTTTGTGTGTTTATTGAAAACATTTATTTACAGTATACAAACTGAAGAAATATGTCATGAGATACGCCAAAAATACTAGGGTTGTCTAACAATTAATCGCATCCAGAATAAAAATGTGTGTTTACATAATATGTCTGTGTACTGTGCATATTATTTTTGTATTTATAAAAACATACACATGCATGCATATATTTCAAAGATAAAAATCAATAAACACTTGTGTATAATTTAAATAAATGAATTGGGGCTGTCAACAATGAATAAAAATGTGTGTTTACATAATGTCTGTCTACTGTGATTATTAATTTTGTATTCATGAACTCAAAATATCTAGGAAATATTTATATGTATTTATTTATATTTATGAATAATTAAGATGATTTATAAACGTTTATTCATTTTTATGTTTTTCTTAAATGTTTACATGTGTGTTTTTGTGTTTATAAATACAAAATGAATACGCACTGCACACAGACATATATTATGTAAACACAAACTTTTATACTGGATGCTATTAATCGTGATTAATCAGTTGACAGCCCTAACTGAAACAATGTAAAGTTTTATTGAATAATATTAAATTGTCCATCATGATAATGACCAAACTGTCTATGATGTTATTTCAATGACTACAAATGAGTTTTTAATGTTTGCTGATAATGTCTGTAAGATTCCGTAAAAGAGTAAAGGAGGGACAGGATAGAGCATTACGGTTAAATCTGAGTTTTCAAGACTCACGTTCATTTTCCTGCGGCAGCGGGAGAGATTGAGCAGCAGAGAGACTTTGAGTTCACGGAAGGTCTTCAGGTCTTCTGTGAAACCCTCTCGTGGGAACTTCTTTAGGGCGTACTGGTACCGCTGAGCCGCTTCCTTCACTTTTCCTTTCTGGACCAGTGAAACCAGAGATATTAAGTGTATAAAATAATCACCATTGTGATTCTGATGTCAAATATACATATTTACTGTCTCTATGTGGTTTGCGGACATAATGCTAACGTAAAATATAAAAACAACTGGTATGAGTATGAAAACAAACATGATTTATCCGTATGTTATGTATTTTTGATCTGCCACCAGGGGGAACCAATATATAATTTTTTCTTATGATAAACTTAAACTAAGTACTTGATATTATTCTTTATATTTATTTTAACCTTCAAGAGTAATATTACACTTTTAATTTAACCTTTAATAAAACCCTTTTATTGACTGCTTTATTATTTTGTCATTATTTTTTATATATTTTATGTGTAGCAAAACAATTATAGCCACTGACCTTGTAGTATCCATCTCCCTCCTCCATCAGTTTGCTCAGCAGAACGATCATAATATCAGGTTTGGATGTCGCCATTGCCCATGTCGCCGGACCTGAAAGCAACAGAGTATGAAAAAGAAGAAAGGCAAATTTCAGAGTCAACAAAGACTGATGGTCTGTTTGTGCACAAGACTAGTTTTTCCTAATCTCTCAGGGCCACAAAGGATTGAGTCGAGCTGGCAGGATATCTTGCTTGTGGAGACAAAGTCTACAAACAACATTAAATATCGCAAAAAGCTACAGCAACACACAAAAATAAATAAAACAAATAAGAAAACAATTTGTTGCTTATACCTTGCTGAACAAAAATCTTAAAAAAACAATCTATATAACAATAAAACATTGATTCCAACTTTGACTACGGTCATGTTGGAGTCTGAACAGGTCAGGTGCGTAAACTGGTTTAATCTGAACGGCCAGTAAAGGGAGGGTTGGGACGGTATGGTAGGGGTCTATTAGAGCTTTAGGCCACATCCACACAAAGCCAGAGCTTTGACAATCCGACTTTTCTTTATCCTTTTCACGCGTCGTCTCAAGAAATATCTGCATACACACGAAACCACTAAACAACTCAAAATGATGTAGAATACACACAAAACCAGTAACTTATGTGGCGCCACAATGATAGATACAGAAAAAACGGAGAAGACGACTTTGATCATGCGCATAAACTGTGCGCGCTGGGGTGTTGACATCATCGTTTAAAAAAATATACGGATCGGCTGTACACAAGAAAACGCAAGGGTGACATTTCAGATTTATTCACTACGGGTCCCGGTTTAAAAAAATAGTGCTTTCAGGCATCCAACACGCTGATACGTTACAAAATCTTTTATGTATACAGCTAAACGTGTCTCCGTGTGCATGGCATCTTAGACAGGCAGTGATTAAGTGCAGTTCATGCAAGATGCAGAGAAAAATAATAACTGTTAACATAGGATGCATTCTTGCCCTAAACAACAACAACAACAAAAAACAGGTTTGATGGCTCCAAAGGTTTGAAAATGGCCATCTAGGTCATGTACTTTGCAAGAGCACATCCAGTTTGAAAGCTGCCTTAAGTCCGGTTCACACAAAGCATGATAACAAGAGCCGTACTGTACAAGCATTAATTTAATCAAACAAAAATGCAGTTTTACATTTTGACAGGCTGTCAATGTTTTATATTTATACTCAAAGCATATCAATGTTGTGAACAGGCCTTAAGTGTGCATCAAATTCAACTTGTGGCAATTCCTCATCATCATGCAAAACGCAACGCCTTTTTTTGTTTACATGCAGCCATGTGACTGAACAAACACACAAAATGAACATGGACGATCCGCGTCTACGCTCCGAGCAGAACTTCACGAATTCATTTTGTGCATTTATTTAAATGTTTTGTAAAAACAAGCGATACAACACAAGTTTGATTGAAGAACAATAGACCACACCGGTGACGAGATGATGGGACACAGTCAAAAAATGGCAGGTGGGACGCATAAAGGTCTGTTTTACCTCGGGCACCAGTGGGGAGTGTCTGACATCCTGGTTACGGAGAGAGAGGAGGTGGGAGGGGTCACGAGTGAAAGGGTGAGAGGTTATTGGGGAATGGGAGGGGCATCCGTATCAGACAAGGAGAAGAGGTTTATGGGAACAGAAAACAGGGTATGATAGATAGAGACAGAGAGATGGCGTTAAGGTGTGAGAGAGTGACACGAGAGGAAGAACAAGGAAGATCAGGCGTGAGTAGCTGTGGCAAGCAGCAACATTAGCAAAAGCAACAAGCCCATCCTGATCAGCTAGAGATCAGTGCAGTTCTGGAGTTTGGTGAGGAACACGAGGAAGAAGAGGAGGTTAGATTAGGATGAGGTTACAGGGAGGGGAATGAAGAATATATACTGAGATTGACCAAGCTGGTCCTAATTTAAGTCACTTGGTATATATATGAAGTACATGTGTCTACTGTGTGCTGTGTTTACAGTCTTCTGACTTCTTAGGATGATAGACAGCACGACAACTCAGAATAATATGCATTTCAAATATATAAAGTGGTCTGTGCAAACATCTGCCTGCCTGCAGGCGTTGCAACAGGTTTGTAATGCAAAATCAACTTCAATATTTATTTATCCACATGTACTGTTCATAAATGCAACTACGCTTGCAACCCAACGAATTAGTAAGAGACTTTTAAGACACTTTGCAATGTTAGTTTTCTTTTATCCTTTTGACACTTACCTATCTTGGCACCCTTCTTTAACAGTGCGACCACCACTGACGTGTTCCTGCAGCCAACAGCTCGGTCCAGAGGACGCATGCCGCTGTAGTCCACATGCTCGATCATAGCTCCATTATCCACCAGATACTGAACCTGAAACCATATAAAGACAATCTTGTTTTACCTCCATTTCGAAGCATTACGGTGGCTGACACAGGGCTAAGATGTCATCACATTTTCGCTTCTTTGACAAAGGAGATAACATATTTACGAAACGCGCTCTGTAGAGCAGTTTGTCCATTTAGGGCTACTGTAGAAACAACATGGCGAATTCCATGCAAGGGGACCCGCGGTGTATGGAGATAAAAATAGCTCATTCTTAAGTAATAAAAACATACCGTTTCATTATGCAAGGTCTTTATACACCTCTGAAGACATAGTTATGTACTGTATGTTTTTGCATGTCTGCCTAAATAATGACATACTGGACCTTTAAGTCATCAAAAATATTAAAGGACACTAACATTTATTTCTAATTATTTAAGAAAAGACAGAACTGTTAAACATATTTTAAAGCTGCATATCTATCAAAAAGAACATAACAGTAAACAGTCGGACATGAATCCTTCTCATAGCTGTGTGGCCAACAAAAAATGCTAATGCTAATAGGCCAACCAACCACTTCGGAGTCTCCATAGAAGGCAGCGAGATCCAAAGGTGTTCGGCCGCTCTTGTCCGCATGGACGGTTGCCGCGCCCCTCTCAACTAGGGCACGGACCAATGGGAGGTGACCTTTTAGACACGCCCAGCTCAGTGCTGTTAGCCCCTCCTTGTCCATTAGCGACAACGAGGCACCTATGAAATGTATTTAAGAGATAAAGTCAGAAAAATATTGACTGATTTATGTGGCTGCAATAAGTAAACTTAATCTGTTTATCACTCATATAACTTTAAATATATGATTGTATAGTTTGATTGCATACGCAACATAAACAACTCAGATGCATTTCTAATCTATTAGATTAAGACAGCTGTACCTTGAGCCAGCAGGAACTCCGCAGTGCCCAGATGTCCCTCAGACGCTGCCATCATGAGAGGAGTGCGGCCCTGTTTATCAGCCATGTTCACATCGGCACCGTGATTCAGTAGCAGGTCTACAATCTGTACAACCACAAACATAACACACATCCTCTAAAGAGCCTGATAACAATGAACAGCATTGTTTACTAGTGATGTTTTTGTGTCTGATTGGTGGATATGAGGTAGGTTTAGATGCCCCGAGTAATCCCCACCTGCCAGTGTCCCTGTCGCACGGTGCTGAAGAGAGGCACGATGCCCCTCCGGTTGGGCTGTGCCACCGCCGCCCCTTGTTCCAACAACAGACGACACACATCCAGCTTTCCTCGACCCGCTGCAGCCGTCAGTGCTGAGGAAACAAGAGTTTCATCAATGTGAACTTAGACAGATTTCAATCAAAACACATACAGTACACACACACACCGGGCTTCCATGTTATAGGGGCTTTCAATAGACATAATGATTTCTATACTGTACAAACTGTAAATTATATCTCCTTAACCTAACCAGCACAAAAACCTTTCTGCATTTTTACATTTTCAGAAAACATCATTTAGTTTGATAGGATTTTTGTTTTCCTCATTCTCCGAAAGGTCAAAACACTCACACACAAAAAATCTGTTGTACCTGTTTCTCCCCACAGTGTGTCAAAGTTGTTTATTTGCGCTCTCTCTTCCTCTTCCTCATCTTTCTCAGGCAGATCCAGCAGATATGATACGATCTGTGAATAAAAAAAGAAAGTGTTTATTGATCTAGATTTAATCATTTTAATTTATAATTTGTCATCTTAGTTTTGTTTAATTTTCATTTATTTTTAGTTTAAGATTTACAATTTGAGATATGTTTAAATATCTTTAGTTTTTGAACTGGCAGTCTTCGGGTCTACTGATGTTTCATGTGTTCACCAATTCTTCTTATTCATTTAAACTTCATTTTTTATATTTCAGGAAATGTTTACATTTTGTTATATTTAATAAAAACATGTAAATACCTCGGTATAGCCCATGCTAGCTGCTGCAATAAGTGCCTGCTGAACTGCGTGGCTTTTGCTAAAAGATCCAGACTGCTGTCCGTCAATATTCCATTCACACTGAACCAGATACTTCACCACCTCCAGATGACCCCGCAGGGCAGCGTGGACCAGAGCGCACTGCCCGTTTTTATCCAGGTGGTCCAACTATTCAGAGGCAAACATCCGACATGGTTAACAAGCACAAAAAAATTCTTCAGGCAAGATGCAATGATTGGTTGATAGCAATGTCATCCAGACCCCAGGTGACCTCCATACATTTTTATTATGATCTATTCACGTCAATGGCTGACCTTGGCTCTCCTGCTGCAGAGAGTGGTGACAATGGACAGGTGTCCCGCGGAGGCTGCGTAGCCTAGCGGGGTGAGTCCGCTCTCTGATACGCCCTCCACTTCCGCCCCGAACTCCAACAGCAAAGCAACCGTCTCCAGGTAGCCCAGGTGGGCGTGCACGCATAGAATGGGGGCGTTGTTTAACACCTCTGTGCGATAGTTCACGTTGGCGCCGCCCAGAATCAGCAGTCGGGATACCTTGAGGAAGACAAGGGGGGTGGTGAACATTTATGAGTCAAACAACTGCACTATTGATTCATCAGAAGTGAGTTGAGTTGGTTTCGAACACAGCTTAATGTCAATTTGATTTATGTCGGTATATGGATTGCCTGGATCATCTTTTTTTTTAAAGAATGCAGAAACAACAGCTGATACCTTGATGTTAGGTGTGTAGAGGTTTCTCAGCGAAGCCAGCGCAGCAGAAAGACCTTCTGAACTGTAGAAAACCCACAACCCCTGCAGAACCGAGGAGGAAACCCCAACCTTCTTACTCAAGCCCTGCAAATACGACAATGCGGTTTGTTAAAACTCAACTATTTCACCAGCTTAAAAGCATTTGTACGTTTGTACATGTTGTGTGCCCACCTTAAAGATGTGAGCTTTGAGAATGTGGTGACCGAGTTCAAGGGTCTGTTGTCGATTGAGTTTTCCTTCTTGTCTTGAAAACCAGAATGCGAGCAGTGTGTGTCCACTCCTAAAAAAAAAACAGAAACTTTTAGCATCAGTATGGTTAAATCTAACGGTTTGACAATCACAACTCACAAAATTCAAGTTTGCATTCGGGGCCTTCTAACCTGGGGTCGCACAGGAACTTGGTCTTCTCTCCTTCCTCTCTCCAGATGAGCCACTCTCTAAAGGAGGGATGGACGAACATGCGCGTCCCGTCGCGTCTTTTCACTAGGAAAGGCGACAGGAGTTCTGATCTCTGCTGGAAATCGTCCCAGTCGAGAGCTGGTCCCCACACCACGCTGGAGTTGACGGCGCTGTACACCTGCTCGTCGGTTAGGGGATGCAGGGAGGCCACGGCCACGTTGAGCAGCGGAAGAACACGCTCGAACGAGGACTGCGTGGGGAAACGCATGTTCAGCAGCAGCAGGTAGACCTCAGCCAGATTTACAGGAACCACCTGAACACAAAACATCACAAATACGGTTATTAAATACATTTATTAAAAAAACTGACATGAAAGTGTACCTTCAATATAAAAGTTATAGAGTGAATTTACAAATAGAGTACTGCTGAGATGAACTCTGGCTAACAAAACCTCAAAATATTTAAATGTTTTAATCTATGACATAAAACACACCGGTTATAACCCGCTCTTGATTTTTTAAAAAGCTTTATCGTGTCTAATAAAAGAAGTTGCTATAGGCGAATACATCCTTAGGCGAGGACGTTAGACATCATCGGGCATATAAATATCACAAATAATGAAACATGGGCACCAATTTCTAAAAACATAGATGCGGGTTCATTCACAGAGTAATTATTTATCAGGGAACACGATTTTAAAAATATTTGAGAACGTTGTCTTAGATTTGTTGGTGATAACATTGCTATAGATCGTTGCTATTGACTGATAATATCCTCATGTTAGCTTTTTTACTTCTGGCGATTGTATTTAGGCTTTAAAAGTAACAGATGTTGTGTTAATGAACTTGTAAAGATTATCTTGAAAGACAAAACATGTACACATCACCGTCCTTCTGGTGAGACGTTAAAACGAGGTCCTAACTCTCTGTGGTCATCAAAAATCCCTAATAGTAGGGGTGTAACCCCGGGCATCCTGGTCCAATTCGCCCATTCGCCTCTATACATCATGGCCTCCTTAACATCCCTATATTGGCTTTGCATACTCTGTCTACTCTTCAACAATAGGTGGGTAGCTGGCATCGCATCATCCAGGTGAATGCTGCACATTGGTGGTGGTTGAGGAGATTCCCCCTTCGATGTAAAGCACTTCGAATACCCAGAAAAGGGTATATAAACTTCCGAGTTGGCCTACAAAAATGTATCATCTCCGAGGTACTGTATTCACACAGAACATCTTAAATGAAATCAAAAGACACTACTTATTTAGTTCCTAATTTACTTTTCAAATATTTTTTTTTTTAAATTCACTTTGTACATGGTAACGCAGGTGAGGTGCAAGCTGAACAAACCCTAACCTTATAGCTGGAGCTTTTGAGCACGAGGTAGCCCTTCTCAATGAGGTCCAGCGTCAGCTTCAGGTACAGATATGAGCCTCGGCTCAGACTCTTCAGATGAGCGCTTAATTTGGTGAAAGCTGCATTGTCCAGCTTGCCATTAAGTGCCACATTGCTCTGGATCTCTAGGCTGAGGTGCAAGCGGTGCAGGATGTAGCCCTGCAGGTCTGAGTCGATGGCGTCACTCTCCTCCAGCCGATCCAGAGAGATACGGTGAAACGGCAACAGGCGAGTCACATCCTGAGACACAAGTGCAAAAGGAGAAATACATGTGACATGAAATTTTGTTTTATAACAATAAAAGAAAGACCAACAGGTAGACAGAATCTCAAACAGTAGCATTTCTCTGACAGACCTGTAATGTCGTTCTGACAGTAACCACCAGTTTAAGCCATGGAGGAAATCGTTCGATGGTTTTACACAGGAAAGAAACAATGGTCTCCCCGTAATCTGGTTTATGGAACTCCGCCTCATTCAACCCGTCAATCAAGATGATGAGATTCTCCTCGCACGCGATCTTCCTCTCTAAAAACATCGCAAGATTGAGGTGTTTTGTGCGCAGCTGGATTATCGCTTATCTTGGTTGTGCATAAATAAATGTTTGCCCACCTCTGTGCAGTATTTCCAGTGGTTCCAACAGACCCCTGCGGAATGCGTTAAAAGGGTCCTGCACACAGGCGCGCAGGCTGAGCGTGCTCTGGAGGTGAGGCTGACGGAGCAGAAGTTCTCGGTAGGCCTGCATCTGAGGTGCCCTGCATAACAGCGCCGCCACGTTATGAACGAACTCGGGGACCAGGCAGGTGTAAGCATTATCTGCCTGACAGTAATGATACGCCACCACCTACAGGATGGGAAGAGAGACATAAGACGACTTAATCAAAAGTGCACTCAATGTTTTACTTCAAGCTGGTTTAGGTTATCAAATGTACGATAGACTGCAGAACACAAAATAAGATATTTGGAAGAATGTTTGTAACAGAACTGTTGGTTTGCATTGGTTTATTCCATGTAATAGACTTGAATGGGGACCAATGGTTTTAGTTCATGAACATTCTTCAAAATATCTTATTTTGTGTTCCGTGGAAGATTGAAACTCGAACAGGTTTTAAATAACAACAGATAATAATGACAGAATTCTAATTTTTTCACTTTAAATGTTGATTTAAAAAGTCACATTAACATGTCTAGTCTTTAGGACCCAGTGCAAGAACCGCTCTAAGCTGAATACCACAATGAATATTAAGACGGGAGAAAGACTGAAAGCTTAGAAACTTTGAGACGAAGGAGGGGATTTATAATGCATAAAACATTACAGAGTTTGAGTGCATCAATGGCCTTATTCCAATATTCGCCACTTCCCAGACTTCACTTCATCATGCAGTGTGTGTGTGTTGTGTGTGTCTTCAAAAGCATGTGATCATTAACCATGCGGAGCACTCAGTATATCTAATGGCAGTGCTGGGAGCCTCTGCGGATATAAATATTGGATAAGGCAACAGAGCCGCAATAAACCTTTGTGCTTAAAAGAACAGAGAGAATGAAAAATAATGAGAGCAGGAGTCAATTAATAAATAAGAGAGATAGAAAAAGAAACAGTTGTCATGGAGGAATGAAAGAAGATAGAGACTGATGGTAGGTTGGTTGGAGTGTGTTGGTATTAGTTGGCACCTGTGACGCCAGCCTCCTGAGCGCCTCTTCCTGGCGTCTTCGCATTTCTGGCGTGCCGGGACAGCTGCTCCCCCCGACCAGTGTGCCATGAGCAGACTGAGGCTGACTGAGGGGCAGGGTGTCACCATCTGAAATAAAGTGACTATAAATTTGAGATGTGCATGCAAAACCGCTTTAGATAAGAAACATCTTAAATTATTGATTTTCTTTATTTTTTCAAAATGAAATGCCTTTACAGTTGCTGACAAAAATCCCTCTTGATTTTTCATCCCCATCTCTCTGTTCATGCATGTGACATCTACTTCTCACAGTTCCGTCAATTCTCGATTACTAAAATCACGCCTCATCCATTTTTTTCTTACTGAATATCTTGTTGCACTTGGGAACACATTCATTACGCAAGTAAAACTATCATCTTATCCAATAAGCATCTCTCAGACACAATTTGCCAATTCACTCACGTTTTGGGGAGGCGTGTGGGCTGTCGGAGGTGATCTGTCTCATGCGGTTGCCGTGGCAGCTCAGTGCCACCAAGCGAGAGATGATGGCAGTTTTGCCAAATCCCACGTTGCCGACGATAACGACACCTTGATTGGCGGTGGGTTCGTTGCTGCGAAGACACGCCTCCACTTCCTGGAAGAGCCATTCTCGGCCGATGAAGACAGTCTCGGATGTGAGGCTGGGCACCTCGAAGAGAAGCGGCTTTAAGGCGATGTCAGGTGGTCGGTATGGAGCAAAGCGCACTGCATCATGGGGAACAAAGGACCAGGTTTTCCTTACATAATCTTTTTCCATATGCTGCCATTTTAATGTGAATATATTGACTTTACATGAAATAAAACGTACGTACTTCATTTGAGACTAAAAAAAGCCATTCTCATGTGACATTGGTTAATACATTTTAAAGATCTCACTATCATCAAAGACCTCAGGAAATGCAGGATTGCAGTTTTCATCCTAACCAGCAGGGGGAGATGTTTTGTCTGCAATGGCCAGATAAGCTCTTCTTACGCAAGTTGTAGCTGCGGCGTGAAACATCATGAATCAACGGTCGGCAACAGGGTGTCTTGACTGGTTAATGTACGGCAGAAAATACTGCTGAAATAACAGATCAGCTGCCACGCTGGGAACAGGCGCAAAGCCATCACTGCTGTTGCCATGGTTACAGAAACCCACCCCTGAAAAAACCTTGCTTGTTGCTTTTATGAATAGATTATCTGTCAAAAACGTTGCAAGCTTGTGTGCGGAGAAATTTATATTCATCTTGTTAATCCCCCACATATGCTTGCCATCCATCACACCGTAAACCTCATTATAAAGACCCTTAATATTCAATAAAACAATCCTCATCTAAAATTCATACAATCTCCATTATCCTCATATTTATCATCAAACCGACTGAAGCATAACTACACAAACACTTAATCCTGATTACTGATCATACTCATACTGTAAATGTCATTTCAAAGCAGGTTAATCTTCAATTATTTCTATTAATTATTCTAGGACGCTCTATAATGGATTAATTCCTTACACTGATCCTATAGGCTTATTCAGCAACAAGTATAATGGAATGTAGTATTGTCGGCTTATTAATCACCAAATCAGCATGTGGGCTAATAATTCATAGTGTGCGAATTCATAATCTGTGCATTAACAAGCAATATACTTGTTACTACTTAAAGTACAGCATTAGTGGCTTTTAAAGGCATTTATAATGTGCTAAAAATATAACAATGTCAGACAAGTCATGTCTATCAGAAGTCCATATTTGTCTTTTGAAAGTCCAAAGATTTGACAAAATCCATTTTCTTCCATGAAACCCAAGGATCCAAGATTTTATTTTTCAAAAGACACAGATTACAGATCGCTGTGTGGTTGATTTAGGATGCATGGAGTCTTGACTGTGAGCTCTGGCAGATGCCATTAACCAGAGCTGCTGCTAATAGAAAGTCAATACATGGATCTGGACAGGAGACAGATTATGGCACTGCAGCCCGAAGGGGAAACACGGAACAGCAGGTTGCAGGGGGATCAAGAGAAAGCAAGAGAAGCAAAGCACACGCTCCTTAAAGGGGATGTGCAAAGGTGTTTCGAGCATTCTTTTAAACGTCTTTTAACGTCTTCTGACGATTGACATGATTAACTTGTCAAAAAACGAGTTGGACGCATGACATAGTTTTGATGTCTTCGATACACTCCCCCAGCGTTCCCGTAGGTTTTTTTTCAAACATGAAAATCTGTTGTGTAACAAATTTTCTTAGACCCTTACTGGACAATTCTCCCGGATAAGCACGCCCACGTGTCAACCTGCCAGAGCGAGAAGAAAGAGCACACCCACGCGTCAACCAAGGAGAGTGGGAGAAGGAGCATGGGCACACATCGACCAGCTGGAGCAGGAGAGAGAGATCACTGCGTTCGCAAAGTTCAGCTGTGTTTCTTTGTTCATTGCGTTTCGGTGCGGAATGTTATATAAACCGTGGATATAATGTTGGATTTGGAGATCCTTTGAAACTGATCGACTGAACTGAAACTGACATGAACCGCACGCGGTAAGGGAAACAGAGTCATATGTCTGTGTTTAGTTGGCAATGGGTGCGCACATGCTTTAGTTCTGCCCATTTTTTAGACAATATTTAATATAGATATAGTTCGATAGATTTTTTTTGAAGCTGTGACTGCTTTGAAGCTTCTAAAATAAAGAATGCATAACTATGATTCTAAGATGTAGAAAGCATGAAGCAGGTGGATTCATACTTTTGACCGGTGGAGAAATAGCCGAGCACACGTGGGCAACCATCTGTTACTGTGCTCATGGTTCTGAGTCAATATGTTAATACCATAACCGTTTCTGAATGACCTGTTGTGCACTTAAGTAATGTGAAAGGGAAAAGGTTCGTGTGGTTACACAGATGCACTACAAAGAGAAGCTAGCAAGTACACACACCTCTCATATCCGCCTGTCCAGAGCGACTGGAGCCAGAGTTCTGCCGTGGCATACGCAGCGACGTGCGCAGTGGAGCCTGTCTCTGCTCATCCAGGTATGCAAGATCCTCCAGGTGTGCTGAACTGGTGGCTAAAAGAAAGAGTTTCAAGATTAAATCATTTGATGAACTCTTATTTATCCTACATTCATATTCAACAGAGGTACACATCACCATAAAAATACAGTCAACATACATTAGTTATTTCCTTATTCCTCCAGCCATTTGAATAAGATTAAATATAAAAATATAATAAAGCCAAAATATTCTAGCAGTTGTTATGTGGAGCAGTTTTGTTTTCGAGCAGTTCTCACTGAGATTAATATACCAACACATTTTCCAATCAGCCGTGTCCCTCCATACTCTCAGATGACATCAGAACGTCTCAATATTTACTTGCATATTTTAAATGGCTTGAAGTGAATGAACAGTTGACATCTTTACAAGCTGGCACTCACAACTATAAAGGTTATTTGGGTCACGTTTTACATGAAACTCCTAAACTGAACCTTTTGTTTGTTGTAGTAATACAGAAAGTGACAACAACTAATAATATTAAATTAAACATATTAAACAAAAAAAGCATTACAAGATGTCAAAAAACTATACTCCCTTACTGTGAGAATAATATGGTAAAATAATAGTATCAGATTGTCATACCATTATATTATAATCTATATTGTGGATAGAAATGATACAAATATATGATATTTACATCTCTGTGGTTCTTTTAAGGAACTAGTGACTCAGTGGTTAGAGCATGGCGCTAGCAACGCCAATGTCATGGGTTTGTGGGTAACAAAATGAATAGTACAATGCAATGCAAGTCGCTATGGATAAAAGCGTATGCCAAATGTGTTAATGTAAAATGTACAAAAGTATCTAATATGTGTGTGACAGTTCGTGTTTGTTTAGCCTATGTGCGGCTATTAGCTTTCAGGAGCATGTGGGCATGAATTTGAATGTTTCTTTTCCTTTGTTAATGAGGAGAAAGTGGAAGACCATGAGAGGAAAGTAAACAGCAGTTTGCTACATGAAAATATCAAGAACACAGTGGGTGGCCAGTTAATTTATCTCGCTTCAAAGCAGCTTTGAAACCTGCACAATGACAACATTAGCTAACACTAGTGTGGCCACACTAGCATGAATGCAAAGGCTGACTGGACATCAGTCCAGTTCCCAGTTGGTTACACGTATTGGTTAGGTTAAAAACATATTTGGGAATGTCTTTTCTTTAGTTTTAAGAATTTAATCTAAAACAGACTCTTAACACGCCTAATGTCTCACGATACACGTGTAAACAATACAACTGTCTGTGTTGAGCATCTGTGGAACATACACCCAATAATATAACTCCTGCTTTGGGACAAAGCCATGGCCCCGTGATCGGACACCATTTGCGAAATGAAAGAGTCATTTGATATTCTGCTTAACAGCTACAAACGGTGTCAAACAGGATTCAGAACAAATATAAAAAAGCGTATATAAATATAAAATCTTTATAGTTATCGTTCTTGGTGTGAATACACCTTAAGTTCAATTATTTATTAGTTACACTCCAGGTTTTGATATGAGGAGATGCAACTAGGATTCATAATAATAAACATTCAAAAACAACATTTATGTTTTTATTAGCATTATTATTTATAGCGTTATGGTATATTGACAAAAACTATGGTTATAGTAGTAATTTTTTATGTGTGCCACTAAACAAAAGCATCCACACAAGATGTTAAAATGATCCCAGTGTTTCTCTTCCACACCCAACATTTGCACTGCAGACAGTGTGACTAGCTTCAGTGTCGCTAAATTTATGGACGCTCAAACTGCGTCACTTCGATTTTACAGCCCACTGTGGCTGTGGACCAGGATGCCTTCATGCATTTTACACTGATGTTGCGTTTGCAGTCTCTAAACTCAAAACATCAAATACTAATGATGGTGAAATCTCATGTTATTGGTGACGTTTGTGAAGGCGAAGGTTAGGAATCGAAAAGTCCTTAACGTGAAACATTCAGCTAATTCGTCTATTCAGATTTTGAAAGAGATGGGTGGGAAAGGCAGAGGAAAACTCATGTGTGAGGAGAGTAAGAAAAGAGAGAGGTGGGCATGAGTAAAAGAGAGATGATTTAAAGCAGAAAGATCATGTCACTTACTCAATTCACCCAACACTCAGATAGAATGTATACTGCAGACTGTAAGTGTGGTAAGACAGTTTTGGACATGGCTTCTGTCTCCGCAGGGGAACCTGACCTTTCTGACTCCCCTACAGGTTTCTGTGAGAGCACTTAATGAAAGCTTCAATCACAGAGCTATTTAACCAGTGCCAGCATCCCTGCCGTATGAACCCAGCGACCAGCACGACCGAAAAACTGCTGCGATCTGCAGTACTGAAGAATTGCTGTAAATGTTTCAAATTCATGCTCTGGATCTTCTAATAGAAACTTAACAGCATTTTCCATGTTATTCAGAAGATGAACCAGCACTATAAAGCAATACGACCCAAGATGTTTCAGATTAACTTAAAGGGTGCAGGCAAACAGAAAACGACTTTAATTTGATTCATAGCTCTACTCACACACACCGGCAGTCAGGACGTATTTCACAGTGTTTACCTTCATACAGCCAACAAAGCCAGAGATAGAGGAACAAGTTAAGCATTAGTGACAGAAGTGCACCATGATTCATCCCTACTCTTCTCATTCTAATATTTTTAATTGCGTTGAGGATTTATTTTAATATACGGTAACGCTGTAGCATAAGGTAGTATTTGTTAACATTGCTTTACACTAACGAACAATAGACAATGCTTTTACAGCCTTTATTGAAGTAGCTTCAATTTTGGAATTTAGGAAGTCAAGTTTTAACAGCAAACTTAGTGAACATTTATATTGTCAAAAACATTAATATTAACAGTAATACTTTAATACTGTATTTTTAAACTAAGATTTTTGAAAAATGTAGGAAAGCAAACAGTTCTGGGGCACGTTTGACTACCATTGTAATTTTTCCTACTCTGTGTTCGTCAGTACAAAGAACTTAACACACATTTGGAACAAATCGAGAGTGAGTAAATGAGTGAATTTTATTTTTGAGTAAATGAGTGAATTTTATTTTTGAGTAAATAAGTGAATTTTATTTTTGAGTAAATGAGTGAATTTTATTTTTGAGTAAATGAGTGAATTTTATTTTTGAGTAAATGAGTGAATTTTATTTTTGAGTAAATGAGTGAATTTTATTTTTGAGTAAATGAGTGAATTTTATTTTTGAGTAAATGAGTGAATTTTATTTTTGAGTAAATGAGTGAATTTTTTTTTTGAGTAAATGAGTGAATTTTATTTTTGAGTAAATGAGTGAATTTTATTTTTGAGTAAATGAGTGAATTTTATTTTTGAGTAAATGAGCGAATTTTATTTTTGAGTAAATGAGCAAATTTTATTTTTGAGTAAATGAGCGAATTTTATTTTTGAGTAAATGAGCGAATTTTATTTTTGAGTAAATGAGCGAATTTTATTTTTGAGTAAATGAGCGAATTTTATTTTTGAGTAAATGAGCGAATTTTATTTTTGAGTAAATGAGCGAATTTTATTTTTGAGTAAATGAGCGAATTTAACAAATACAACCTCATTGTGAAGCGTTACTTTATTAAAATATTTCATAAATGTGATTGTATGTTATTAATATAAATTATATGCAACGTTTTATTATCCTGATTCAAAATTTTAAATGTACAAATAATTGTAAAGGATTTTCTAAGACTATAAAAGAGGTTTTAATAGGTTTGAATTGTGAACACTATTACTTTGTACTTCTATCACTGGGTGTGTAAAACTCTGAAGATACCACCATTGTTTAAAGTGATCTTGCTGCTATCAGTCATCCTCGCATCTTTCAAAACCTGTGCATGACTCTTTCTTCTGTGGAACACAAAAGAAGATTTTAGAGAAATGTTTCTGTGGTTTTGTGTCCATACAATGGAAGTCAATGGGGGGCTGTTAAGCTAACTAGCATTTTTCCAATTGCCTTCCTTTCTGTTCTTCAGAAGAATGAAAGTCATACAGGTTGGAAATGAAAAAAATTGTCATTTGGGGGTGAACTATCCCTTTAAATTGTTACGTCTCTCTGCAGGGAGAGACCGAGCTCCACATTCAGCTCACACTTAGATTCAAAACCAGGAGCTGAAATGGATCATAAAACATGGAGAACAATGACACAGATGTCCTTGCTTAGCAGTATCAGGGCTTCACGAGGAGCTCGGATCCGCTCCGGAGCTCAAATGGCCCGTAAAGCTCAGAAGAGGGGCACGACGCTCGGTCTCAGAGTAATCACTGGCCGCCTTTAGTGACCTTGACATTTGAAGGCAATTGGAAACACGTGTCCGTTGACTTTTAGGGTCTGGTTAATGTGGGATAGTTCCTGTCTCTGGATTTCACCGTTCAGCGTACAGACGTGTTCAAAGACCCTCAGCCGAAAGGGGCTTCACACAAAGCAAAGTGACGCATGAAAGATGAATGTAAGAGCTTGTGCTGGAAAAGATTTGAACCTTTGCTCAGCAAAAACCTGCGCCAGTAAATCAGCTTTATGTCAGTTTACTGTTAAACTGGGATAAATAACATGAATGTTAAAGATGTACGGGGCTTGCGCTTTTCTCCATTCAGTGTAACAAAACAGGTGTCTCTTTTTTAAAATCTGTAATCTGTAAGAGACTTACCGGCCACAGAATTGGGGCGGGGCATGAGGTAGAGCGGTATGGAGTGGGCGGAGTGTGAGACGGTGTGTTCCAGGCTCCTCTCTGGGATTTTATTGAGGCTGTATGTCGAGGCGGCCATGTTTTCGTCCACACGGTACAGAAAAGAGTCCGCGACCATTGATTTCTGTGCATGCCAGAGTTTCAAACTGCCCCGTGAGCTTTCACTGTGTTTACCATGTTCAGCATTCTCAGAGTAACTTGTGAGTGTTGCTGCAGGACAGACAAATTAGAAATATTCAATAGATACTCAACCATTTTAGTCATTTTAGTCACAAAGGCTTTGCCCAAAAGCTCACAGTTTGCAAGCTCTTCACTGTAACTTTACAAAATTAGATTTACAACATATAGTACGTTTGTACAGCAAGGAAAGAAACCCAAACCAGGAATGTTACTAGTAAAAGTCTTAGTCTCGAACACAAAAGGTTACCTATAATGCCGCTGTCTCGGCTCTCTAGCGTGGAGGTGGGGCTTGTGATAGATCCGTAAGCACAGTCGCGGTTGCCCGTGTTACCTAGGGCTCCGGCAGGCAGCGTGGAGCAGGGGCTGCCAGGAGGAGGAGATGCTGTGCTGCTAGCTAAGCTAGAGCACGGGCTGATTCTCTGGGTCATGGAGATGGCCTGAAAAACAGAAAAGTGAGACGACATATGAGAAACAGACAGGAAATAGATGAATAAAAGAAAAATCGAGCCATTGTCGCTACTGGCCCCATTTTTTGTATATACTGGTTGGATTATAAATAGAAATGCACGCTAAATTATCATCCATATCGGTTTCGGACGATAAACGATGATTTTAATGTTATCGGTATCGGCCCGATAATAAAATTTTGGTCGATATCTTATAGCCGATAAATCATAAATATTTTCCTCTGGGTAAACTTCTGCTGGATGCTGCTCACAGATAAAATACAGTGCAGTACTGTCTTTCTGTCGTGATCATTCACTTACTGCTATTAGAAATACATTGTTGACAGTATGTAGATACAGAATTTATGAATGTGTAAATTATAGGAACAAAAGCATATTGTTTGAATCAGACTGCTGTCTGAACCCTTTCTGTCTTGAGACCTGTTAAACTTGTGGCTATAAAGAAATACAAAATGTACATATTGGTGCATCCCTTATTATAAAGAATCTGTTGGGATGGTGTGGAGTAAATGGGACGGCTGTTAAAAGTATATAAAAGTTAAAGGCAGAAAACCTTAATATTAAAAACGGTGATTGTCAACATGGTGTTAATTCTACAAACATTATAATATTGGAAATAATTCACCCATGTACATTTTTGTCACATTGGTTACAAACCATTTTAAGTGTCATTTATTGACCAAAAAGGAAAAACTGAAATTAAACTAAATTAAAGATGACTTTGACTAAAAAAAGCTATTGCTGTTATCGTGAATTGTTTTGGACACAATAACTGTGTAGTGAAAATGTGTTTTTGTGACAGTCCTAGCAGATACCACAGTGTTTCTGATCCCAATGCTACTCGAGAGGAATTTTCCCTGCTTTAAGTTAATGCAGGTTGTTTTTAATAAAGAAACATCTGCTAAACAACTTTGTAGCCATCTTATTAGTGGGAAACAAAAAGAGGTCTTAAAACTGTATTCATTTGTGTAGTTACTTTTACAATACGCATTGTTCCACATCCCCCTTGCAGGAAAAGAAATTTAAGAATAGGGGTGTGGCGAGACACTTATCACCACGAGACGAGACACGAGACTAGGTTCACGAGAATGAGACGAGATCTTTTTACTTTTTCTTTACAGAAATCTCTATATGCTTTTGCAAAGTGCTTTTCACACTGTCAATCCTCCTTCCTCCACTGACTGAACCCTCATAGCCTTCAAAGAAACAGTTAAAACTACATAAACACATCATGTTTTATGCTTACATTGCATATAAGTAAGAGACAGATGATCTGTTTTTGAAGAGGTTTGACTGTAAATGTATTTAAAATAACGTAATGTGAACTTAGTCAGCTCCATCGCTGAACAGCCGTGCGCCGCACGCTCTTAAAGTATTACTGGCAGAGCGAACCACCGTAAACACTTGTGCTTATGCACGAGGCGCTGCACTCGCGAACGTTGAAACCCGTCTGTCTAGCGCGTTTGGTTAATCCTGTTGTCGAATGACCGGGCCGGTCACTGTTCACACATACATTGCAGTTATTAGAGTGTTCTGTACAGTAATGAAAACAGGTCACACCACAACAAAATGTGCACTCAAATATATTTTGAGGTCAGCAGGTTAATTTTAGGGAGCATATGCGATTAAAATGATCGCAAATTCGAGCTCAACACACCATCATGCCAATTGCATGAGGAAATTGTGTTCACATCGGATCTCGCAAGATCTCATGCCACGATTATTTTTCAAGTCATTATTATAGATACAAATGCTATATTTTCAGTTTTCTTTACAATATTAATAAGAAAACTGTAAATCACATAAAAACTACCTATTTACAGAAAAACTGATAGCCCGGTCACATATAAATATTTCTGCATGGTCAGTTTAGCACTGCATATTTGAGTTCCACTAGGGCAGCGCCACTGAATGACTTTCACACACAAAAATGTCCACAGAATCTGCTCACTGCTATATAATGATACACTGCAGCTCCACATTTCTGCCAAGTACTGCATGCTCATGTAGAATTATTTCTTTTTATGGCTCGAGCTGACGAATTTTCCACCGTGATTCAGTATTATGTAATTCAATACACTGCTATTGACATATAAATGACAGAACTTTACATTTTAGCTCGTAACCAAATGGAAATGGAGTGAAGGCGGTGTGTTATTTGGGGTTAGGAGTTTGGTGTGGTGTAGTAGACTACCATCTACAACGAAAAAACGACCGGGGTGGCATATCATTTTGCTTCTAGGGACAAACGAAGTGGAAAACAAAGACACGGAAAGAATGATGAAAGAGTTGCGGCGATAAGTAAATGGGAATAGAGAAAAAGCCGAACTAGAAGGAAAAATGTATTTAGGCCTGGATCTTATATACTGTAGTAGAGTAGTGGATGGGCACTCATGTCTACAGCGAGGGCCATTGATGACATCATGACACTGGATATGAACATTTTCTGTCTAGAAGCTGTTTTACAGCAAAACATCGATTTATGCCAAAAATTGATCTAAAAATCAATTGGGTTTGAAATGACAGAAGTGACATACATTTTCATTTTTGGGTTAAACTAGGGTTGGCTAGAAAAAAACATATTTTCACAATGAAAAAGAAGCTGATCTTAACCATAACCAGGACTCCAGAACTTCCCATATATGTATAATAAGCTCAGTCTATGACTCTTGTCTTATTCAGGGTTGTGTGGGAGTGACTGGAGATTCCTCCTGTGCTGGAAAGAAGTGGCCTTTTGATGACCATTCTCGCTTGGCAGGAGACGTGCACTAAAATAGCTCAGCGGAGGTCTCGCAGTAGCTATAGCCAGCTGTGGATGGCATGAATCCTTGTGTTTTGCAATACATTCTTGAGCTTGGCTATGTGTTGGATCGATGAGAACACCTTCCACTGATTTTTAACCAGTGGAACGCTGGAAAGACTTTTGTTGGCTTCAGATGTACTGTATAGTGCATAATATTGGTTTACTTTTTAATGTGACTTATGTAATATTTCACTGTACTTAAGTACCAGTGTATAGTTTGGAAAAACCTATTGTTTATTTAGATTTTTCCACCTTTTAGAATAATAGTAAACTCATCAAAACTGTGGAGTATGATAATTATAACAGTAGGGATTATGTTGTGACTTAAAGCATCTAAAATAAATCCAAACAATGTTTAATTTAGCATCTTATCCTTTGACAAGAATTTGCTAAATCATTCTCTTGCCATTTTAAAAGCCAGCTTCTTGAGGTCTCATCCTGGGAAGCTTTAAAAAGTCTATTGAAGGAGTTCCCAGTCTATTAAGGGCTCTTATTGGCTTCCAAGTCATCAATTTCCAAAATATTTTTGAACAAAGGTTTTGTTTTCAAGTACAAGAAATTTATGTTGCTGTTGCCACAATTATATTTGGTCTCAAAGATTTTTAAGATCATGAGAAAAATGTCAGCGTTTCAAACCTTTTGATTGCTACTGTACATATAGACAAGCTACATTAAATTGTGGCTTGAAAGATTTCTAAGCGCTCCGAGTCTAAAAGCAGATGTTCACAGGGGAATTCTGGGTAAGATCAGTGCGGACTGTAAATATAGTAGCAGCAGAGGTTCAGGCACTTTAACAACGCTGAGTCTGCCTGCGATGCGCCTAGTTAGGCTCAAACTGCAAGACATTGGTATAAACTGCTGGTGTTAATCTGAAGAAATATTTGGAGAGAGAGGTGAAAAGGCGAGCCGCCCGTCAGCAAATTTGAGATATATGTTAATTGAGGAAGCAAATTCACATTTAACTGGATGTGCAATTAAAAAAGTAATTCATATAACCATTTGAACTAATAAATGAGATAAGAATAAACGTTAAGTATGATTCAGAGACAGAGACTGGATGAAGAAGGCAGTGGGGTGCATTAAATAAGATTTGTGTGTCTTTGGAGTGTTGGTTCCAACCTGGGGGTCATCTTGTTCCTCCATACCGTACTGAGTACCACCAGGCCCTTCGCTCAGTTTGTCCCCTAGCAGGAAGCCCAGCCGCGTCATCAGTGTGTTGGCTGCCTCGTCCACAGATGGAGGGGGACCCAGTTCCTGGCCTTCCTCTCCTGTGAGAATACAACAGAGATGGGTAGAAAGCTCCAACTTTAGGCATTAAAGGTTATGTTTTGGTCTATCGGTCAAGTTGTTCCTGTCTGTCTCTCTGCATACAGAACAAACGCACGCAAAATTCGACATCACATTCAACCAAGGCTCATACTTCACAGTCATTGTGCATACACAAAATGAGCCATGACATTCCCTACATCTGAATATTTCTGGTCTGGAACATTTCATTCACAGAAGCAGCATTCCATGACTCCATAATTTCATAATCTTTGGAATTTCACATTGTCCCAGTGCATAAGACTAAACCATGGCAGCCAATAGCACATCCAGACTCAGCACCGCATACCTGTGGTTTATTTTGAACCGCTGTCTCCAAATGGCCCGTATGAAAGCATGCTGGCCATTGCTGCAACCAAGGCATCCATCACTCCAGTTCTTTTGCACGGGTTTCAAACATCTACCTCATACACATTATCAAAACCAACAGATAAGGAAGCGTGAACTAACCCAGAAGCCTCAAACAAATCAAACTTCAAAACCACCTGCAAATCCCCATCACTGTAGGATGTCTGGGCGTCGGAGAGTTTCTGCCTGTGTAGGTGAGGTGTCTGAGCCCCAAGAATCCATGCGTTCACAAATACACGCACACACTAACACAGACAGACAAAACACTTCACAGACTTCAAAGACAAGAGGTGTCTCACGGTGGCTAAATCCACAGTGAGAAGAGCTTTTTAGGGATTAGGCTTTTTTATCCATGCATTTCACCTTTCGCAAGCATAACAGAAACGATCAGACTGTTTAAAAGAAACAGACGGAGCAGAACAGCTTTTCCCAGAAATCGAAAAAGCCACAGTACCTTTGCGGTACAGACCTGGCTTACTGTCAATCCCCTGTCCTCCGAGACCCCAGATTCTTCTCGGATAAACAAAACACCTCAGGCAGAAGGAGCATTACCTTTAGAAATGTATAGTTACAATAGCTAAAGCACAGATTATTTCATATGGGTACAATTATGTTTCGGTAAAATGTACCACAGAAACTTTAGAGACCGTCTGACATAAGACAAAAATGTTAAAAAGCTTACATTTCAGAACAGACATCTGATATGACCGAACGAACCCTGGACATGAAAGACCACCGCAACTGAAACATGCACGAAATGATGCAACGCAATGCAACTGAAACATACTAATCATGCTAACAGTGAGTTGCTAGCCTCGACATCAAAGGGAGGAAAGTCAACTATGGAAGGGATGAATGTAAATAATTTTTTATATTCTAAAGGTTTGTTATATGTTGGATCTTATAGTCAACTAATGTTATGTTTGCAATACGCTGTACATACACAATAGCGTCATTATTTATTCTTTTGGCTACTTCCAAATTTTGTTGTAGTGAAAAGTATTATAAAAAAAGCATCACCTCTGAATAACAATATTACTTTTCTATTTAAAATAACCAAAACTACAAACGGGGTTGCATGCAGATGCAGATGTCAACTGGAACTTCATAAAAAACACAAAACACACCCCCTTAAAGGAACAGTCCCTTGGTGAATGTCTCTTTCCTTGTGGATCACCACACGCTCACTTAACAGAACATTAACATGCAACTTTTTGTGTTTTCGCTTTCTTTTCGTAAAACAATGCAAAGAAATTGTGAGATTGAAAGATTGTGCTAAACCATCTGTCCTTCTATTTCATTTTCTAACCAAGCATTCCTCCCTCATTCCCTGTACCTTGTAAGTTGTGACACTGTGTAATAAGATCAGAATACCACTAATGACACCAGCAGACGCTAAAATAGCAGCATGGTGGAAAATTCTCCGCATTACAAGCAGCGAGTCTACGAATTTTGTTTGTCTTTCGCTTGCTTTTTAATCCTTCGACCCAAAAACTCTCTCGTCCACAGATGGTAAAAAAAGAACTCTGGATGCTTTTGTGAGTGTGATGTGGTTGCAGAAATATGCCCATTCTGAACTGATGATTCACTATAAAGCAAAAATGCCAGTGAGGGAGATTTAAAAATGTGCCGGAGGAACAACAAAAAACTCAAAAGCATTCACATACCCGAGGACCACACACACACACACACACACACACACACATCTGATGGCACAACTGTAAACACTATAATTCATACACATCCACTCATATAAGCATGACACTCAAAAGGGCAGCCAGCATAGCATGCATCAGTGCATGTCTATAGGAGAGATGGCCACTTATCTGATGTCAGGCAGACCACAGGGATTGGACTTGTGTGTGTGCTACATGTGTGTGGGCGTGAACAAGTAAGCTTGTGTGTTTGTGTATAAATATATACACATGCAAAGGATTTGCAACCAAGTATTCAAAAGTGAAAGTTTGATTTATGATTTTTAATCTGTCCCATTACTTTTGGTCCCTTAAAAAGTGGGAGGCACATATACAAACTGTTGTAATTCCTACACCGTTCACCTGATTTGGATGTAAATACCCTCAAATTAAAGCTAAAAGTCTGCAGATGAAGCACATCTTGTTCGTTTTATTTCAAATCCATTGTGGTGGTGTATAGAGCCAAAAAGATTAGAATTGTGTCGATGTCCCAATATTTATGGACCTGACTGTATGTGTGTGCGTATGTGTGTGTGTGTACATGTGTTTATGTACAGTATGTATGTAATTTCAAACATATATTTGTGTGATTGTATGCATGTGTGTTTGTTTTTATGTACATGTATGTATGTATGCATACATACGTAGGCATCAGCAGGAAGATGTACTATGGAATGCAAGGAAAAACATTAATGATGAACGGGTTCCCTCCAGCTGAGATCAAACAGGTACAAATCCTTTTACTTTTCTTGTAAAAGTTATAGGGTTCACATAGCATTAGTAAATACACACAAAAAAAACCAAACATGAATGAGTATACTGGCCACTAAAACACTAATAATGTAACAATAATGCACAGCGAGGAAAGTGTTCACGTGTACCCGGCAGTTTTGTCTATTATTCAAAAAACAACAACAATGACGTCACCAGAAACCTCAGATGTTTACGTTGTACATCTCGCCTGTAAAGGTCCCACGGGAACTATTTAAAGTTCCGCTCTTTAACTCCACAGCAGAGCAAGAAAATCGGCTCCGCTTCCTGTTTCTGACCCCCACGGGGAGACCGGTCCCACGAGAAAACATGCTGTTTGCATTTAACAAAGGCAAAAACATAATCACAGCATGGGTTTAAACCTCGTTGCCATTCCTCATGTTGCTCCTCCGCATAAAACCAGAAGGGAAATGTAAGTGGTTCAAGAAGTGAACGTGCTGATTGGTTCCGAGTCAAACGTGTGACTTATAGCCCCCTAGTATGCAATGCTACGCCATTAAAATTTGAGCAGAAATCACTGCGGCATAAAGGCAAGCGGTGACACACAGCCTGTAACAAACCGCAAATGCAAAAAAGCTGCTTGCGAAGCAGAGACTATAAAACTCAGCAAAAAGGAGGAAAAATTGAATCGTTCAGCATCTAATAGCAGGGTTGCAATGAAAGAGGCAGGCAGCTTAATCTAATAATTCGGATATCATTCCATTGCCTTTGGCATAGAGTTTCCTATGCCTGTAAAACGCTGCATACTGCCACACTAAACTAAAGTGCCTACAATGACTGAGTTCTGTCGTGGGCACACATCTCAGTCCCTCCAGGACTGCAACTGTACAACGAAATATGAGTGCCACTGACACAAAATGTTTGTTCTATACGTGCATATATATTATTATATGTATGTAATATGGATTGTATGTACTGTATATAATATACAATAGACAGAGAGAGAGAGAGAGAGAGAGAGAGAGAGAGAGAGAGAGAGATGGAGATATTAATGGGGGAAACCAGACACCAAGAACAATCGGATGGGCTAAATTATCATAGCCCTCAAAGCACTCTAAAAAAAGTCCATGTCCGAAAATAACAACCCGAAGCTGTTTTGTGTTAAGCGAGCTCGCAGGGAGGAGAGGACGGCTGTACGATGACAGGGTGGCTGTCTAAACTGGGCGGCACATCTAACAAGCCAAGACCCAGGCTGCAGACCGGCTGTGCTGGCGGTTTAGAAATAGAGGGCGAGAGGAAATAAAAAAAGTGCAACAAAGGGGCTCACAAACAAATCTTGGCTAAACAAACAGGCCAGTGCAAGTCTGTCATTGTGAAACATTTTAAGCATACAAAACCATGAAATCAGACTGCAGTGTGATAACCTCGAGTCTCTATTTTGGAATTTAAGAGCGAGTTAATCAAAACTGGTCCTACTATAATGAAATCTACCAGATGTTGCTCCATTTAGCATTCAACCATAAACCTGTTTTAGCAGCTTCAAGCTTTTTAAATGTACACATCTCAAACACATTAAAATTCTCTCATCATTTATTTACTCTTATGGGAAAACCTGCTTTCGAGTACTAAAAAGAAGATAATATGAAAAACTTCTTGGTAGTTTTGTGTCCACACAATGGAAGTCAATGTTGTTTGGTTACCAACATCCTTCAAAATATCTTATTTTTTTGTTCTGCAGAAGAAAGAAGGTCATACAGGTTTGAAATTACATAAATGTGAGTAAATGATGAAAGGATTTTCCGTTTTAGGTGAACCAACCCCTTCAGCTTAGACACAGATCACAATAACAAAGTACATTTTAAACAATGGACATTCTAAAAAAATCGACCACAGCAAAATTGTAAAAGTGATCTGCAGTGGTCGCACGGTGGTACCGGTGATGATTTTCCTCTTTTAGTGGATGACCAATCTTCTGAAGGCCATGGTGACAGCGATCGATCAAATCCTGATCACCCGATCTCTCCCTGCCACCATCTCACACCATTTACACCCCAGCCATGCATACATCTCATTTACTTTCAAATATCTCCTAATCGAGATAGATTACACCTCAGGCAGGCCTCCAGTCCGTCTCCATCATTCTAATTGACACTCAGCCCATGTGGGATTGCCACGTTTCTATGCATCAAAGGTGAGGAGTTGACACGAGCGATATTGAGGGAGGGAATGAGCCATTAGCATTTCACAAATCTTATTTGTTCATAGGAAACATGCTGGTCTGCTTTTTTTCTTTCTGTATTGATAAATTCAGCCATGACTGCTGTTGTCCACCACCTCAAATCCATTTCTTCAACTCTGATCTTGCACACTTGTTTAATATCTTCAAATAAGACCTGGATCAAATCTAAATAGACTTGATATACATTCCCAACTTTGCGTTTGGTCCTCACCTTTCTCCTCTTCACCATCTTCCTTATCTTCTCCTTCA
Organism: Barbatula barbatula; assembly: GCF_947034865.1. NCBI lineage: Eukaryota > Metazoa > Chordata > Actinopteri > Cypriniformes > Nemacheilidae > Barbatula > Barbatula barbatula. Next base: position 7,946,197 of record NC_136769.1, read on the forward strand.
TCCTCATCATCATCATCATCATCATGATCATCTTCCTCATCTTCTTCGTCGTTCTCTACCTCTCCCTCCCAAACATGCTCCCCAAACACTTCTCTCTGTCCATCTCTTCCATCTCCAACGATACCCTGTGCGCCTCTGGGACTGGTGCAGCATCCCGACTGCAAAAGAGATTGATCCGACAAGCTCAGGCTGGTGGTGCAGGCCCGAGATGTACAGCAGAAGTGAGACATCCACTGCCTGAAGAGCGAAGAGGTCCGACTCGAGCGCTTCGCACCTAGGCCGGCTCGTCCCGTCCGGTCGTACGGCCGGGAGCGCTTCCTACTCTGCCACGTGCACCTTGCCCTGGTCCCGGCACATGCCCGCCTAACCGTTGAAGCAAAATCCATAATCCAAACAGGTGGGTTAGCCTGCCAACAGCTGGGACCCAGTACCGCTGAGAAAGGGCGAGAGCGGAGAGCTCGATCCAGCCGTTGCAGGGTCCATGCGATCGCAACAACTAAGCAGAAAATGAGCCCTGCTTCTTTTCTTCTTCAAAGTAGTTTGTGGCTGTCAGTGAACGGGGAGGAGAGGACGTAGACGGCGGTTTGGTAGCTCTGCTGAGCTTCAGAGAAACCGCTGGCTCGAGCTTTAACAGAAACCATGAGGAGTCTGCAAAGTCGGAGTCCAAACACCACAGAAGGAGGGAGGGAGGAATGGAGAGCGGCAAGAAACCACTACACCAATCGTTTTCTGGTAAACGCAGTTAAAAATGTTGGAAGGACATGTGTCGCATACAAACACGTGAACCCAAACTGAATTTTTAAACTGTTAAACAAGAGGGCCAGAATGGAGCAAAAGGTTAGCCTTACCAGCGGAGAGCATTTCCAGGTCAAGAACCTCAGCCAAGCCAGCAGCGACTGAAGGCTAAAATACACTAAAGACTTTTGCTCAGATTTGCCCAGAATTTCAGTATGGGCTTGTTGCAGAAAGTCTGTGCCAGTCTGCCGATTTGATCAGTTAGTGTGTTTCTATCTTGAACTTTCAAAAAGTCTGCAAGTGTATGATGTCTAGTTTAAAAAAAAATCTGATTTGAAAAGTCTTGTAGTGTATTCCAGCCATGAGGACAGCTACTGGAGTGTAATGGAAAGGTTCTCCAAAACAGATATCTTTCCTCAAGAGCGCATGCACAGACTGTAACATCATCAAGACACAGACGGAGCCAGAGATACGAGAGCCGGTCAGGACGACCCCAAAACAAACAGAGTAAAAGAGAGTGACAGGCAGGAGTGAAAGAGAAAAACAGATGGTAATGCTTAATGAAGTGTGCAAGGCTGGGGGTTGGATTACGCTGTTGTTGGTCAGAGGCACGGGGCGGTTAAACTAAAGGGCCTTAGGTCAGTCCTCTCTGACCCCTGTGGCACCAAGAGACGTATTGTATTGGGGGAAGAGTGTTTGAGATGGTCACGTATCGTCATAATACCAAGATGCACAAACCCTCATTTCTGTTTTACGTGGGCACCACCCCATATAATGCAGTCTGTAAATAAAACAATCCAAGAAGTATTACTAAAATAGAATAAACACGTCAAAGAAGCATAAAATAAAAATCCAAGAAGCGTTACTAAAATAAAAAATAAAAAGCCCAAGACCTTAAGATGCATAAAAAATAGACAAAATAAAAAGCCCAATAAGCATTAAATAAATAAGATAAAAAAGTAAAAAGCATAATATAAAATAAGAAGCATAAAACATATACATACAGTACAGACATCTACACACTTTCAATATTGTATGTCTTAATTACAATTCTGAACAAAAGCTGTTTATTTAAAATTGTATCATTCTGAAAACAATTGCATAAGAAAATTGAGTCTGGGTCTACTATAGTGAAATAAAGCTTTTAAAATTCATGGGTAGCGATTGAGTCAAACGACACAGCTGCAATGCAGACACAATAGAGGCAGAGATCAAAACATCACAGTATGTTTAAAATGTTTTCGGCCATGTCTCCCAAACTCAACTCAAAACGTGTTGGTCAGAAAAAACAAGTCAAGAAATCTGTAAGCACGAATACCAAAAATGTTGCATCTTTTTCCGCGCCCCTGAGGAATCTGGATGTCCTGATTTGAACACGCAAAACATCTAAGTTTATTGCAGCACAGACACTTTTGCCTACATAACCCAACTGATACACTTTCTACAGACTTCCCGTGAAAAAACACAGTGAGAACACAGAAGGAAAGCATGTGGTACAGAGAAAAAGACAGCCCAAAAAACACAGTAAGGAAACGATGCACTAGATTTGAGTATCCTCAGTGAAACTATCTTACCAAATCGAGTGTGAATCTGTACAATGGAAATTTTAGCAAAAATAACCAAGAATAAAAGAGAATAAAAATAAACATCTACATAACATTACATAGTCATGCAACTAATGCATTATCTAATTATTAACAAATGCAACATCATTGTAAATTGCTACAAATGACGACTTCTTCATGTGAATATTCAATGGCCTTTTGATGAATTTGCATAAGACAAAAACAAAATGCTTTAATTTAGTTATACTGAAGTAAACACAGAGATCACTGCAATGTACTCAAATAAGTTAACATTATGCTTCCTGTAACCGTACACACAATGAGTATTTTTAATACATCCGTTGCTTTGCTATCCCAGAATGCACCAGGAGAGTCTTGGCACACGGAAATAAACAACCCACGTCACAGAAGGTGTGAAAATGTTGTGGCAGCTCCTGTATAAAGACATTACTACGTTTAACAAACAGTCTCCAGATGGGCAGGTTTCAATGTGACAGCTCCTGCTGTCTGCTACTAATATATTGACAGGGTTTCTCAAAAATCCTGCTTATCCTCTCATACGAGTTCTTGGTCTCCAACATTAAAACTGCCAGGGAACAGGCTTATAAAGAAAACCGAACACAAACTCACAGAGACGCACCGTTAAAACAGTGATTCCCAACCAGGAGCTCACTAGTTGCTAAAAATGACATCCAACCTCGGAGAATGTATATCTTTGCTCTTATTTTTAAACATGTTATTTAAAATGTAATAAAATGTTTGAAGGCGTGTTGTAGTTGCACTCGGATTAAAAAACTAGACCTCAACTTGGAAAGAATTTAAGGAGGATTGGAAAAATTCTCACAACCCATGCACAGTCAACATGGAGGAGAATGGACCGCAAAACAAGACTTTGTTTCCCGCACCCTAAGCAGATTCCGCAGATACTGTACTTGAAGATTACATATAATTAGGTAATAAATAACCAGTTGTAAAAGAAATGTGGATGTCAGTATAGACACGAGTCTACATATAACATCAAATTCAGACTGTGTGGTATAACATGTCACCACAGACAAACGTCAAAGGCTGACTTTGCTGGAAAGACGTCCAATAAATCCAAACAGTCAACAGTTCACTTATCCTTTTGAGCTGTTGATTGACGACCGCTTGGTTGTGATTTAAAGGGCTCAGCGAGGAGAGAAATAATAATAAAGAACCATTCAGAGCTCTGAAGACTACACAGAGAAAGACAGAGGTGACAGATGCCATAACTGGTGAAGACGTAACCAATGTAAGTCACCTATGCCTTTACCTCATGGAACTTTAAAAATGACATGCAGAATAAACAACTAGTCTTACTGAGCAATCGTTATTATTAAACCAAACAAACAACCAGCTAACTCCCACCTGGTGATTCCCACCTGCTCACCACCACACTTGCATTGCACAGCATGTATAAAATAAAAAACCTCTCCCAAAATTACTAAGAGAATACACTTCATTCTTGTTTCTCCGTTCTGGCCCCACCACAAAACACAACAGCTGGTCGGTCCACGAACTCATCACCCATCAGAACTGATAAATAACAATTCGCGCACTGTGATTTCTTCCTAATGAGGAGTGACGGCTCATTTGTGTCGGCTGTGACGAGATCTCACCCGGGACCGGATGGCAGCTGTCAACAGGCGTCTTTATATGATGCGGCCATGTTATATAAAGGGTTGCCCAGGAGACCGTACCATCTTAAATGACGCCGTCCACAGTTGCCGTGATTAGACCTCGGGTGATGTCACATTTTCCGTCCCAAGGGGAAAACCACAAATACATCATGTGTATTGTGTGTTACATGTATGATTAGCTTTTCATGTACTTAATAAATTTAATTATGGCAATGTGAAAAAATCTGCCAATAATTTAGTAGCGTGGCAGGAATTCATGGTGAAGCTCATATCAAACTCACCCACATGATGCTTATGTTGTAGGTGGTTGCTATGCTGTTGCTAAGGAGTTTAGTGTAGTTGCTAGGGTACTGCTTCATGGTTTTTATTGTGTTGGGATGGTTGCTGGCCAAAGTGAAAAGAACCCACTCCCAAGTGACATAATCACACATTGCATATTACACCTCTCCTCAAGAAGAGAAATGATATCAGGTACCATTCATGTCCATACCACGCATTACAAATCAAGATTAAACTCCATACGAAATATCAATTATTACGCTTTCTTAAGTAAACACCAATATAACAGATAAAAAGTTGGAAACATGCGAGTCAATAAAGATGCAGAGCAAGTCAAAGTGATAATCTGACACGAGGTGCTCACCGCTTTCATCCTGACATCTCTTCCTTCCTTGTAAAGTGACAACTCGTCCTGGGGATACAGAAACTCACTGGCATGTTCTCTGAATTTTAAGTAAACTCCAGCTGAGATGAGGCATCTTTTGGAGTGATGCTGACACACTGATGCTTTAAGATGAGGGAAGAGGCGTGAGGAGTTTTTTTCAAGAGACGGAAAGAAGTCTTGGAACGGATGGAGAAATAGAGAGAGAGAGAGAACGTAGAGCATGGCACATACGGAAGTCAAAGTGTCACCTGGGACCGGAAACGAGGAGGTGTCGTGCTACCAATTATATCCCACTTCTGCGGCCCCCGAGCTGCAAAAAAGCAGGGCTATTTTCAGCCTGCAGAGGAGAGGCAACAAAAAGAGTGAGAGAGTGAGAAGGACGAGCGAGAGAGAGATGGAGTGAATGATGCTTTAAGAGCTCAGGAAGACACGTCAACCATTCAAAGGTGCTGTTGTCATAATGAGAGAGGTTGGTAAAAGGGATGCTTCACCTGGAAATTCTGTCATCATTTTCTCACCTTCGAGTTTTTCCAAATCTGTATGAATGTCTTTATTCGGATGAACGCAGAGAAAGATTTTTTTGAAGAATGCTTATAACCGAACTGATCTCGCCCCCATTGACTCCCATAGGAGGAAAAAGAACTTTAAATTTTAGTTTTGTTCTGTTGAACACTTTGAAGACTGTAGGACAGAAACCGTCCTGGGGCACTTTGACTACCATTGTTTTTTCCTACTATGGGAGTCAATGGGAGGCAAAATATGTCTGGTTATAAACATTCTTCTAAATATCTTTCTCTGTGTTCATCAGAACAAAGAAATGTACACAGATTTGGAACAACTCGAAGGTGAGTAAATGATCACAGAATGTTAATCTTGGGGTGAAGTATCCCTTTAAAGCAAAGGAGGCGGAGTCACACCATGTGATACGCTGGCACCCGTACAGACACTCCCACCCCATATGTTCAACTGTGAGTGATTTAGATGACTCATTTAAAAAAGGACAAAATGTTTGTCGTCATGAAACAAATAATTGATCAAAATATGATTTTAATTGATAATAATTGATATGAAATTGCATTTAAAGGCTTCTCAAGTGTGCTTGTCGGTATCCAATGAACAACTCTCAGAATGTTAACTATTAGTGTAAATACACTGGTTCAAACAAATGCGAGGTCAAAGGTGACAGATCAGTCACCGGAACGGAAGCAGTCACTCGGCAATGATTGCCATCATTAGTGTGGAAGCGTAGCCATAGTTCCAGTAACTCATTCTAGCGCAGAAAATGAGGGGGGAACATGTTTTATTTGGAGAAGACCTCCAGTTCGTGTTACCGAGAACATCCGTCTGGACTGCCATGAGATGATGTGAGCCAAGATTTCCCTTTAGTCCCATCAGTAATTGCAGCTTCAACCATTCAACACAGACACTTGATTTCATCTTAAGCCCATTAAAGTGTAAAGTACAAGTGTGGTGAAAAAGACTCGAGGGTCAGCATGACTAATAAAGCATGTGTAAGATCAGAATGGCTGGGAAAGCATGCATACATGGGTGCGCACGCGCAAGCATGTTGTACAGTATAAAATAAGACAAAACCTATTCCAGCAGTGCATACGGACCTGAATTTAGTTTAACTTTGGCTGATATGGTTCTTTGCAGACACATCAAGCTGTGTGTAAATATAGCTAGTGGCCAACACATCTAGTGCTTTTTGGAAGATGAATCCAATATTTAAGTAATAGTTCGCCCCAAAACTTGAACTTGGGTTGAACTCAAGAACCAGGTCAGTTCAATTTGTGAATGAAGTATTGAAAGGGTCGGTTCACTCAAAAACGAAGATTTTCATCAATTATTCATCCTCTTGTCATTCCAAACCTGTATGACTTTCTTCTGTGGAAAACAAAAAATATGTCGCAGAATATTGGTAACCAAACAACAACAGCCCCATGGACTTCCATTTTATGGACACCAAAATATCTGAGACAAGTTTTATGATAGTTTTACGATTGTCATTTTTAAAGCTTGACAATACCAGCCCAGGCCATATTTGCTTTTATTATATAGAAAAAAGAAAAGTGCCAGGATTATCTTCCAAATTTACTCTTTGCATTTTACTGAAAAAACATTTGGAACAAGGTTGCGGTGAATATATAACAGAATTTTCATTTTTGGATGAACTATTCCTTTAAATGAATATTATTGGCAGCAGAGGAAATGGAACCATGAGCCAGCGTTCATTTTAGCACCGGATTGGAAGAACAATACGGGACAGGCAAAGAAAAGGAAATTACACTCTCTGTCCCGCTTCCAGGAGAATGTGAGTGAAAACAGGTCATTGTGTTGGGAAGGGGCTTCTGTGGACAGGCCGGACTGGACGCCGTGCTCAGTGGAACAACTCTGAAATGATAAAAGTAAGAAAAACAATGCGTGGATGGAAACGCAGATGGCAGAGCTCCAGGTTTGAGGGAGGAGAGAAAAGCAGAGGAGGTGAAAGAGAGGCTGCAACCGGAGAATGTGATGTCAGTACATTAATGGATATCAGGTCTTTTATTTGAGGTCCCTTTTACTATAGAGAAATATAGGAGGATAGTGCATCGATAGTGGAAAAGCACCACTTTGAAACAACTTAAATAGCTAATAATCGACATACGTTGAGCAATGTTCATTCATTATAAGAAACAAATCAAAACTCTTCAGCACAAAGTGATTTCAAGTGTTATGAACTTGTCAAATATAAGCAGATCATCAGATTTGTTAGTCATCTGTGAAACATTTATAGCATGCAAAAAAGCTCAGCCTCTACGCAAACAGAATGACTGAGAGAATGAAGCAAGAAACTACAATAAGAGGATAAAACCAGCGCACCCTTGTGGTTGCTGAGAGAACTGCAGCGTATCAGAACTGCAAATGCCATTGCACAAACACACTTGAACAAACACACAAAATGCGTTTGTGCTCTCAGCAGGCGTGTTGGCATTCAGCGGAAGCGTTCAAGAGGAGAACAGGAGGTGGCACTCGCCGATCGTTTGAACGGTTCCTTAAATGCTTTAAAGTAACTTTGTAAAATAAAATAAAGAGTCATTCATTTCTGTTTCAACAGAACAAAAAAAATGTTTTTCCTACTATGGTAGTCAATTGTGGCCCCTGGTTGGTTACAAGCATTTTTCCAAACACCTTTCTTTGTGTTTAATTCAACTGGAGGGTGAATAATTCATGACAGAATTTTAATTTCTGGGTGGAGAATCCCGTCAATTTTTTAAACAGTACCAGTTCAGACCCAGTCCATATATTTTTATTTCGACACATCCTAAGATACTCAAACAGCCCCAAACCTTCTCAGAAAGATGCTATTTTCCACACTCAACACATCCATCGGTGTAACATGTACACGCCTCTCACACACGAACAAGCTTGTTCACGCTCTCTCCGTTGTGTAAGGTGCATGCGTTTGTGCTCTCAGCAGGCGTGTTGGCATTCAGCGGAAGCGTTCAAGAGGAGAACAGGAGGTGGCACTCGCCGATCGCAGCACAACACACAGTGCACATGCAAAACCCACACACACCCATACAAATGTCACAAACGTTAAAGCACATAGCAGCACACAAACATACGTGCATTGTGTGTCTGCAATACCTGGAAGTCTCTTGAGGGGCTGGAGGCGCATGTTGAGAGCCTGGTGGGAGAGCAGGGGCGAGGAGGGGAGAGAGCGCGACACGCCCTCCATGATGCGAATGTGTTGCATGTTTTCGGTCACCGGGAGAGGAGGGACGGCGTAATCCCCCTCAAACACACACTCGCCCTCTGTGGAGTCACTGCCTGGAGAGGGTAAAGAAAGAGAAGGTTTAGAAACCTCAAACACACAGCATAACATGCACATCAAATATCCCAGAATGAGCTGCACGTGCACTGGTAAGATTCACAGCCTATCGGAGCGGCTCAAATAATGTGAGGACATAGAAACACAAACTCTCTCGGTTTATCTTAATAACACGCTACTATCACTGTTCCTCAAGATACAAAGCTCCAGATATAGAAAGACAGATCGAGACACTTCAAACATGTTGTCTAGCGCTTGTAGCCGTGTCATGCTTGTCAGATATACTTTCTGTTTCGAATGTGCACTGACACGTTAAGACCCCTCGGAAACGTTTTAGCACTCTTATTATTTAACAAATATTTCTCATAATGTTATGAATATCAAACGATTTATATACAAATACAGCCGTTTTTTGATGAAATCCGCATGACAACTAGTATCGGAATATTAAAACTTGTTTGCATATCAATAGGCTTGTTGCACAAGATGGGGCCAGAGTCGGCAGACAAATTTCTGGTAGCACAACACAATGGAGTTGTTTTGGCTTAATGAAGTGCACAGCAATGTAAAGATGATATATCGCTGATATATTACGTTCTTATTTTTTTTAATCTAAAAATCACCAATAATTGCCGGGCAAAAATCCTCCTTTTTCATCGTTATACGACTGTAAAATAGTCTGTCGACCGTAGCGTCCCAAAAGCTCACCGGCGCCATCTTGCGCAACTAGCAAATTTATAAAATCAGATTAATATCTTAAACGTTCAAATGTATCGGTGTTTGGAGCTTAGGCATTTTGAATCCCATATACTCGAAGATGAAATATAAAATGATTTGTATGTTTTCAGCTGAACAAAGTTGATCATATACAGTAGATCTGGGATAGCTTGAGTCAATGATATTTTGGTGAACTATCCCGCAATTGAAACCACATGAATGATGAACACAAATGTACACGATCGTTAACAGAAATACAGAAAAAAATAAGAAACAAGAGACCATTTTACAATGTTTTTGCTTTTCTGAATGTACTACTTATAGGTATGTGTACAGGCAATATTATAATTTTGGTTTGATTCTGTGAACTACTAACAATATTTCTCGCTAAACTTAAATAAAAGTTTCTTTCCATTTGCATTTATTTACAGAAAATGAAAACTGGAGAAACAGGTCAAAATAACAGAAAAGATGCTCTGTGGTATTTTAGATCTGAAAAAAGCAAAGAAAACAAGTTCATATTGACCTTGAAGCAATACAACAGTAATATCTGTCCACGTTGTTATGTGCTAACCCTGATTTTTATTACGGTTTTCGTGTGTCTTGTCACACATTCACATTGCTGTTGGAGGTCTTCATGTTACTCCTGAGGTTTGATTTTGTTGAAATTCAACCAACACTGGACTGGAATGGATGCAATACATCTAGAAATGCTGATAATATGAACATCTGAAATGGTCTCTTATTTTTTTCCTGGTTGTATATTTACACTCAAACACATTCTGATCAATACCCAGATACAGTATATACAAAATCAAGACCAGCGTTCTCACACGCCAAAATCTGCACACGTCAACGGTAAAGAACCATCACAATACAGCATGGCAGGTGTGTATATGCGCTGACATCACAATGCCACTGTGGATCTTACATTAACTATCAATTAAACTCAGAATTTCATTCGTGGCAGCAGCAGGGTGCTGGAAGACATTTAATCACTTGCATGTGACTGTTATCAGACCTGAGAGATCAGATCCCAGTTTACTACTCACATTTACGGTTCAGAGAGCTTGTGTAAATCATCAGTGTGTGTGTGTGTGTTTGTTTGAGTTGGGTGCGGCTCTGGACCGCTGTCAAGCCATCGCTTTTACGCTTTTTACAGTCTCTCTCTCTCTCCCTCTCTTCCACTGCAGATTCTTCTTTTCATTTTCATCTCCATCCATCAGCCCCACCCTACATTCATCTCACGGCCAGCCGGTTCTTATCGAATCAATGCCCACTTCTTTTTCTCCCCTACCCTGCTCAAACTAAAGAAGATAGAAGCGTTTCGGAACAATTGCAGGCGGTCAGTTAATGGCTAGCTAGAAGCTAATAAATAAAACATGACTTTTTAACCCGTTTTAAACATAGCGTTTTAACCTACCCAGACAACATTTAAACAGCATTTCACTCATGAAATGAGGCAGCTGTCATGGTTCAAGCCACCTTTAAGCCGACTTTTAAGTACTTCAGAGAGACGTCAAGCTGTCGGATCTTGCATCTTTGTGAACACAGCGTCAAACTCGGCTACTGCAATGCAGAATGGATACCGAAGCTGAAATGGTTATTTTACACAAACAGTCTGCATGAAAGCTAAAGCGCACTCATAGCTAAATGAGTACTATTGCTAACTTTCTTTCATTTGAAACACGTCACCAAAACAATTTTCACTGTACCCACCAACAAAATTTAGGGAGTGACTCTTGTAACAGGTGGCAAAACTACTTTCATTTTTGTAGGAGTACATTAAATAATCTTTGGTTGCATGAGTGTGAGATCTGGACTTCGCAGCGTGTCCACTCGGCTGCGTCATAGGATGGCGTCAGACAGGAAGAGCCCATGTTGCGGACAGTCTGGCCACAGCGACAGATGGCACAGACAGGAAGAGAGAAATGGAGAGGAAATACTGATGAATGAAGCACCCACATGCTACTAACCACACATACACAGTCAGTGATGGGTAAGTTACTCTGAAAAGTAATCATTAACTAGTTACTCATTACATATTCAATAGTGTAATTAGATTAATGTGCATTTTACTCTCTCCAAATAGTATTCAATTACTTTTAACCAATTACTTTCTATATCCTTCCTCAACTAGGGATGTGCACGAACGTACGAATACTCGAATGTTTTTATGGGTTCGGTATTCTCGAATTTCTTCCGAATATACCGAAGTTGGTATAAAAAAACAGACGTAATATTAAATGATACGATGATTAATTTATTACCATAACTTGTTAGGAGTGGTTGTTTTTCGTAAGAAATATATTAGGCTAACTGCTGATTTCCATAACTTGAAACATTAAAACGTACATTTCACTGCAACTAATGTAAATAAAATTGGCCTTAGCATAAGATTGGTACCGTTTTCCATACCTAAAGCCTGTATTATCCTCCAAACAGGGTCATCACCTTCATGTTATAGTCTGTAAATAAATGTGTGATGTTTTTTTTAAACGCATTGGAATTCCTTAGTTAGGTTACCTTGGTTGATTTTATTTGCAATAAGCAAAACAAGACAGACACTGACCATGAAACGACCAAGAAAATAATATTTATATGCAGTGGTGATCAGCAGGATTGGTCATTCTTCCTCAGATGACGGTCACGTAATAAACATGACAACAAGCACTATATAATGGCTCCGTCGGCTGGCTGAACAGACTTTCACTAGAGTAAAACAGACCTGTATGCTTGTTTTTGTTATCAATAACATGTAAAACTAAATAAACAAGATAACCATATATCACAGGCTTTCAATATACGTTGCATTTTGTTTTATGTTTGATCGTTGAAGGATTTTGCTTTGCGCAGGTTTAAATGCAGTGATTAAGGCGTTTTTTTAATATTACACAGGATATAATATAAGTGCATTATGAATATTTAATGATAATTATAAGTTTTATGTGAAATTGTGACTAACAAATTGCTACTTTATTAACGTAATTGAAATAAACTAATATTTCAATATTCCTTTAAAATTGTTTAGCGGACTGAAACCAAGCATTTTCCTTTTGCATGATTTTACATTTTTTCTCCATAATCACTGCTGGTCACACTTCATATTTGTCTCTGGGTTTTTCCAAGGCATTTAACAACGTAAAAGTATAACAAAATAGCTAAAAATATAAAACTTTCACTAGTTATGATTTGTATGTGTAAAATTTAAAGAGATTTTTAAAGGAGTAGTTTACTTAAAAATTTGCCCCCATTGATTTTCCATAGTAGGATAAAAAATTACTATGGAAAGTGAATGGGCGCATACATTGAAGCGTACTACTACTTTAATGAAATTATTATACACGGATTACAGCTTGTCTCACGCCCATCAAATGAAATTGAGAGCTGTTGTCGGATGTTGTGTCACCGTGACGACACACAAAAAGAACATTTGCATCTTTGATAAGAAAAAAGACGCAAGCAAGGGACACATCAGAAAAACGGATTTGTAGCACCGTGGGAGAGGAGGGATGAAAATACACTGCCACCTGCTTCCCCAAGGAGATGAAAGAACGCTCGGTGGGAATGAGGTATAAACTGGGATGTGTGTGTGTGTGTGTGTGTGTGTGTGTGTGTGTGTGTGTGTGTGTAAGAGAGAGATTAAATTCTAGTATGAGAGGGTTCGAAGGTAGAGATGGAGAGTAACTGACTTACAGTTAAAGCAAGATTCTAAAAGCTAGCTCACATCTGTAACATCTAAACAGTGCAGAGTTTATAACTACACTGCTTCAGGGTCTTCATATTACGTTTCAGTGAAAAACCAAGGTATCGTCATTCTTTGTGGATAAGGCAATCCCAGAATGCAACGTGCTAACATCAGACAAAAATGTTGATGGTCTCTTTCCCTTAAGGAGCTCCATTTGTGTTGTGCACGACACATCAAACCAATCCGTTGGCAATGAAGAACGTTTCACAGTGAATTACAACATTCCAATTGCTGCCTAGGTAAGCCAAAACATGAATATGTTCCTATTTTATTTGTTGGATTTTGATCTGCTTCGAGACGTCTGGTTGAGAAGTGCAAACCGCGAATGAAAAGGTGACTCAGAAGGGCAGTGTTTATCTGCCCTGTTTTAACACAGCGACAAACCCCCTTATCAGCGAACACACATTGAGGGTAAATGACCAACAACGATCGGGACCGAATCAGCGTATACTTAAGATACTCTTGTCATTTATTACAAACGTAGTTTACACTCTCAGCACACGCGCACACACACCGGTTATGAGGCGATACAAGCCCGGTGGGAGGATTGAGTGCGATTCAGAAAGCTGCTCTCTAATTTATGTAGGCTGATAGCAGAACCTGCTCGCCTAATCAAAACACCCCACTAAATCTGAGCCCGGATCGGCCCAGTGCCCTTGAGCCTGGAAAAGAACCATCACTCGTCACACAAGCCCACACTGACAGTGCCTGGAAATGGAGCCAGAGGGAGAGAGAAAGGGAAAAAGAGAGATAACGAGATCATTTTCCATACTTCCCCACCGAGACCTTTGTTGTTCTGCGTGAAATGAATATCATCAAGAGATTCAATTAATGTCTTGAAGATCAGATGTCATGTGGTATGACAAGAGCGTGCGTGCGTCTAATATGTCATCACGCAGAACGTTTTGTCAGAAGAATGACCTTTGTTGACATTTTCATAAGCAATCCGAGTCAGACTCCGAATCACAGGCCTACCCTTAAATGAAAATGATATCTTCATTTACTAACGCTCGAGCTGTCTTTGTTCTGTTGAACACAAAAGAAGATATTTTAAAGAATGTAGGATAGCAAACAGTTCTGGGGTACTTTTGACTACCATTGTACCATTTTCCTACTACACTTCAAAAGGTTCTTCGGTGCCAAAGAAGAAACTTTTGGTTCCATAAAGAAACTTTAACATCTGAAGAACCTTCCTGTTTCACAATAGGTTCTTTGTGGCGAAAAAAGCTTCTTCAGATTATAAAAAGGTAAGAAAGAGATGGTTCTTTTAAAAACCTTTGACCCAACATGGTTCATCGCTGTGAAGAACTTCTTCAGCACCTTTATTTTTAAGAGTGTATGATTGTGTATGATTGTTTGGTCACAAGCATTCTTCCAAACATCTTTCTCCGTGTCCATCAAGACAAATACATTTATAAAGATTTGGACCAACTCGATGGTGAGAAAATGACAACAGCATTTAAACTTTGGGGCGAAGTGTAACTTTTAAACGCCACAAACAAAATAAAAAGACCCCATGTGCCAGCGCTTCTAATCCAAAACAGGCCCAATGATCTATTCCCATATCTACACAGTTCTGCCTGCAGACAGCATGTGTCCCACCTGCGGGCCCCTTCCACTCGACATGGCATTCAACCAATCAGGTCAAAGACCGATATGAGGTTTCTCTAGCTAGAGGCAGGAAATTAGCAACCGTAACTGGTGTGCTCTACCTTCAACCTCAAGCTCTTAAATACTCTGTGACTCGGGAACAAGGATTCAAATCACCTGGACTGACACGCTCTTCCCGTAGCCACCCAGCGACTGCACTCGTACTGCGACACACAACTGCGGATGATTGAGTGTGTTGTGGTTTCATGGAAAAGAGCCATTGCTCCATATGGCGGCCCAGTTCTACTGCAACACTGCGTATCGGGAGACCTTCGGCAATTCCCAGAGATACTACCTTCATTAATAAATTCACAGATCGACATTCAGACGTTCATTTCATGACGTTCTGGTAGATTATGTACAGTCTGTATTGGAGACATCTGGTAAGATCTGACTGAAGCGTTTCGATCATACTCAGCTCATTAGTCGATATAATACACGATACTGGGTTCAAGATACAACTGCATCACAATTTGAAACAACATTTGAAAAATGTACAGGTTTTTTCCAAAATATAACTTTCCACTAACATTTTTGTTGTACACACAATGTGTTATAGAATTGACAACATTCAGGTTTAAAGGGACAATTCACCCAAAAACAACTGTTCTGTCGTTATTTTTTTTCTTTGTTTGATTAACCAAACAATTATTGGCCACCATTGACCACACATAGTAGAAAAGATGACAATGGTAGTCAAAAGTGCCCCAGAACTGCTTTCCTACATTTTTCAAAATATCTTCTTTTGTGTTCAACAGAACAAATACATTTTTCATACTATGGTAGTCAATGGTGGCCAAGAACTACAAGCTTTCTTTCAAATATCTTTCGGCCTGTTCATAACAGCAAAGAAATGTATACAACTTGAGGGTGAGTAAAAGACAGAACTTAAATATGCGAATTAGTACATAAAGAATCGATTCTGAATCGGATCGTGAAGGACCAAACGATTTCCACCCCTATAGGTCCATATATTAGATTTCTGTATTGACAGGTCATATGTTGCCAACCATAGGCTACAAACAAACATATTTAAAATAATGCCATAGCTCTGAATATCACATTGTAACTTTTCTACCACAATGTATTGTGCTATATAACAACCAACGTTATTTAGTTCCAACACTCTTGGGTGACCATTTTAGACGACTTATGACTCAGACATCTTACTTAGATTCTTCTAATGAGACACTGGCCTTCAGAGCTGAGCTCCCAGAAGCTGTAACCTGCTTTTATCTGCGCCGCTAAACCAACATCACTATGGCTATTACTCATAGTTACGGTTATGGGTTTGTTCAAATTACATTCTTTCGGGATTAAATCCAGAATAAAATTTCAGCGCATAACTCCTCACATTGCCTGTGCTACAGAACATAAATATAACACCAAATAATGAAACTTGCTAAGGTGATGTCTGCTATTACTTTTCTGAGTTATAAGACTTATGAACTGTGCCTGGTAGATCATAAAATATCTGGCACATAACCATGCACCAGGCTACAGAACAATATAGCATTAAAACCGAGGCAAGGCTCTTCGGATGGTTGCCAGGGCGTTGCTATGCAATTATGGTACCAACTACCTACACAAAACGTGTCACAAAACTCAGTCTAGCAGGATGCCACCCCCTGAAAACCTGCTTCACAAGGAATATAGTCAGTGTTTATGATTTGACTCCAGAGAAACACTCTCTATTCTTTACTTGGATATTCTGTAACACGCTCTTCAAACAGTTCTGGAAAAGGCGAACAGGTTTTGTTTCTACACTATTCCCCCAAGAATTGTACAACGCTTGAACGGACACACTTGCTTGAATTGGCTGACGTTCGCTCAACATTGAATGGGAGCCTATTATCCAGCACTGGTTCAGGCATCCACAGAGGACACACACACAGATATACTGCAGAAGCGAGTGTGTGTGCATCTAGAAATGTGATCTGTGTGTGTAGTCTGCCACTGTTGAATAATTTAGTCTTTTTGCTGGTCACATAGAGACTTCTGCAGGAGAGATGTTGGAACAGTGAGATGGTGTTCACTTTCATTTCACGAGACTAGAGGCCGTTTTCATGGTTATTTCAATAACCAACCAATAACAGACGAGTAAATCCTCCCTACATTGAAAAATTATTTAGATGTCACATTAATACGGTTAACCATACCAAGTTGCCAGTTCAATCCCTAAAGGGTTGGCAGTTAATTCCCTACAAGGTATAAGCCTGCCAATTGTCCCATTTGGCGAGGCGCAATGAATTTATTTTCTTAATATTGATTAATTTAGCAAAATTATAACAATACATTGAGATGTCACATCAATTTGGGTAACCATACGGGTTGCTAGGTCATTTCCCACCGTGTTGCCAGTTCACCCCTACAAGCTACTGTATAAGCCTTCACAACTGTGCCCTTTGGCTATTCTGTTTATAAATATTGATTTATTTAGCCAAATAATACCGTACATTTAGATGTCAAATCAATTTAGAAAACCATTTGGGTTGCCAGTTCATTCCCCACAGGGTTTCCAGTTCCCTTATTGTGCTATTTGCCAATAGCGCAATTAATCTACTCATAAATATTGATTAATTTAACCAAATAATAACATATAGAAGTGTGATATACACTGACCAAGCTTTATAAGATCACTATAATATGACAAAAAGCTCTCAGGTTGCCAAACAATGGCCTATATAAATACATTATAGAAGTAAATTGAGGTCTCATATAGTTGCTTTATTACATTTGAAGGAGTACTTCAGGGCTCTTAAGAGTGAGTTTTATGAGGATGAACTAACCGTGAGCCTCGACTCTGTTTGATCTGACTAGCAACAGCCATGGAATGATAAATCCTGAATATACGGCGTGTCAGCACAACTTCGCTTAACCCAGCCCTGTGAGACAGGGTGGAAAGAGAAGGAGAGAGAAAGAAAGCGAGTAGGCACTACATAATCATACACACGTAAACCAGCTTGCTTATCTCTGTGGGAACGGCGAATGGCGGCGAGGCAGAAATATTATATGACCATATCTTTGGGCCGAAACTGCTAACACTGCCTTTAATAGCTCTGGTACGGTGCAGGATGTGTAGTCTCCATCATATCATTGTAATTCAGCCCTCAAAACACGTTTTAGTGACTCATAACAGAAGATCTAAAGTGTTTGACTCTCTCGCAATCCTGCCTGTCTTAGCTCACGGTCCCACGCTTTGTAAAATCCAGCAGCCCACCAAGCTGTTGTTCCCAATGCACCCCTGAGGACACAGAAGACAGAAGAGTGCTTCAACCAAGAACAAAATGCTTCTGTGCATCTCTTACCCAACCTAGTCAAAAAAAGGCTTGAACCAGTCTTAGATGGCTTGTTTTTTAGTATTTAAGTGGTTTGGTCACTTTTTATATTAAGTTGACCAGCCAATGCAGCACGGCAAAGCCAAGACCACCTAAACCAGTAAAAGGATAGTTCACCTGAAAATGAAACTTCTTTCATCCCTTACTCACCCTCATGTCATTCCAAACCTGTATCTTCCCTATAGAAGACAAATGAGAGATATTTTGAGGAATGTTGTTAACTGGCACCCAGCCGGCGCTGTTCCGTTACCAACTTTTTTCAAAATATCTTCTTTAGTGTTCAGCGGAAGAAAGAAAGTCATCCAGCTGTGAAATGAAAAGAGGGTGAGTAAATAATGATTTTTTTGGGTGAACTATCCCCTTTAACTGGTTTATGACTTATTTTAGCATTAGAAGCACACACAAATACAGATTATACATCAGGGCACACACACAGCGATTCTAACACTCCAGTGACATCACTGTGTGGGCGAGGAATACTGGTAAACAGAGATCATGTAGGTAACTCTGTATATGTGTGTTTGCCCACATTAGCGTAGGTGTTGATATTTCCCTCTGAGTAACTGAGCATGTTAGCGTATGTTCAGATATTTGGCTTTGATATCCCACCGGATTCTCATTTCAACTGCTGTTAGGCTCGTGAACGGCTTCATTAAGCCCGTTCTGTGATCACTTAACAATAAAGACAACCACATATGAAATGACAAGAGCGTAAAACCGCCACAGAGAGCTCGTACTCACGTACCATCAAGGGAGCCCCACGGGTGAGAAAGTCAAACACCTTGGCGAGACCCAAATCATCGTGTTTGTGCCGTCACTAGCGCCAAGTAGAACTGAAGGTCCCAAGACAGCAAAACTCAACAGGCTCTTGTCAAAAACTGGTACAAATGGACCTGCTCCAGTCTGTCCCAAACAAAGAAATTCCTTTAACCTCTAGCTAAAGCTCGCCTGTCCGGGGTAAACTCCCAGAAAGAATCAGCACCACCCAGAATCTTGAGGATTTGATAGTTCACCTGTGTCTGGTGACAGAATCTGTGTCCGAAAACAACCAAAGGCGACCTCGTGGTTCAGCTGAAGAGTACAGAAGAGCCCGGTAAGTTAAAAAAAAGAAAAGAATTAAGCAAAAAGAAAGGAGAGGAAAATATGCTTACACGAGTGATGCTGAGTTATCTGCAGTCTTGAGGGCGACTGCCAGGTACCAGCGCATGCGCCAAGGACATACAACCTCCCCACACATAGGCGCACACACACAAATGTTCAGTCATCATCAGCAGGGCGGACAGGCGCACCCTCCTCCTCCTCTTTTCTCCCACTCGATAGCAGCTATTCATCTGCATCTCTCTCAAACTTTTTCTCTCTGTTCAGATTCTCTTAACCTCTCGTGTTTAATGTTGAAAGGATCTCTACTTTTAATCCCTCAAGAGAAGGGATTTCTGAAGCACCGAGAAAAAATTAGCAACCATCCAGCATTACAACAAATTACACTGTATATATTTAAAGGCATAGTTCACATAAAAGTGAAAATTCTGTCATCATTTACGCACTTCAAAGCTGTTTATATTGCATTAAATGTATACGTTTTATTTTGTGTGTTCTCTCGGAATAAAACCCTCAGCTGCTAGTAAAATGCTTTACCAATTGAGCAACAGGAGGGATATATATTTTTCATCGAACACATAAACTCGTTTTGATTCGTACAATGGTAGTTTAAGAGAAATGCATTCTGGGATGATTTAATGAATTGAGAGTAAATGATTAAATTAAATATCGGTCTCTTCCCCAAACAAACTTTCTGAAAATGATGACGTCACACGTATGTGTATTCGTATTACGCGCTCAACCAAAACAATATGGCGGCTTCCCGTACTGTGAGCTCTCGCTGCTCGGCTGTGTGTTAACATTTCCCCAGGAAAATGCGGATTTGCTGCACCAATAAGACCAGCGGAGACACATATACGTTGGCCGACAGTATTAAAAAGCACTTTTGGCTTATAACTGTTTGAGCCAATGATCGTCCTGTTTCTTTATACAACACAACACTGGCCCGGCGTGCATATTACAGCGTTTTGATCAGTTTTCCTGGATCCGAGTAAATGAAGGCCGTTTTGATAATGCTGTTCTTTTCAAAAACGCTATGGAAAAACGTTTCAGTTTTTCATCGTGTAAACGCAGCCTGAGAGCTGAAACAGCGGTATATTTGAACATGGTCTATTGAGAAGCTCTTAAAAACACCAAATATTAACATTTATTTTCACCACTTTGAACCCCAAGTTTCATGGGAAAAAAACCTATATGTAAAAACTACCTCTGCTAATTTTATAAACCCGTATTTTGTGCTTCACAGCGACAATAACATTATGGGAAGAGGCGGAGGAAATAAAGAAAGAACTTTAATTTTAGGTGAACTATACCTTTAAGGCAAAAGAGATTAAATTACGCTCATATATTACATATACAGGTAAACATACACAAATGTAAATATGAGTCAAGAGGCAGTATCATATTTTTGCGGCCGTCTAGAAATAACCAACATGAAGACACTTCTTCATGCGCTATGAAAAGCCCATTGTGCGTGTGAACTTGAGAGGTGGATTATAAAACATGTTTGCCAGCATTCAAAGGGCCAGAAAACAGATTCAAGAGAAACTGCTGAGCTCTTCCTTCCGCCTAATGTTCCTGTTTCTCTAAACACACAGAAGTGTTGCATTCATTGCACCACTGATAAGGACAATGTACTTCTGGGTGCAAGTGTAAGAACACCTTTTGCGAGGATGTCAATATATACACTGCAAATATATGCAAATGTAATCAAAGATAAAAGCAATAATAATGTTGTGTACAAAACAAAGCGCACCTGCTGCATAAAGCACATTGATATCATTCAACATTTTTCTTTTAAATCACATCAACAGGCAAAGTCAGGAAAAGTTCAAAGATCCAGTGTATGACAGTTAGCGGCATCTAGTGTGGAGGTTGCGAATTGTAACCAACGGATCAACTCCACCTCTTCCCTTCGAAGCACTACGGTGCCTGACACAGCACTAAGATGCAGACACATGTTCACTTCTTTGCCGAAGGAGATAACATTTAGGAAACGCGCTCTGTAGAGCAGTTTGTCTGTTTAGAGCCACCGTAGAAACAACACGGTGAATTCAATGGAAATAGTTAATTTTAAGGTAATAAAAAAACATTGCTTCTTTATTCAAGGTCTTTATACACCTCTCAAAACATAGTTATATACATTTCATTTCTGTCAATAGATCCTCCCAAAAATGACACACAGCACCTTTAACCCACATTTAGGGCACTCATCTAGTTTTGGAACCAAACTATTAATTTTGTTTTATTTAGGAACATTTGGGAACACAAACACTCAAGACTGTGACAGTGAAGTGCATATCTACTGAAAACAAAGAATATTGACATATAAATTGTAAAAATGAAAAATAGCACTAAGTACTGCTGGTGCCACTTATTTTAGTAGTAATAAGGCTTGCAGTAAAAATGAACACAAATATATGCCATTTAGGTATAATACAAAGTAATAATTTTAAGTTTCCAAATGGATCACTGTATAATATTATGTCATAGACTGATCTCTAATGATTCACTGGTAGACATCCATGCGCTTACACAATCTCACAGAGAATGCCATTGTGATTGGTCAATTAAGTTACCAAATATGGTAACTTGCCCGATAAAGGGTTAAACAACAAGCAAAGATAAATATATTCAAATGAACAAACTGTAAATCTATTCACAAGGGAAGGTTAAATCGCTTATATAACTACTGCAACAAATGCCAAAACATTGAAACTTACAGTTTCTAGACCAAACAAAGAGTCATTGAGATCTACATACTGAAAAGATTATATAATGAAAGTTGATTACAACTACAAAAAATACAACAGCTGCACATTAAGCTTATCTTCCCTGCCTAAACTACATGCATGCGGCTTGAACATCTGCACCTAATATAGTTCGGATAAGAATGACCCTCAACTCTCCTGCAGAGTTCTGTTCCAACCATTAGTAACCAAAAGACCTCAATGAGCTTGTTCAGCATCGGCATTAAATAACCCTGGCATACACATTGATCTGCGTATGCCATCTGTATTATAAGTTCCACCGGTTCTACTTCGTGGGACAGCACAAACCTGGCATCACAGGGCTGTTCCTGATGGTGCATTCTAGACTATTACGGTCGGGCCATATGCTTCATGAACTGCATCTGCCAGAACGTAACAATAAATTGGATTATTAAAAGACCATTAGGAGCAGATTAAGTGCCACAGTCCATCACTACAGGAGACTGAAACACAGCATTCCTCTGGAAGTGCACTGAAGATGGTCTTATCACAGTTTTGTACTTTGGCCATCAATAACCTTCGATCAGGAAAATACGCCAAGTTTTATCCTGAATAAAAAGCGACACGTGGAATTACAATCAGTAGTTGGTCCAGATATACTTCAGCATTCGTTAGAGGACTGGCCTTGTATTTTGTTGGAGATGTTGGCCTTGAATTGATGAAGTTTTACATTTTAGAATCACCAGGAGAAGATCAACGCGCTGGCTTTACTACATGGAGCCACTATACACACAGGGGAGGACTTAAGTACGTACTGGTCCTACACTTCTCCATATTAAAGTACCTCATCTGGCACACAACTCAACCTGGGTTGGGCGGAGAGCCAGACGCTGTCAACAAGCGAGAACGGTGACAGCAGTGGAGAGTTGCCGATGGGAGGAGATAAGGAGAAGCAATTTGAGATCTGCTGAACAAATTAAAGGGGTTAAAGGGATAGTTCATCCAAAATGAAAATGATTACATCTCAACCTCATGTCTTTCCAAACCTGTATGACTTTTTTTCTTCTTCAGAACACAAAAGACAATGTTTTGAAGAATGTTGGGGAACCAAACCACTTTGGTCCCCACTGACTTCCATTGTCTGGACACAAAACCACTGAGACATTTCTCGAAATAATTTATTTTGTGTGCCACCGAAGAAAAAGTCACGTATTTTCTTTTTCAAAACTTCTAGTTCCATCTAGATGCTTCAAGATGCACAAAGCCTAGTTTTTAGTCCCACCACATGACATTTCCAACAGCAAAACAGTACAGGATCATCCAAGAACGATCCAAGTATATATCATAAGAAAAAAAAGACACACAGGCTTTGTGTGTACGTGAAGTTTCGTAAGGAACGAGCTGAGAAACCAATATTCAAAACCTAAAACCGGCATTCATCAGCACATATTACAATAAAACCTGTCACAGCTGGAGATACAAGCTACAGGCAAAGCACCGCCTGCGGTTTCTGCAAAGCCTTACATCATATTCAAACCACAAAGGGCACACGGGCCAGTGCTGCTATGAGCTTTTTGAGACTGTTAGTATTCCACTCACAGCGTTTGAGGGGTCTGGAGGCTAACCATCAATCGCCCCGCGACATGTGCTTTTTCTCCAGCACCAAGCTCTGGGTTATTCTGCAGCGCTCTGGAAGATGCGGGGCGTGCAGATCTAATTTACGGCAAATATATTCAGCAGAGGGAGACGCATTTGCATCGAGCTGAATGCCAAATAGCAAAAGTATGTAAAGAAAGCGTTACATAAAGATACCGGCAACTACGCAGGTGCTTCACATACACTGACACATACAATGTAAGAGAGACGTTACTGTACAACAAAATCTTGTGGAAAAATTCCAGTGTCAAGGTGAGATCAAAGACGTGTACAACAATACAGCTGAGATATAAAACAGACAAAGCCACAGGCATCACAACAAGAAGACTAAGATGCATTGTTTGGGAGACATCTTTGGTGAAAAAGCGTATTTGTGGCATGTGATGAAAGACAACAAAAATGCAAGTGTAATGAAGTTGAGAATTGGTTTGGACTATGTCTGAAACCTTATGGCAACCCTGTTTCTTTCTACCAAACGCAGAATGACTGTCAAATTGAACCGAATCTGCCTAGAAAGACCCAAACATTTGAATTCTGTTATTATTTATTCACCCTCATGTTGTTCAAAACCTGTACATGACTCTTTCTTCTGAGGAACACATAGTGTTAGTCAATGTGGGCCAGTGTTGTTTGGTTACCAACATTCTTCAAAATATCTTCTCTGCTGAAGAAAGGTTGAGTACAGTTCATGACGAAAGAATGTCCTTTTTAGGTAAACTATCTCTTTTATAAGTTATATAACTAAAATCTCCAGTACCACACAGCTGCCCACTGTACCAATCATTTCAAATGAGATCATTAGTTCACCGTGGCAATGAATCATAACTTCTCAAGTTTCTAATGCCACATGATTCTGTCATTTCTTGAACAGGAAAGTTCAAACGACTTTACATTTATTTAAACCTGTCACAGTAATGGCACCCTTAAGTGCACTGTAACGAAACTAAATTGCCTCCTGTAAAGCTTGCAGGGAAGCCAGAGACCCTGGAGAGAACATGACTCAGTCGGCCAATAGAGAGGCATGAATTTCGCCAAGTGATAAACCACAGTCATTCTGAGGGCTGTGAACGCCGACAGATTCCCAGGGCTATCTGGGAAGTGCTTGCTGCGCCTTTGATACAAATCTCACTCGGAGGTAAATAGCTGGTCTGTTAAGCGAGTCAAACTTTGCACAGAACTGAGATATCGAGAAGTGTGTGTGTGTGTGTGTGTGTGTGTGGTAAACAGAAGCCTGAGTTACCGCAAGCACACCATCATAGTCGCACAGCCACACTCCCTCGAAAAGCAAACAGCAAACACAGCTAACCGGACCCACACAAAACCCCCATCCATCAAACACAGCCGTGACTGTACTGTTCAGCTCTACCACAAAAACGCTGAAGGAATGTTCACAAAGATCTCCACATCTCTCTAGCTACAGAAACCCACTGGCATAACTGAGCTCTTAAATGGAGGAGAAAAAAAATAACAGAGTCAACAGACAGAATAAGGAGGTACTGTATGGTACACAGATTATCTTTAAACGCTCTACCACAGAAAAAACAAGCCTACAACCTAATTTCACATCAACAGCTTCTTTTGACCATTAAGATCTCTTCAATGAAAGCCTTGAGTCTATGAGCTCAAACACACACGCAGAAATCGCATGACACGCTCGCCCCACCCCTAACTTACTGATCGGCAAAGCGTATAAAATGCATAAAATTAATATTTAGACACATCTTAAAAAATGCAACAAGGTGTTGGGAGAAAGTGAAATGGTGTTCTGATGGATGCGCATATACGTGGACTGTTACAAACAATACAAGGAGCCATTTAAAGCATCCTGTCATATGCTTGTGGAGAAAACTCCAAC
Source organism: Barbatula barbatula (assembly GCF_947034865.1). Classification (NCBI taxonomy): domain Eukaryota; kingdom Metazoa; phylum Chordata; class Actinopteri; order Cypriniformes; family Nemacheilidae; genus Barbatula; species Barbatula barbatula. Next base: position 7,971,409 of record NC_136769.1, read on the forward strand.
TCAACTTACTGCTGTTTCGATTCTTGCGGTTGGATTTGCCGCCGAGCAGCATCTTCAGACTGTTCCTGAACATGGCTGCACAGTTCTGGTTCAGCTAGAGAGAAACCTGCAGAGAGAGAACAGGACCGAGTAAGACACAGGCAAACAAAACAGCCCTCTCAGGAATCTGGATTAATTTAAAAAAGCAGACAGACACCGAGAGATACAATAGATAGACAGACAGGTAGATAAATGCAGTATAAGGAGAGACAGGCAGATAGATACAGAAGACAGATATACAGAGTACACAGACGGAAAGACAGATAAATAATGATACAACAGATAGACAGTAGATATATACAGTAACCAACCAGAAAGAAAGATACACATTGGCCTAGGTACTGTAGACAGACACACACACACACACAAGCACAGACAGACAAGACACATACAAGCACACAGACAGACACATACTGTAGATACAATAGACAGCCAGGTAGACACAGTAATTGTGTAGTTTTGATAAGCAACCCTTAAAACAAGATTAATACCAATTCACAAAACCAAACCACTACATGATTTTTCTTTGTCTATCAAGCTGAGTGTGACAAAACAAAGAAAACGTGTGATGTCTTTGAAATACATCTATTGACGTTTACATCACACAAAGAGTTAGTGAGGTGATTTTTATGAGGAGCCGTTGAGGCCTTAATTATTAAAGTGACTCCTAAAAAACACTAGTGAAATAAAAATATTGATCAAGCTTCGTGAAATTTATTCATACGTATTACTGTAATACCTCATACGAATACTAGTGAAATAAAGCAATCAAGCTAAGTGAAATTCATTCATACGTATTACTGTAATACCTCCTACAAACACTAGTGAAATAAAAACACTGTTCGGACTTAGTGAAATTCATTCATACGTATTACTGTAATACCTCCTACAAACACTAGTGAAATAAAAACACTGTTCGGACTTAGTGAAATTCATTCATACGTATTACTGTAATACCTCCTACAAACACTAGTGAAATAAAAACACTGTTCGGACTTAGTGAAATTCATTCATACGTATTACTGTAATACCTCCTACAAACACTAGTGAAATAAAAACACTGTTCGGACTTAGTGAAATTCATTCATACGTATTACTGTAATACCTCCTACAAACACTAGTGAAATAAAAACACTGTTCGGACTTAGTGAAATTCATTCATACGTATTACTGTAATACCTCCTACAAACACTAGTGAAATAAAAACACTGTTCGGACTTAGTGAAATTCATTCATACGTATTACTGTAATACCTCCTACAAACACTAGTGAAATAAAAACACTGTTCGGACTTAGTGAAATTCATTCATACGTATTACTGAAATACCTCCTACAAACACTCGTGAAATAAAAACACTGTTCGGACTTAGTGAAATTCATTCATACGTATTACTGTAATACCTCCTACAAACACTAGTGAAATAAAAACACTGTTCGGACTTAGTGAAATTCATTCATACGTATTACTGTAATACCTCCTACAAACACTAGTGAAATAAAAACACTGTTCGGACTTAGTGAAATTCATTCATACGTATTACTGTAATACCTCCTACAAACACTAGTGAAATAAAAACACTGTTCGGACTTAGTGAAATTCATTCATACGTATTACTGTAATACCTCCTACAAACACTCGTGAAATAAAAACACTGTTCGGACTTAGTGAAATTCATTCATACGTATTACTGTAATACCTCCTACAAACACTCGTGAAATAAAAACACTGTTCGGACTTAGTGAAATTCATTCATACGTATTACTGTAATACCTCCTACAAACACTCGTGAAATAAAAACACTGTTCGGACTTAGTGAAATTCATTCATACGTATTACTGTAATACCTCCTACAAACACTAGTGAAATAAAAACACTGTTCGGACTTAGTGAAATTCATTCATACGTATTACTGTAATACCTCCTACAAACACTAGTGAAATAAAAACACTGTTCGGACTTAGTGAAATTCATTCATACGTATTACCTCCTACAAACACTAGTGAAATAATAAAAGCAATCGAGGCTTTACTTCCCTAGTGTTTGTAAGAGGTATTTCAGTAATACATATGAATGAATTTCACGAAGTTCCATCGATTTTTTTTATTTCACTAGTGTTTGTAAGAGTCACTGCAATAATTAAAGCCTAAACGGCTCCTCATAGATTTCTGAAGGCTGTGTGATTATACGTTTCAGGTACATAAAGCCTTGAGTCTGCTGGAACGCCGGAGTTTATAATGAGTTTCATTCGTGGGATTCGTCATTCTTCACTGGATTATTTTAAGACTCTCGACACCCACACTGCTCAGGGCTCACACCCCGATGCTGTTAATTACCGCTTCATGTATGAGCAGAGTGTGTGTGTGTGTGTTTATACAGTATGTGTGAAAGTGTGCACGATACACACTCTTTGTTCTACTGTTGCTTATCCAGACATTCATCTCTTTCTGCTATGCGACGCATTTGTATGAGCTCCACGGATGTCAATGGAATTACATTTTCGCCCTTTTCTCTGGTGGGTCTTTGTGCTGGTTGAAGAGAATTTAGATGGAGGACGGGAGAGCGCAAGACATCTGCATGTGTGTGTACATGAACAGAATAGAATATTAAATATGTATGAGAGGCACTCCAGGTGTATGAAACATAATTCAGGGGCAGGCGGGTCAGCATCAGTCTGAGGGTCCTTTAAATGTAACCTTGAGACAATAAATGATCATTTTAGATGCTTGAGGAAGAGTGTGAAATATAAAAAATATATTTTCGTATTTTCACACAGACAGAAAGACATTTACCATGTAGCTTAGTCGTAGAAACCTGGATAAATTGAAAATATAGTTGAAATATATAATTGTGATAAAGCTGTAATATAATAATAATAATAATATAATAATAAACAAAATAATACAAAAATAATCTCAAATAAAATGGCGAAAAATTAAATAAAATAAATCTAAAATAAAAGAATAAATTAAAATGTTTGTTTTCCTCAGGCAGATCTCAATTAAAATGGCCCAGATTTCATTTTAATGTTGTGATGCCTACATTTTTCAACAACTTTAATAATCTTGTATATGCGGATAAAATATAAACCATTTTATCAGCAAATACAAGAATTTGAATATTGGTCCAATAAAGACTACAGCTTTAGATCATTTGGCTAACAGAATAGATGCAAACGTGACTAAACAAATCTGGAAAAACTAGCTACAGTCTAATATGGATTCTGTCGTAGAAAGGCAAGGTTCAAGAGAGGTTAAAAGAAGAGAAGAAAAGGATGGATGTAGAGACAGAGTCATGTTACAGCTCTTGCATAAAGATGAGTGAGGTTCTGCAGGGTGACCTTATCCTGAGGCCGAGCTTCTGCAGAAGATGAGTAACAGAGAAGACGTAACTCACTGTAGCGAGATCTACTGCCGTTTTCTGAGCGAACCGTTCTTAACCATGAGAATGAGAAGACTAATGCTATTTCCCAAAGCAGTCTCTCACACTCGGACACACGACTTAATGAGAGCCTGATGTCTGTAAAAAAGCTGAGACGTGAAGTAATGAGAAACTCGGATTGAAAGTTGCGAGGGGTGATAATTTTATCTGCAATGCAGCAATGGAAAAATCTTTCAATCTCTTTCATAAGCATCATGAAAATATAAATGAATTTGTGCGATTGGTTTTGTGTCCATACAATAGAAGTGAATGGGGGCTAGTGCTGTTCGGGTACCAACTTTCTTCAAAAGATCTTCTTTTGTGTTCTGCTGAAGAACAATATTTGCTTATAATGTCTGTGGTGACAAAGATGTGTTGGGACCGAAAAAAAAGTGTTGCATTTGCTTTGTTTTGAACAAATAGTCTCAACCAAAAACAAATAAATCTTTAAATTTGCTCAAAATAGTGTTGTTTAAACCCACAAGCTGTCATCTAATGAAAGTGGTTGGGGACTGGGTGTCTAGCTCCTGAAAGAACCAAAAAGAACCACAAAATGTCCATAAAATAAGCCATTCGGATCGAAGTTTTTTAAAACAAGTATGTAAGTAGTGAAGTGTTTCTTAAACTGATCGATGGCTGAAGGTCGGCAAACAAACTCCCAAACACATGCCCACTGAGTCAAAGACACGTTTACCTTCATCGCCTTTGTTAAACCCGCTTAGCCAAGGGGAGGTGCATGTTATTGTCCAAATAAATTACTAGCATAACTTTAAACAACAGCACTGCTTACTGAACAACATTTCTGAAACACCTAAAGTCTGAATATGTCTGATTATAATTTACCCAGAAGCAATCAGATCAGCATTCAGAAACCAAGCTTCCTTATACCTTATGCAAACACATGCCATCCAAATAAAAAGATGAACATGCTCCGTCAACTACAAAATCTTCAAACAGGAGACAGTCAGTTAAGATACGGTTTATTTCATCAGAATCAAAGCAACCCAAGGCAGAAACCAAGGCTTCAATTCACTGCAAGAAATAAATAAACAAATTAAAACGACAAAGCACAGACAAGCTCTAAAGGTATCCCGCCACAAGTAATCAAGTTGAATCACGATGATGGCATCTTCCGGACTGATGGGTCGCAGCATGGGGTTTGTCATGTCGGCTGCAAAAATTCATGTCTGCTTGGGAGCCATGGCTTTTAAATCGACAGCCATTTTCTTTCTCCGCACTGTGGAGCGTTGCTATGATTTATGATGGAGGAGGCGAACGTTGGGTGCGCTTACCTCGTTTCCGTATGCAAGCAGCGATACATTTTCTTTATCTTTAATTTTAGCTGCATTCTTTTTCAAATGCAAGTTGCATGTAAAGCTGTTGTGAGCTTTGTGTTGTTTGTGGAAATTGCTAAAATAATGACTGGCTCCGAGCAGGTTTCCCAGACGCTTCCCTCCGGCATCCAATTGGTTTAAACAAACTGGATGTCTCACATTGAACTTGTCTGAGAAACATTCTGCTTGTTAAAGAGCCCAGGGCTGTCACAGAGTAAAAACTGTGATTTTTAAAGACACCTACTTCAGTCATATCTTTCAGGTAGGGGAAAAACATCTTATGCATACTATTAAAAAGTGTTTAGAGCAGTTTTAAAGACAAAATAAAGCACAAAGGGCAGTTCAACGATTAATCGTGATTAATCGCACCTCGTTTGTTTTTCCTAGAGCTGTCAAACGATTAATCCAGTACAGAATAAACATTTGTGTTTACATAATATATGTCTGTATATTATCATTTTTATTTGTAAACATAAAAAAACAAACATGGATATTTTTATGGCTCTCAGCATTTCTGAAGAGTAACACAGAAAGCAGGCATAGGGGGTTTCTCTGGATGTTTGGAACATCATTTGGCACCAGTTGCAACTGGCAATTTTTTTTTAAGAAAGACCTACATTTTGTTTTTCTAGATCTTGCCGATGCCTTAAGGCTAACACACTTAAAAGCCAACCCTTGATTCGGCAGGGGCAGAAAACGCAGGCCGCGCCATTATCCGTGGATTCAGGTCTGCCGAGTATTGCCAGGGATTGGGAAATGCAAGTTGATTTAAACCACAGACTTACTTTCCCCTTTGAAATCTCAGAGACCCACCTGTGGCCAGACATGGTTCTGTGGTCCAGCTCTAATAGGACAGTCATCATAGTTGAGTTGACTGTACCTTTGGAAAAGGCCATTAATGAAGCATTTGAAAGAAAGAATCTCATGTATGCTAACTTGGCAGCGGAGACTGAAGATCGGGGATGGACAAGTGTTCCCCGGTGGAAGTGGGCTGCTTAAAGGTCCAGTGTGTAATTCTTGGGATGATCTGTTGATAGAAATGCAATATAATACACATAGCTATGCCTTCAGAGGTGTTTAAAGAGACTTAGAGAGCACAATGAAGCTGTTTGTTTTAATTACTTTAGAATGAGCTATTTCTATCGACATACGTCACGGGTCCCATTGCATGTAGTTCGCCATGTTCTGTCAGCCGTCGTAGTGTTTCAAAGTGAGGTGGAGGGGTGGAGGGAGCCTCGCCGCACAATTTCACTGACTGGACCATTAGGACGTGGGGAACAAAGGAGAGGCCCAACGGACGGTAGTCAAAGAACTTGTCACTGTTGCTGAGAGAAGCAGACACTGGCTGTGGTTGAAACGGAAGGACACAATATGGACTGCCAAATGACCACGTAATAAAATGGTGTTGTGTGTTGCAATGTTATGTCATACGGCACCGGGAGCACAGAGCGTACATTAACGGTGCCAGTGGGGCTAGAACAGCCTTAGCCAACAATTTGGTATGTATGGTTGCGTTGAGGTATGATGGCACTGAGCTACAAGCAAAGCAAGTATTGTTGAGGCTGCAGCGACTAATCTGGATGAGGTAATTGACACCGGAATGGGGTTCAGAGGACAGGTCAAGTGGAGGATAATAAAGAACTGGCCCATGGTGCGGAAAGAAGAAGCCAATGACTTTGGTTGAGGCGAATGGACACAGCATGGGGTGCCAGATGACCTTGTAACAATGCAACACACAACAAGGTCAGATCAACCTGCTGTGGGCTTCCCTTGGCTGAGGGTGTCTTGTGATAAAGGGCCAAAACACCCAATGAGGCTGAGGTGTCATACAACCGTCGATGTGTCGCATTGATGGGAACCATACAAAAGGCATTATCAGCAACACCTCACCAAAAGGCATCTTTCACCCAGGACAATGGATGTGAACTCATGAGAAGGAAAGTTAAGTATAAATATGATATGATAATTTATCCCACCAAACACAGAGGATGCCTTCCTGACGAACCCAGTGAAACCTCAGACCTCCTTTCCTCTATTCATATTCTTGACTGCTCTCCCGTCATGCATAAGACATGGGGAATGTCCTAATGGGCAATTCAACTGTGCTGAAATAGTGGGAATATAACACCTAGTCCTATTAACCCTTTAGCAATCCTGTTAAATTTAGCAAAAATGCTTAAAAAAGACATGCCCAAAGTAAAGTGCATACTGTACTTGAAACATTTTGAGTATATGCATGGTTTTGGTATCTTTTGAAAGGTGAGACTCTGAAGTTTGTTTCTAAAGAGTCAGAATCACTGCAAATCTTACTGTTATTGAGTAATAGAATTTTAAACACACTGAAAGAGGGGAAAAAATATTCTGCCTACTTTTTAATTTTAAATAGTTGCCTGCATATGACTATAGTTGGGAGCTATTAGTTGGAAAACACATTGGGATCACAGCATGAAGCCTTACCAAGCTACTTTGATTACAATACCTTAGAAAATGTGTGTTTTTCACATGTTTATCTAAGTTTATGTCTAGGTGGCCTTCTAGAATGGCCACTTGGAGACTCCAAATGGCCCTTTGCCATTGACACATAAAATGCTGTTATTCTTGAATGCTTTTAATGTACAGTCATAATTCTGGGCTCTAATGAAAGGCTACTCTATTCCTTAGCAATTATTGACAGTGAATTTGGATGACACATAGTAACTGAAACTATACTTTGTGCAAATAAAGAGACTATAGACTAAGTGCTAGTGTAATAAAATCATTTGTAATATTAGAACAAACACACTCTAAATAAATGTATAAAAACCCAAACTATTTACAAATGTTATAATTACATTACAGGTTATTGGCAACATGCCACTCGTTATAACAATCACGGCTTGGCAAAAAGCACGAAGGCACCTCACATGAAGAACATTTTACAGGAGTCTTTGCATGGCAGTGCCTCAGACGGCCTCTGGTGCTGTCTCCACTGATATGCACAGGCTTGTGGTGTGCTCTGTGTGGAGTGGGGGATGGAGCGGGTATGTCAGCAGCCGCTGCCAGCTCTTCAATGAGTGTCTCCCTGAATGCCTTCTGGTACATTGTTCAACAACTTCTTCAAGTGAGAAGTTTTTCCAAATGTAAAACTCTTTACACGCTCAAACTCTTTCCTAGCAGCTTTTGCGCACGGTCACGAATCCCTGTTAGAATTTACGCACAGCCGCACACGTGTTTGCGCACGGACCTCTCTACTTACACTTTGAATGTTTCCCGTGAAGCTGCATATTTATCTTTTCGGAATTCTATTGGCTATCAGATACGCCCATCATTAGCAAACTCTGACGCGACAGGATCGATCTATTGTCAATCAAGTACAGGAGGGTCTCATCCTTCATCCTGGGCGCTCCTTGGCTATTGCTGCCTGTTGTCACCTCTTAGATGCACCTATTCGCTCAAATGAGGTGTCAATCAAAAGGGCAGAGTTCAGTGGCCATATTGACATAAAAACATCTGCAATGTTTACAAGTGAAGAGACGCTACACCACAAAACGCGTCGGAGATTTGATGGCTCTGTCGGCTTCTTGAAAATTATACTACCGTGTTCCTTGAAGTTTATAGACATATATGTGTTAGATTTACTGGATCATTTAGAGTATACCTATACCATTTTTGTTGGAATGTTATGGATCAGTGGACTACCAGGAGGCTTTATAGGAGAGTTTCTTCAGTTTTGTTGCTGCTTATTTGGTGGTTGGTTGTCTGACAAAGACTCTGATTGCATTGGCTGTGTTGATTGTATATTAAAATGGTTTACATCGTTCGAATCACAAGAATCTCAGCTTTGTAAAGATATGTGATATGTTTAGGTTTTGTTTTTCTAAGTTGTTGTATTTCCCGATGTTATCAAGCAAAACACGCAGTGTACCGCCGACGGCACAGCCGATTGATAACAGGTTAAGCGAATATATATCATTTCAATTATTGGTAAATATTTACAATTAGTCATTTAGCAGACGCTATCCAAAGCGACTCACAAAGGAGGTAAACAATGGAAGCAATGTGCAATATAAAACAAAAAGCATGTGCAATATAGCCTCTCATATAGCCTACCACAGTATACAATGCGAAGTTTTTTGTTATTTTCGATAGAAAGAGTAGAAAAGAGATAGAAGTCAGAACTGATCGGTCAGGCGCTGACTTAAGAGATGTGTTTTCAGTCGATTCTAAAAGACTGCTACAGAATCTGCTGATCTAGTGGCAGCGGGCAGATCATTTTTGGGGATGGCACTACAAGACGTTGATCGTTTGCAGAAACGGGTATTTATTTATATTTAATAAATATTTAAATGCATTTATGGTTTTATGTTAATAAATACAAAATGTATGTGCACAATACACAGATATATATTATGTTAACACAAACTTTTATTCTGAATGCGATTAATGCTCTTGTTTTTACCTAATATATTTCTCCGCAGTGCGCATAGTTACATACGTACATACTTGCATGTATATATTTATATAGAATTTAAACATAAATGTTTTATTCATTATACATTTTAAATTACACATAAATATTGCTAAATAGGCCAAAAGATATGAATCAGTTTCTCTCACAAACATATTGTTTCGCTTCAGAAGACCCACTGGAGTCTAGATAGATAGACAGAAAGACTCAAGGCCAAGTATCTCCAAACAAGTTCTGAACACACACAAGTTTTCCAAATGTTGCCCCGTGGGCATATAAAGCTGGCTGGCCTGAGCCACTGTTCCTAGTTTGATGGATTCAACTGCAGAACAATGACTAATAGCCAACAGGCACGGCACTTAATGTTTAATACAGCCTCCCGTTGACTAATGCCTCCCACAGCGCAACGTTACAGGAATCGCACGCTGTTTGTGTTCCGCTGCTCTACAAAGCCAATGAACAGAGAGTGTGTGTGTATGCTGTCTCATGATTACAATGTTCAGGTCGTGTGCACTGAAACAAAACACGCGAAAAAGAACAGAGAATAGGAGATGGCTAGGAACCCAATGAGTATGAACTCAAACAGCATGTACAAACACAAATAAACGTGCACTCTATACACAAGCAGACACACACTCCTTTGTTTGGGAAGTTACTTTTAAACTTGTGGACTAAACTTTTCTAAAAAAAAACCAAAAGCAAAATGTGAAAAACCCCACAGAGAAGGACAATCCAGGAAGTTTGACCTGAGATTTTTCTTCGCTTAAAGAGAAAATCTCACACTGAGCGAGAAAGAACTTCAAGCTTACCCCTCTACACACACACGCACACACAATGACAACTACACAAACACACAGCGATTTCCCTTTGTTCGTGTCACTTCCTGTCCAAATACAGCACAGAAGCTCTACAGTACATGCAGAAACTCAGGTTTAAACTGGAGAAAAAGATCCTTAAACAAACACGAGAGCCTCCTTCCAGCAGTTTATAAACACATACGCATTAGATCTACTCTCGGTTCCTGGTTGTCTGCAGTAAGGACTACTAAAACAAACACGGCATACAAACCCAACAAGTAGTTCCCCACTAAGAAAATGCTCACTGTAGTCACACCAGTCACAATGAAACCGAGGCTGTCTGTCTGTCTGGCTAAATAGGCCGTCTGTGTGCTCACAGTGAAAACATCAACTGAGCCATGCAGGTGTGTCATTGTTCATTATTGTCAAAGACATCATATTTCCTCAATGAGACTGGGAAAACAGTTTACGCAGAGATCCCGCAGGTATAATCAAACAGTGACTCAATACACTTCAAGACTCGTAAACATTCAGCAAAACATCCACATTTATAAAAAGAAATAGGTTGTTCAGGTGATGCAGACAAGCCATTATTGTATGGCGCAGCTGAGGGTTTAACAGATTTATTGGAGAGGCTGATATCAAAGAGTCCCCCCATCTTCAAAAGAAACCTCGCCTGTTTGTTCTTACTGCTTTACAAAGAAATCCTACTTCACTTCTTTCTTAGTGTGAATCAGTCCAAATAATTGGCCAGTGTCTCCCTGCCTTTCACCCATGACGTGCAGGGTTTAAAGTTTCTGTGACAGTTTTACCAGGGAGTCTGGGCATGCATGACTAAAGCCTAATTTTTACTTGTAGGGTCCGCATTGAGTCGACGCATTGGTACAGTTTTGGAGAGGTGCGCATTACGGCGTAGGTCCGACACACAAGTAAAAATTGCGCTTTAGGGAGGTCTTTTAAATGGGCCAGTCTACAGAATTAGTGCAAAATCTGAGAAATGTTTTATGTATGCAAATTGTAGAATATCAAAAGGTACACATTTCTAGTAGTTGTGCGGTTAATTTTCATATTGTATTTTGAGAAGGTTTGGGAATATTCTTAGTCTACCCAAATGTTGTCACTACCGAAACACAATAATATATAATTCAATAAAAGTATATTAAAAGTATATCTTATATTTACATAAGATTTAGTTTGAATCTACTTTTTAGCTATGTAAATCATCAACGGTTAAAATTTTTACAATATTTTTTATAAGATGTGTTGTATTTTGAATCCAATCTTTATTTGTAAAAGGCGCGAAACTGATCATGCTGATTTCAAAGTTAAAAATTCATTAGTTTATATATACATTGAACCAAATATTGATCATAACACCGGAGTTGATCATTTAATATATACCTTATTTTTGACAAAATCCCTGTGTTTCGGTCGTGACACACACATTGTCAGTAGTGATTGTAATATTTTGGTAGTGATCACAATATTTAACAGCCGAATCAGACTTTCAACATTTTATGTTAATACAAATAACTAACTATGCTGCACATACGCAGCCAGCACATATAGCAGACGCACATCTGACAGTGCATATATAATAGAAAAGCTACAGCACACATACTATATCACTACTAAAACATACTAATATACAGTGCAAATGATTTGCCAAGGGGTTTTGTCCCACATAAAGGATTAAGTGTTCCTTTACCTCACTACGGTAGTGACAATTTTAGCCTAGCTCAAAGATGCTAATCAGCACATGGTTAGCAAGCACAGTTCTGAACAGATGTTCACACATAAAAAAGTTCACTTAATTGCAAAAAAAGATGTTTGGTAATAATGTTCCTTCAAGACGTACATTTTCAGACTTTTGAACACATTTACTAAATCATAAGGCCGATCTACTCAGCATGTAGCTTATTGGAGAGAGGGACACCGTTAGTTCTTGTTTTCTATACATTTAATTTCATAATGACAATTAAGGTAAAGTATATAACATTACATAGAAGTGTGACTCTACTACAATAGTTTTCAATTTGCATGTATAGTATTTCATTGTTGTAGCTATAATGTGTGTTTTTGAAAATGTATTGGCCTATTCAACTTGTGAATGATCTGTTGTAACAGTAAACAACTAAAGAAACAAAATTATTTTATTCATTACCTTTTTTTGCTTGCACAATAATTTCTTTGCGTTTATTTGTAAGTATATTAAAAACCAATGTTCAAAACTGTCCTCATATTATCCTGATTCACAACAGTAAGCTTATAATAACTATTTAGTATTTGAACTGTCGGGTACAATTCCCTAACAAATGTTATTTTTACGTAATCTGACTAGAGGAAAATGTTATGGATTGGACAATAGGGCTGTTTATCTTCTGTCTGAACAGGGTATTCAAGGACTTAACAAACTAATGTAAGATATCGTTTTTGTAAAAACATACTCTAATCAGATTGCCAGCTTTGCTGAACCGGTCGCCACAGTGCTCACAGGCAGTAATGAAAACACAGAAAGAGATGTGCACATGATGGTTCGGGTTAGCGGTCCTGAAATCTCATCCTGCTGGCATCACTACAGGCCTCTCGCAGCTGCTGAGAGAACTGAGCTCACTTCCTTCACTAGCAGTCGGGAGAAATATACGTTCTGGCAGGACCTTTAGAACGCAAATCACACACAAAAGAAAGTGTTGACGGATGACATGTGGAGATGCAGCTAGCTTTTCTTTTCAAAAAACAAAACAACGGTTTCCGGATTTCGACAAGCTTCCCAATGTGCTTCTGCCAAATGTATGCATCCAACACCAATTTACAGTGCATCCTAGGGAACATACATACTAATACTACATCTATTTCTCCACTATGTGTGTTCCCTGGGTATCAAACCCACAACATTTGCGTTGCTAACACAATACTCTACCAACTGATCTACTTTCATACTGCAGTGCCGTAAGCCATGGTACTGTTGCGGAATCTAAAACTTGTGCAAATAAACCAGCCGTGGCAATTCAGAGGCGATAACGGCGGTATTCAAACCTAACACTCTAATTAATGCTTCACTAAGCGACAGGAGAACGTTGCATAGCAACAGTCGAACCAGCGGTCTCGTGGAAAACGGTGGGGGGGCGAGACTGCGAGCGTTCAAGGAGCTCGGTTGGAATAAACAGACAGTCTGGAAATGAGAATGAGATTCTCGACGCCGTGAACCATTATCTTTCTTTGTGCGTTCACACGTGACAGTCGGAATCAAGAAGCCATGATAGTCTCTATTGTCCCGGAGTCTTTTAAGAAGCAGACTTAAACCTGTCCACAGAGACCAGCCGACCAGTGGTGAGTCCTGGAAAATGATACTCGCATCACGCTCCTTGCCTTTCAGTTCTTATACTGTTCTGTGATCCCGTTCTTTGAGGGTGAACATCACAAAACATGTCTAGTTCATATTTAACTGCAAGAAGCTAAATATTTATATTTTTCATTTAATAAATCTTTGAAGCCCCCCTTATCCAGGAAATGCACTTTTGAATGTTGTTTTAACATATCTGTATGTCAGGAGTACAGCACCACCCTAAAATGTAAAAACATCTTTCATTTTTTCAAATAATTTTTTTTAATCCCCAAATAAACCTCTTGAACAAGCTGTTGGTATTCTCTCACATTGATTGAGCCCTCCCCATGACTGCTGCTGTCTCCGCCCACATCGAGTTGTGTCTGCCATTGTTTTCACACTGGGCTACTAACAGTGAGCTACAAGAATGTTTTCTAAACAAACATGGCGTTTTGTTAGTTTAAGCCCGACGCAGGTCTAAGGACACGTTTACACGGTGAAAAACGGAAACGTTTTTCTTCAGCGTTTTTGAAAAGTTTCACGTACACACGACAACGTGATCAAAACAATCCGCGTTCTGATCCAAAAGCGCCGTTTAAAAACCCTTCATCGCAGTGAATGAGTGTTAAGACTTCGCTGTAGATAATAATTAGTCTCCGCTGGTGGTTATAACACTGGTGTAGTAAATCTACACTTTTCTGGAGAAGCGTTAACAAACTATTGCGCAGCACAAAAAACCCATGTAATCCGCCATTGTTGTATTTGTTTCTTCTTCTTCGTTGTGTTTTGGTGTACACGCGCATACCACGTCCCCACACCTGATACGCATGCACACGATGTCGTTTTCTCGTTCTTGCGTACTTCAGGGTTTTCAAGGAAATGAGAACGCCATGGTTTTCAACAACTTGCACTTTGAAACCCGTTTTCAAAAGTTTGCGTTATCAGGCACCTAAAACACAGTTTCCGTGTATACAGACAGCCAAATTGCTTAAAATTTTTTTGCTTTCACTTGAAAACGTTCTTGTGTAAACAGGCCCTAATTTTCCCGTCCAGCGCCATGTTGTTTAAATAGCAAATACATTTGCGCTCATTTGTGTGCCCATGGGCGCCTTGGTCTAAAAAAGTGGTGTGCTCAGGCGCATTGCTATTTTGAGGAACTGAAAAATGTGTATTTGTTATTTAAAGAGCGCGTTAGAAATACGTGCCTATAGGCAGGTGCACAGCGCTCGTATATTCTGCTTATTACACACAGAGGGACGCGCAGAAGCACACAATAATGCCAAATATTAATAAAAAAAATTACAATGTAAAGGATTATTATTGTGGACATCAAGATAAAAATCCGGCTTGTCCTGTAGATGGTCGGCTTGTGCGCTTTAACCTCTCGCAAGAGCAGACGCGTTTCCTTTCTGGAGAAGAGAATGCTACGAATTCCGCCATGTAAATAGAGAACCCACCAGGGCGCGAGTGCAACTGGCTCTTGAAGGGAATGGAAGATGACACTCCGATTGGTTTAATGCATGTTACGGCCAAAAAACACCCATTACTCATTAAGAGAATCGGGACAACCCCTTTAGACCATGCGCCCAGACCATTTCCCGCCGTTAAACCAGCAAAAGTGGATTCTGACACACCCTGAGTGCAGCTGCGCCGTGCGCTTTAAACCATGCGCTTAGATTGTGAAAATAGGGCCCAAAGAGTGCATGTTTTCAGTTTTTAAACATGTGACGCATTTCCCTGTGTATTTTCACGTATAAAAACAATGTGCACGTTGCAAAGTGCATTCCCTCAGAAATCAGCGTCCTCGGTTTTTAAAAAAATAACACATTTGTCTTATCTACTCTCCCTTATACAAAACAATGTGTTTGGTCTTTAATGATAAGACGGTGCATCTCACATTTGGGGGCCTTTAAATCTGTCCAAAAGACAAACCATGTTATAGTACAATTTAGAATTTTTCCCCCAGCTAAATATAATTATTTTTTCATTTAAAATGAAAATAATATCCCAGATAATTTCTGTACCGGTTACTTAATTCCCTCTTTTATGATCGGGGGGTTGGGTGTTGAATGAACCCTGGAAACAGGTGAAGGTGAGGACAGATGGAGAAGTCTCTGGAGGAAGACTGCTGGCAATTTATTGAAACAAGCAGATAAGGTGTTCAGCATAGTAAGCATTTTTAGAGGTTACAACATCTCCCTGGCTTTCTCGTGAACACACAGAATTAAAGACGCACACAAAATTGTGTTTCCTACGGGTTCGTTTTCAGGGCAATGGGCAAAAATAACCAACTCGGGTCCTGATTCGATTTCTCAGATAAGAGAATGAACATACAAAACACTTAAAACCCCCAAAAAGTCTTGCGTCATAAAGCTCAACCCTTTAGGTTTGCAAAAATGGTAATTGGCGCAAATGTAGCTTTTATTTTTTTATTTTTAAGGTTTACTTTTTGTCTCATCATAATTTGCAGTTTTTTCTTCAATGAAGATCTGGCAACCCTCTCACCAGCGAAGGGCTCGTGAAAGTGGCTAGCTCGGTCTCAAAATGTGCAAAAGTAAGGAATTTCCCTGTTATTTTCTTGCACCCCATAAAACCAGAAAACAACACATCTCTAAAGGCCATTTGAAGACGTCCTTAACAACTAGTTGTTGAGTTCGGTTCCGTACACACTGCGTGGAGTTAAAGGGGTTGTCAGTTCGGTAGTCAAATGTGGTTTTCACTCCCGTAAATTTGTGAACTGTCTGTGTACAGAACAGGTGCAGTGTGTACGTGGCCTATAAAAGCTTAGAAACATTTTAACACTTTAATAAACTGCTACACAGTTTATGTGTTTATGGTTTTTCTTTGGCTGTGCTTGTAAGTGACTCTTTGCTGAAAGAGCACCCTTCACAGATCAAGTTACCATATTTAAACCATATTGAAGACAGAATTAAATGTGTTGACTTTAGCACATGGAAATGTATCCTATGACGGTGTTAAAATATTTTGCATTAAAACTAAGCGTAAAAGCGTATTTATGAGGTGGCTGATTCGTATGATGTGAATCGTACAAAAACTATCGATTATAAGAAAAACACTGAAGCCCCTCCCCTAACCACACCCCTTAACCTAACGTCACTGGCACGGAAGCAAATACGATTATACCAATGCAATTGGCCACAGTATACAATAGTTACAAATAGCCTTGAGATTGTTTTGGTAATAGGGATGAAACTACGGAGAGGGGCTATAATTTGGTTTGCTAGATGCACAGAAATGACATGCTTCACCTTTGAGGATAACATTGCTTCCTGTCTTCCTTCCACAAAAAGACGATTTCTGAAAAAGTGCATTCCTCACTCCTTTAGAAATGGGAACAAAGGCTTTTCTCACCGTTGTCTAGAACGACATAACACCAGTTTGTTAATATCTACTGTATTCCTTTATGAATACTAGCAACTATTAAAACCTGACCAGAGATCAGTTTGAGATTAACGCACATGGCTGGCATGACATTAAACGACTCACTGGACTTCCTTTTCATCTCTTTGTGAGTCCAGAGTGCAGCTGCTGCTTTACAGGGGAAACCATTGCATCCGTCACACAACTGCCGGATATCCTCCTTTGGTCGGGGGAGTCTAAGCTCTAATTCATTTCCCTTATAAAGCTTTGGACGGGATGCCCTAAATAACAGCGCACATGACACACATTTGGCCCAAACACCTAAATCAAGTAGGCTTGCTTTGTGGGATGGGAAGCAAAAGTAAGATGATTCTGATTGTAATATCTTAACTCTACTACATAATGATAAAACTAAATAGTTTGATAATACTTTAGTTGCTTGCTTCCAGGCTGTTGTGCTTGGAGGTCCAATCCGCTTTCTTACAGTGCACTGGTAAAAGGCTAAGGCCTCTCGCTTAAAAGCACGCCTGAGGGCAGTGGTTCCTTGAAAAACGGCGATCGGTCAGCCAGCAATTAACAATACAGATATACGGAGTGGAAAATGGACACACATCAGAATCAATGAATCAAAGTGGCCCAGCTGACCTAGATTCCCTGTCTTAGCAGCTCTCCTCCTCCTTGTGCTACTTAGGTCAGCCATCAATAACATTGCTGTGCTTCTTCAGTCCTACACAAATGAATGTTTGCCTCCAAGGAGTACCAGAGGGGGTCTGAAAGAAGGCAGGCAGAAGACACACGGACACACGTGAACCGTTCCTTTTGGTCTGATAATCCAGTCGAGATAACGCACGACAAGAATCAGGACGAGATGCAATGCAGCGGGAATGTGCTACGCTATGTAAACACAACTGAGGATAGAGTTACATCAAGATAAATGTTATTGCAGAGCGCCAGCATGAAAAGTACAACCAGGTTGTGACATCATGCCAAACACATCACCATCAATATCATCACAGCTGACTGCAGGAATGATGTATTCTTATTCATATTTTATTTGGTAAATTAATAAAATGAGTTAAAACGCAAGACTGAAAGCAACGCACCTATTTTTATGTTCTTTCAACAAGGGCACACAATGTATTATTATTGGCTGTAGCGGTAACACAAACCATATGAATTTAAACAAATGCTTTTACCCCAATATGACCTTACACATGCGATTCGTCACAGTATTTCAGTCCAATACGCAATGGAAAAACATTTCTCGAGGGTCCATGGCTAGCGTAAGACCGCTTCGAGACGGTCGTGCAGTCAATAAAACGTACATTCTTTGATCACGAGTTTGCTACCTCATTTTGGGTTAACATAAAAAAGAAACAAACAAAAGAATTACATCACAATATATACTGTAGATAAGATATATTAACATTTCTTTACTGTTCACCTGTTGAATTCCTGGACTATTGTATATAAATAGCCTATGAAGGCTGTTGTAGGATATGGAAATTCTGCTTTATTGATTCCAAATCTGAAAACACCAGACCGTACACCAGATCACCAGACCAGAAGTGATTGTCCAATCAGAAAGCCAGATCAATGCACCCTGTTCGAAGTCACAATCAAGCTGGAAGACACGACTAGCGTTTCCAGGGCGACCGGGCTACCCGCCACTCGTCCTATTCATTTACCTTAGCAGGTTTGGGAAGGAGAATGGATGGAGGGGAGGGTCACTGCTGATTTGTAAGTGGCATCTGGCAGCGAATTAGCACCTGAACCCGGGTCAGCTATCAGGTGGCCACACTTGAGCTCTCAAGTGTCTGAAACCGAGACCAAAACCCTACAGAGACGAATGAGAACTGTTCTGTAGTTCTGTATTAGGGCTGACAGGGTATCAGCGTTTCACAACATGTTTGACTACTTTAGTCAGTCAAAATGGAAACAAAACGCTTTAGTATGGTAATAATAGCATTGATATTCGTTTTTTAGGATTATTGAAACATATACAATAGAAATGTTTATTAAAAGGGGTGTCCCAATACTTGTGTCTATATAGTGTATGTAAAATGCGATTTCTCTTTGAGCATAATATGTTTTCAGATAAAATTAATATATAAGATCTATAATATAATGTCACTAAGACACTAAACATGTATCGAGTACATATTCAATATTACCATTGCTAAGCAACCATAAACATCATACAGCAAGGTTAATTTCCTATATTACTTACTATTATTTACATTATTATTAATCAAACTATTATTTACATTATTATTAATCAATCTATATCCATGTCATTTATGTGATTTATTAAATACACTTAATATCATGCAAATGATCATCCTGTGTTTTTAACATCTTTACTGCAGTAAAAGTGGGAGCCATTATGACCGAAACATTTCTCTGAGACACACTCGCAATAAAACAAATGCATGTCAGTGTGACAGGGGGCACGACTTAATGAATACATATGAGGTCCTTTATGGCTTGTACGTGTGTAATCTCAGGGTTGAACAAATTTCCCCCCGTGGCCGTTGACTCCCATGAGGCCTCTTGGTGCTAAGAACTGTCAATCAATCAGGCTAGACAACCAATCCCCTAAGGTGCAGACCGACACAGATTCAGAAACACATACAGAAGCGAACAGGAAGTGACTTGAATGAGCAGAAAGGTACAGTGGGACGGAGCGTAGTGTCCAAATATACACAAGACAAAGGTAGCACGGTACATAAACATTGATTATTAATTTAGCAGATGGGTTTGAGTTTGGCTTTATGAACATTAGACAGTTTAAAGAGAGTATGAGATAGATTAACATATCAAGTGTGCAGGGTCTCATTGATACACCACCATAGGAAATTAAATAGAGGTCTGAATCCCTATGGCTGCATAATGAACAATGAAACCATTCCCCTAAAAACAACTTTACAAGCACGCAATGATGCCACGCCACCATAGAAGTGCAGTGAAAACCAAAGCAATTCAATGACAAACGCACATAGCTCCTGAAACAGGTCAAACCTGGTCAGTCATTTGCTTAACAAATCAAGTTTGTTCCCCCTTTGCATTAGAGCTCAATAGAAAAAACACACTCGCTGGGAAATGTGGAATCTAATGGGGTAAAATAAAGAAACATCAAATCTGCACTGAACAATAAAATAATAATAATAATAATAATAAAAGCATGTGCATAAGACACAAAGAGCTTAGCTTAAATGTGCATGGACGTCATTTCCTTTGAAGTTATTTCAAGATTTGCGGCAAAGAAACCTGTAGGGGATGGAAATTCACAAGTTGTTCCTATGGCAATGGACTGTGTATCAGAGGTGAGGAAAGGCCCCTTTGACCTTTTGTTTAAAATATTCAGTCCCAATGAAAGTGACGCATCCAAACAGCTTTAGGAAACTAGGCTTTGGAGGAGTGAATCTGTCAAGGTCACAATTCACCCCAAAATCTAAAGAAAATTATTAAAGGAAAACTAAGAGTATATGAGGCCCTTCCTCCAATGTGAAAAATCAAATATTAATATATATATTGATAAACACCATTGTGTTAGATTTAAATAACACTGGTTCAGAAGCACTTCCAGTCTTACTTTTCCCACACATACGGTAAAATTAAGTCACAAAGATGTTCGTTTAACATTTTGATTCAGTTCTAAATGTTCTGTTGGTTGTATTTTGTCCCGTGTCTGTAGTGCTGCTGAAACAGGAAGAGCTTCATGATCAGTGATGTTTACGTCTTGCAAAATTGTCTGAAATTTAAAATTTTGTTGTGCCACAATTTATGCTAATTTAAATGTGAAAGCTCCGTATTGAAACAGGAGTATAATGAGAATAACTATTAATAAGAATGGTAATTAAAAACACACGAAAGAAAAATCCCATTATGGTAACAGGAATTTAATGGGAAAACATTCTTAATTGCAATTAAATTATCAAAATCCTAATTTTCTTGAGAAGGCACAGAACATAATTCTTATTTTATCTCTTTTGGTGTATGAATGAAATGTTATCTGGACATGTTCTTGACTGGTTGAAAATGCATAAACTGCATAAAATCCAATGCCAACCTAATGTTTTAATATGTCCAACATCAGAAAAAATATGAAACAAAAAGAGACCAGCACCATATGTGAGGTTTATCCATTCAACAATTTCATTCATTTAAATCTTAACACTACAAAAATTTGACAGTGAACATGAAAGTTGACTCTTTACTCTTTTCCCAGTTAAGAACATTTTATAGATTTTGCTCTGAAAAGCCCACTGAGCTTAATGCTAAACGCTCTGCTCACAATATGGAAAACGGCCTCATTAGCTGGTTAAAGGTTAAGCCGAGCGGTGAGACACAACACACGTGTGTTATGAGGTGTCTGACCATTCTCTCATTAAGCATGAACTCTACTTACTTTTTATTCTGAATAAAAACTAACTGTAACCAGCCGTATTAGAGACAGCTGTGACAGATCTCACACCCTGGAGTCGCCATGGCAATCGCTGCCGAAAAATCCAGACGTGCAAGACCGGCACATAATTAACATCAAACACATGTTTAAAAACTTGAGGTTGTGCCACCTTGATTTAACACTTCTGAGTATAATGCACAATAATCTTTAAAGCGAAAAAGAATTTTATTGTATCTGAACTTACAAAATAGAGAGAGCGAGAGAGAGAGAGCGAGAGAGAGGATGAGAGAGAGGATGAGAGAGAGAGAGATCGCGAGAGAGAGGAGAGGGAGAGAGAGAGAGAGATCGCGAGAGAGAGGGGGGACAGAGAGAGAGAGAGAGAGAGAGAGGTCAGGGCATAAATTTGACTAAACCATCCCTATAATGATAATTAAAGATGCAGGGATACATTGAACGTTCATGGAGCATTAGTCAAGGTCAAAGTTTAGTCAAGGTCAAAGGTCAAATCACACAAATGGCAAGTGTTAGCTATAGTGTGCACAGAGACACAGCAAAACACCATTTTAAAAACTAACTTTCCTCAACAAACAAATGTTTTCTATGCCATAGAGCCCCATCATACGAATCAAACCTGATTATCATTTAACCGACATCGATTGACTTGTGTGTTGATGACGAGAGCTTTTATAAACCGTACATCACATGAACATCATCAACTAACTGCTATACTGTTTCTAAATGTCCTCCACATCCACCAGTCATGCCTGGCACTTGCGGTATTTTGGGAAAAGGTAATATAACCCAAGCAGCGGGTGAGTGCTGTCCCTGTTGAGTAAAACACACACACACACACATACACACACATCTCCGCTCTGTAAGGCAGCTACACAGCAGTTTCTGAAGGAGAAGTGTGTGTTGAATTTAAAGGAACAGTTCACCCAGAAATGACCAAACCACATCATTAAATGACTTTAGTGTGAAAAAAAGAAATGCACAAACAAAAATAAGTGGCAATTATTTTACACAAAAGAGATACGGCATTTGTTGGAGCAACATGAGAGTGAGCAAATAAGCAAAGTTTTATTTTTGGGTGAACTGTCCCTTTAAGGCTACAATGATACTCACCTGACCAAAGTCAGATGATGGACGAGAGGAAAGCTAGTTAACGTCAGGATTACAGCTGCAATCCTTCATTTCCCTAGCTGCTTTAAATGAAACCGTGACGCTCCAACGCACATACATTACCTAAAAACAAGACCTGCCAACACTAAGAATGTAAACACATATTTTTAAAGCCTTCCAAGCATCCAACCTTGATACATTTTCAATTTCCAAGCATTGATTATGTTTGTGTTGAAACGGATGCCTTCATAACTAACTGACTAACAAGTAGACGCAGCTGAAATATTACTGAGATGAAATCAAGGGAGCCAGTGAAAAGCAGAGGATTGAGACTAAGACCCCCACGGAGAGAGCACCCACTCAGAACTCCTCCGTGGGCATCACACAAGTCCAAATAAATCTGCTTCAACGTAAACAACACGGCTGAATGTTTGCCGTTTACAGACAATAACCACAAGGACATACTTTCAGCCCTTATGCGTTTTCGCTAGTATTGGTGAAGCATCTGTGGTGGTTTGAAGGCAATGACAAAAAACTAAAAGGAGTCAATGTTATGTTTACATTGTAAATAGATCTTGTCGGTCTTTTGGAGCAGTTTCTGAGGAGTCATTTCACAATATTTTTTATTTATTTTGCATTATTTATTTTGCATTATCTGTTCTGAAAGAAAGGCTCTGAATGAAAGTTTCCATTTGAAATGTCATGCAATCCATTATATGAATTAGTGACACCGGTGGCCATTAAGTTAATTTTCCATAGTGACACGAGCGAACCAAATCTTGGAAAACAATGACTTAACGTAAACCCCAGACATATCAAAGTGCCTAAACCTGGTGTTCCCCACAAAACGGTTTTAAAAATCTATAGAAACCATATGGGACACAGGAGAAATACGATTTACACACATGCCGTTTCTCATTATGCGTTCTTCAGCGGTCTTGTGTCCTGGGGTTCTCGCTCAACGTCATCAATAACAGTCAAGTCCAGATTCAATACTCAAGACCCGGATGTGTTCTGGATGTCAAGGATGCATCGAATGACGTCTTGCACGCGTACGGAACCTGCTTGAAGTCTTTTTGAAGCTTTATTTACGCATTTAACATTGACATTGTATCGACAACAATATGTGCTGCCTGGCACTTTATAAACACAACGTGAGGAAAACCTGAGCAAACAGAATTGTGGAAATTCCATTTAGAGGTTAATCTGAATGTATACGCATTGTGCATCTGAACATCCATTAACAGTCCGTGGTGCCACCTGAGGCTAAGATAACCGTTGCAAAAAAAGGCCCTAGACTATCAGATGAAAATGTGGTACATTCTCCTGACATCATAATAGAGAGCTAAATATTCAGATAATAGAAGCATGAAGAGTTTCTGTCCATCAAAGCCCTTCCTTGTCCAGCCGCTGTTCTGCCCATTTCGAATAACCCAACACTCCACCACCTGAGTGCAAACAGATGAAGCATTCACACTGTATCTAATGGACCGTGTCTGACGTAGGTACAGCTGAATCTCTGAATAACAAATGCAGGAAACGTAGTAAACCGTAAATACGTTGCAGCATGCATTATGCTCATTTTTCTTTTCAAACAGGTGAACATTTGGTCATAATCAGATGACAGAAACCATCAGCAAACTGTCTGTCATTTCAAGTACATCTAGTACCATTTTTAACAACACTTAATTCGGAACCTCACTTACATAAAAATAAAAACAGCATTAAAACATAGCTCAGGAGGTGATCGCAGGTGGCGCCTGTCTTGCATGAGCACAAGCGACGTGGGGTTTACTAAAATGAGACTTCGCAAAGCGTCCATGCTGTTTGCTTGAGCACGCAAAACACATGGCACAGATATCTGCATTCGCAAACCATCAGGAGCTGATGGATCTCCAGCCACTAAACATTAAAATCCTGGCTTGTGTTGAACATTTCTCTTTTCATGTAATCCCTGAAAGATGAACAATTGTGTCATTTTTCTTACAATAGCACCTGCTTCCTACACTCACTGCGCGTAACACAAAATGAACAGTGATGTAAAAATAATCCTCAGTGTCATTTGTGACAAACAAACTAGGGAGAACTAAAAACTTTATTATCCTTAACAAAAAGATCAGTTCTGCTCAACTAGCCTAATATTAAAAACAATAATATCCTTTTTTTATCATTCTCAATATCAAATCCCTATAAACAAAAATATAGGTCAGAACAGCCAGATGTAGATGTCCTTCAAAAACCTTGGATGTCCAAATTCACTTGAAATGGAAAAACACTACGTTTTAAATGATTAAATACTGTGTTATCAAAGTTGACACACACTTTTTCATACTTCTTTATGTTAAGCTATTTGCAAAACCCAGTGACAAACAAAGGGTGAGTAATAATAATGATTTATGGCAAAAAAAGAAAAATCACGAAACATGGAGATTCGAGATTTGAAAATGTACTTTACATTTGTAATAATGCTTTATTATTTTACTTAAGTTACAGAAAGATAACGGAAATTGGTTGTGTGTTAGATTACCACAATAAAAATTCCAACATTTTAGACTAATTGAGTTTGATATATGACCCAGACATTTTCTGACAGTTTTTGAATTTCTCCGGGTGGAATTGTGGTCCCACAACAGAGTCTGTCTGATTCAGATTGCTCATTTGGGAATCTGTGACATTAAAGGGCCCTTGAACAGTGTCCTTGCTCAGAGACACCCTGCAGTTTCTGCCTTAGCTTAACCATGAACAATTATAAACAGTATTAGTCGAGGGTGTGGATTATCATACAGTATAACCCACAGAAATGCTATTCTTTAAGAAGTCTGTTCCTAAGAACATCTTACTGATTGATCTTCATACATTAAGCTCATCTCTGATGTAACTGCAGTCGTCTACGAACAGCAAATAAGGTTTGAAACATGATTCAGTGGACATTGCACAAAATCTACTTTGAATCCCTCTCTGAATTCTCTTTGCCGTCCCCCCTTTCGAAAACAAGCAACGTTCCTTCAGCAGTTACAGTATTTTTGATGAATAATAAGGAGACAAAACACAAAAAAATGAAGTAGACTTCGTCCTAATAACTACCTGCCCGTCCTGTTTTGGAGCAGATCAAAGGTAATAATCCCCCATAATCCTCTGGTGTTGCCCTTGCTGTTGTCATGGTCAGTATGGGCTGCCTCATTGTTGCTAAGCTATCACGATTGTTCAGAGAAAACCACACTGGCTCAGTTTCACAGGGTAATGCCTATTTCACGGATGGACAGCCACCAGGATAATTAGATGAACCCTGAACGGACACAGAACTGACGTGGCGCTCGGACACAGAAACAAAGTCTTGTTTTTCTCAAACTAAACGGTCAGGGTTACAAAGAAGATGGGCTGTAGGGCTGACAAAGAAATGTATAAAGTTTGACAGCGAGAGAGTGTGATAAAAGAAACAGAACTGTTGAAAACTATTTGAAAATTACAATTTAGTAAGGCACATTAACACGCATAAAGTGACATTTACTGCATCTGGTTTAAACATATCAAAAATGCCAAACAAGAGCCCCCACAGCTAACATGATATATTGTAATAATCTTTAATAGGCTATAAATGTAATACTACATTTTTGTCAATGGTGGCCAAAATATCTTTCTCGGTGTTCATCAGAACAAGGAAATGTATACAGATTTGGAGGGTGAGTAAATAACATTTTGGGGTATACTGTTCCTTTAAAGTCTACCCTGAACTTTTAGGGGTGGACATGCATTAGCTTAAGCCAATTAAATTAGGAAATTTAAGTCGTTTTAAAACATACTTTATAAAAAACATTGCTGGTGGACATCCTGAGACATCACGTTGATATATTTTAAGATATGTCAGTGCAAGTTGTTTTCGATTAAGACTCGGACTAGGCTAGTTAGTCTCGGACTAGGCTTAAGCCCCGCCCGGGAAACCGCCCCTTATTGTGAAATTTTGATCCATAATATCAAAATTCTGGTTTAACTGATTCTTTGGTTATCTGCTTGATGGTTTTGTGCTATTATTCCTATTTTGACACTGCAAACAGCCCATCACCATGAAATCCCAAACTGCGAACAGTACATTTTCTTTCTGCTGTGTAGTGCCCAGGTAGCACCGCCCACAATCAAATCTCATTGGTCCAAAATGTATTTCACATATTATACCTCAAATGCATTCTGATTGGCTGTAATTGTGTTTCTCTACATGGATATCTTGAATTTGTTTTGATTGATCAATCATTTGAACAACTTTCTTCAAGCAAACGCATGATCCTTTTGAAGCACCATTGATAGCATCTTAATATTTTTTGTTTGTTTATCCTTTTCCTGATTTCCCGGTACAACCTGTTTTTATCATAAGAGATAAAAAAAACTCACCATGAGAAGGGGGTACGGGGCCTCACGGCAAACCGGTCACGGCTACAGGAGAAGCGTTTGGGGTTGTTCCTTTGCGGCCAGGAGCCCAAGTCCCATCTCCTTAAGATTTAGACCTCAATCGCACTGTAAAAAGAGACAGAAATCACAAGATCAATATCAAACGCTTCATAACAAAAACAGTGGCCATCACTTTCAGCATCCTACTATGTGCCGAACAGTCTAGAATCGAGCGTACATATAGACCCACACATCCCGGCGGAACCATCAGCGCAATGCTACCTTATGTTTGTAGGGAGGGGTTGTTAAAGTGTAGCCTTAACAGCAATGAACACACTGAACACTAACACACGCGGTTTAATTAACACATAACATGCACATTTACACATGTCTGTTCACAAGGGAGCCCTGCTTCTCTCCGGAGACATAGAAAGAGCGAGACAGAAGGAAAGAGAGAAGGGAAAAAAGAGAGCGAGAGAGAATACAGAAGCCAAACAGCTGCCAACAAACAGAGCATCATTTCTATGTCAGAATATTTAATGGGGCTTGCTAAGTCAAGCATTACTTTTACTATCGCTCTGGGTAGGGGATTTAAAAAACGCTCTGAAATCCCTTCGACACGTTTCAGCTTCGAGTTATTTTCCAACTTTTTTCCATTTCAAATACTGTATCTCAACTTTCTGTGTGCATCTTGACCTCCGAGCCTCCAGACGGCTGACAGAGTTTCTGTAGAGCAGCGGGTAAACTCGGATGTCATCTTTCATTGTTGATATACGTCCCTGTTGTGTGTATTGTGCGGGTGATACCTGAACCCCCGACCGTGTAGCGGAGGGACACGGATATCGCAAACCACAGCCAAAACACGCCGATGAGATACGCTTTTTGTTACCCGCCGGCCATGTGGGACATCTGCACATGCCATCAGCACTTCAACGATGCATTTGCTTTTTAAACAGGGATCTACAATCCATACGAGAGATAGGTGCATGGCCTGATATGAAAACAGGGTGTTGCTTACTGCTAGAAAATGTTGAGTGGGTGAGAACTTTGAGTGGGAAAACTGACTGTATTGTTCAGCACAGCCAGATGCTGTCTGAAGAGAAAATGTATGTGTGAGAGAACATTATGTTTGTTACTTTCCATCACCTGATGTTTCGTGCTGTTAGAGAACAGGGATCAAGAGATGATGTGCCTACAGACTCTCGTGTCTTTGTCTGTAGATTTTGCATTGTGACTAGTATTGAAACAGCTCGACCAGTCTTCCGATAAACATATGTATACAAAAATAAAAACAAATAGCAAGTGGAATGTGTAGAAAGAACACACACAAAGACACACACCAACTGCTTCGGTAGGAGCGGACTTATTCTATACTCAAGAAGACCTGAGATAAGGAAGTGCAGAAACCCAACATCACCCAGATTGCTCTCGAGTTTGCAGACCATTATGTGACTCAGGCTATTCCAGTCATTGTGTCAAACCTATGATAAAAACATGGTGCCTATTGTGGGTAATTCAAGTTTGACTGCCATGCCATCATATTCCCATGCTCTCCAAATGACTTCCCGACATCTTTACACTGCATCCCACCCATAAAGGTGTCCAAAAATAACACCCAGGACCCCTATAAAAGCTTTCCTGTAGCTCGATGTTAAGAGCATTGCGTTAACAACGCAGGGTTGTGGGTTGGATCCCAGGGGATTGCACATACCTACGTATAAATGTATAGGATAATGCAATGTAAGTCGCTTTGGATAAAAGCATCTGCCAAATGCATAAATGTAAATAAAAGCAGAAGGTTACTGGATTATCAGCAAATTCCAAAGAGACAAAAGTAAACATGACATATGGCTTTTCCCTGTTGATGTGGGAGGCTGCTTTCCCCTTTGCATTTCATTCACTATATGGGCTTTACAATAATAACCAAAACCATCCTTTGTGAATCTCAGCACTAATCTGATTGTAAAAACCCTTTGATCTTCAAACATTCCTGTTACGGAGCATATACTGTACAGGATGTAATAATGATCACCATAGAAACAAGACGAGAGGTAATGAGAGCATTAACGCAGTGTTTTGTGCAACATTCATTGACGGTTACCAAAGGCTTCTGTTCATTTTCTGACTAAACTGGAAAATACATGTACTGTACAACTTTTAAAAGTACACTTAAATGTTATAGACATGAAAACGCGCTTAAGAACAATATAGCATGGGTTTTCTACAGTTTTGGGGTGGTGCATTGATTACCATATGTATTACCCGAGCTTTACTAGAAATATCCGATGATGTAAACAAGACTGGTTCAGTGCTGGTCCAGAAGATTTGCCTGTTTCAGTTACACCAATGCAACCACCATAATACAACCTACAGAATATTTATAACAGATTTAAAATGTTAAACAAATATCTTTAAGACTTAATTATTATATGTAAGATATATAATAAAATAATAAATAAATAAAAACTTTCTGGACCAGTGTTTACATCTGGAAAAGTGGTGTATAGTAACTTGTGAAGTGGTATATAGTAGATTTGGGTGCTATGGTTACATACTTTTTAATTCATGGGTCTATCACTATCACAAATAGGCACCATTAATCCCTGTGCAAGATAGGAGACTTTATAGACCGGATATTCAAACTTTTAAATAATATATCATCTTATATATGTCAAAATCAGGGTTCAAAGACATTTATCTGAGTTTGTCATCAGATAGGCAGTGTTGTGTGCCTAAAGAACAATAAGGCCCTCATACAGCAGGTATCCAGCAACTGGTGTCAGCAGTCCAGTAACAACATCTGGTATGCTACCGTCCCGAATCTGACTATCTCTCTAGTCGAACGCAGAGGGCGGAGGTATAGAGATTGTTCACTTTGTCTAAGGGCAGCTCTTCACTCCCACACAGGTGACGTGAGGGACCTCAGTACGTAGGCAGAGAGAATGAGAAATCTGTCACACATGCAAATTTACTTTGAGAGTTGTGAAGGAACAAAAGTGCCATTATGTGAAGAGACGACACCCAGTCTGGGTTAACCGGCCTTGGGCGGTGAGAAGGACAGAGAAAGAGAGACAGAGAGAGAGATTATTCAAGTAGATGTTACATAAGAAATCTACAATATTAGAATGACAAACATGCAAAGAAATTATACAGAAATAATTATTTGAAAAAAATTTAATCTAAATTTTTGATGAAAATTATATGTAATCATAGATTATTCTACTATAGTTCATTCTTTGTCTAATTTTATTTGCTTTAATAATGAAATGAAACACAATTTATAATTCGATTATTCGATGTTGTTATCATAAGCACTTCGTTATAATAGACAGACAGATAAAATGTAAAAGAAAAGAGATAAGAGAACAGAGATAAGAAAACAAATAAGACAACAGAGAAAAAATAAATGACTTCATGAAGGGCAGATGGCATCTACAACCAGCACAGACTCGCAGAATGATTTTGGCCTGCCCACAACACAAACACAGCAGAGAACCTATGTACACAGCTTATGTATGTCTATGACATACACCACATGACTCATGATGGACATATTGCAAAGTTCTGAGCTTACATCAAATAACGCAGGACACGATCTTGCTTTGTCTCCTTAATATCACGGCATTATCGCATTCAGTTTAATGTGAGAGCAGGTGGATAATGAGATCCTCAGATAGACGGAGGCACTAACAATTCCCGCCCTTCCGAAGTTCTGCCGTTTGCGGTACGAATGCTCCCCTTCACACTGCAGGCTTTGTCCAACGTCCCTGTTGAAGCGAGCCAAAATGAGGTGTAATGGAATTCAACAATGAGGATAATGAGGGCCAGCGAGCCACCCGTCTCAAAGACGGCCTTATGTCCAGCCATGAATGGATCCCGTCCAGAGCTCCTGCTACACAAAGAGAAGGACACGTGTCCCGCCACTCGCTACAGCCAAATCAAGAGGCGGCTGATAATGAGACAGCACACCGTGCCTGCCCTTCTATTCTTCTCAAGTCTTGTGGTTTAAATTACATTTTAAATATGGCCTTCTCTCATTACTCCAAACTTTCATTGTATGCATTGAGGCTTTTTCACAAAGGACTCTGGAACCCTTGAGGATGCCGACATGGTGTGAACTTGAACAGTTTGGAGGACAAGATGACAATGTTACCGCAGACTTTTGAGACTTTGGGGTACAAGCAACCTTAAAAATAAAAGCCCCGAGATACTTGCACATATAAAAAGATATGGTTGTCATGGTGATTATTTAATGGATTTCTGAGTTTTACCTATTCGACAGGAAGTTCTACGAAAGACTCGCCCATGTGTTGAGTTGCTTTCAACAGTATAAGGGTACACGAGAAAGGATGGATGACCCTAATTCCTCTGGGACATGATGGGAGGGGCTGTCATTCCAAGATGAGGTGGATAACTCAAGTCTAGACAAACCCATGAACCCAGATCTCAGGATCCAGGAGGCGGGGCGGGGCGGGGGGGGATCGGCATTCTGTAAACCATCTGCCCTGAAGCTGATAAATCTAGATTACGCCATGTGGGGAAGAAAGGATGGAAAGATGCAGGGGCAGTTTATCCTGTCGGATGTGCAAGACCGAGAGTACATTCGACAACAGCGGTCATGGATTTCTGAAGAGGTGATGAAAACACAGAAAACATATTTCATCATAATCATATTTGAGTCATTATGTGACTCAGGGATATCTTAAAATTTCCCTTATAACTACAGTCAGTTTGTGAGTAATCGAATATGAAACCTTTTGTTAAATCATATGTTTTAAAATAAATTGTTGACCTAAAAACTACAATTTGTCATCATTTACTCATCCCCATGTTAGTCTAAACCCATACAACTTGTATTCTTCTCTACGTGAAACGGAAAAGCAACTCATAAAGCCATAAAGTGCAGCTAATAAACGTGACCTTTTACCTTTTTTTCCATTTCTGAAATCACATAAAAAAATGACATAGCGCGTTAAAGTGACTTCATGACTTTGATGATTCAATATCAAACCGGAGGTGAATAAACACCTTACATAATGAAACGGTATGTTTTTATTACCTAAGAATGAGCTATTTCTATCTACATACACGGCGGGTCCCCTTAAGTGGAGTTCGCCATGTTGTTTCTACAGTAGCCCTAAACGGACAAACTGCTCAAGAGAGTGTGTTTTGTAAATACATTATCTCCTTTGGTAAAGAAGCGTAAACGTGACAACATCGTAGTGCAGTGTCACCAGGAGTGAGCAGTTGGTTGCAATTCACAACCTCGCCGCTAGATGCTGCTAAATTTCATACACTGGAGCTTTAACAATTCACAGTGATGAAAAGACCTTGTTGGAGTGTTTGTTACGAGTAAAATTTCACAAATCTTTCAAGTTCCGAGCAGACAGAGCCTTTCTGTATTTTGAGAGGTTGGACACTTCATTCACAGAACATGTCATTTTCTTACAGTTCCTCACAAGGTCACATGTAATCTTATTCCAAACAACAAAATGGCAGTGACAAATTCACTGGCCACTGTGCCCGGTGCCAAACTCATTTATCATGTACAGAAACCTTACATCTGTTGCCCAACGCCGCACAATAACACACACGTCTCACTGCAACGTTATGACATCATAATAGGAATGCTTTGTAATTCGGCAAGTGAAGCTGACTAGTTTATCTATAGTTTTAGTGACGGTGATTTATTTAGCATGAAAAAAAGGCTTTATGTAAGTTCTGAGAAAACAAACCAGACTTTCAGACCTTCAGAGTGGGCGACAGACAGGGTTAAGGGGTGCTCGAAAGGACACCCACCGGGCCACAGCGCCTACACAGAGCCATTTAATACAGCTCTTTCCCATCAGGGGTCAGATTATCAATTAGCGGAGACTTCATCAGATCATCGGTTGGGTAGGACAAACAAATTGAGCATCAAATCCATCTGGCCTTAAAGGAACAGTTCACCCAAAACATTGTTTTTCCTCGCCCTCGACTCCAAATCTGTATGCGTTTATTTGTTCTGATGAACACAGAGAAAGATATTTGGAAGAATAATTTTAACCAAACAGTTCTTGGCCACCATTGACTACAATAGTAGGAGAAATTGCTTGATAAATTCTTAAACATTGGAAGACAATAACCGATATGTGGCCGATATACAGTATCTATATATGAATAGAAAATTCCTTAAGACTGAAACGAGAGGAAAAAAGTGTGTTTATTTTAAAACATTCACTGCAGAAAACAAGGTAACCATTCGCCCTCCGCCTGAAAATCATGTACCAAGCCTACTTTACAACGGTTAACGATTCTTTAACCTTCAAACTTTTCTGGTATATTTTTTTTAATAAACTTAATATACATTTTCTTCTAGAGCAACCCAGTAAAATGTTCTTAATAGCCACATGTCTAACAGGTCTCAATGGAGAAAGCAGTCTGATTCAAACAATATGCTTTTGTTCCTATAATTTACACATTCATAAATACTGTACCTACATCAACAATGTTTTGCTAAATTAACTTACTGCTATATCACAACAGAATGAAAGTACTGTACTGTATTTTAACTGTGAGCAGCGTGTAGACTAAGAACTTTAACCAGAGGAAATGATGTATGATTTATCGGCTATAATATATCCGGATAAATTTTAATATCGGCCGATAACCTTAAAAATGACGGTTTATCAGCCGATACCGATATGGCAGATAGTTTATCTTGCATCCCTAAATGAAAACTGTTGTCTTATATGTTAACAGGTATTAATGCAACACTACTGGCCACAAAATGTTGTGCTTGTAGCCCAAATCATTTTAACAGAAGCTGTCACTATACTGTCAAACAGCTTTGGTCTTCTGAACATTACACATACAAAATATGCCTCTAATTTGGCAGCACAGAATGCAAAAATGGGAGACTTACTTACAGTAAACAAAATTAGCAAAAACCCAACTGGTGTCCAGGTAATGGCACAAATTCAGTCGCATTACTGAGTGGAAAAGCGATTATTAAAAATGCTTCAGACAGACTCTTCAAATCAAGCATTTGTATTACACTTTACTGTGTGGTGAAGTCAACTGAAGCTTTGGTTACGTCAAGACAATCAGGAAAAAA
Organism: Barbatula barbatula; assembly: GCF_947034865.1. Classification (NCBI taxonomy): domain Eukaryota; kingdom Metazoa; phylum Chordata; class Actinopteri; order Cypriniformes; family Nemacheilidae; genus Barbatula; species Barbatula barbatula. Next base: position 8,005,156 of record NC_136769.1, read on the forward strand.
TGTGTGTCTGTGTGAAAAGCCTTCCAAAGGAAAACAGGGAATTATTTAGGTCTCGTTCCCAGGACATGGAGTTACAGATTGCTCGCCTGAGGCAAAAGAGAACAATGGCGTGGGGGATTTCTACAGCCAATAAACATTGAAAGTGTGGCGTTTTGGAAGTGGGCTCATGCCCCAAACCCCGCCTCCTAAGTGACGTCTCATTACATCAAATACTCATTACTGCACCAACCAGGCATTAAATTGCAATTTCACACCCAGGACTGAACAACAATGTAGGTCAATCTTGTACCTCTTGTGTGTGCAGTGGGAAGGTCAAAGGTCACATGTCAAGATGAAAGTTGGGTTTCGTCAGGAAGAAATTCCTTATTACATCAATTTCTCAGATTTCTTGTGTAAAATATGTTTTTGTTGCAATCGTGCATTTTTGTTGAAGTTGTCCAAGATGCCCAAACTGAAATCTCTAGAAACAAAAGCTGTGACCACTTATGGTAAACATAACTCTTTACCATCAGTCAGTATGAAATTCCAAACATTTCCTAACAATTTGGGAAACTTTGTTTCTCGCTCAGCGTCTGGTTTAACTCAAGAACAGGTTAGTCAACAGAGATCATGTCTTGACGTGTTGAGGATGTAGGAACTTCTAACCGCATGGACCAAAACAAATAGTGATGACACACTGTGGTAATAGGAAACCGCTAATCCGTCAATAATTTCATAACAACTCAATCATCTAGTGCTCTTGGCAGTCAGTATTGTGATATCCCGTGTCTAGTCTGTATACCACACCTGAACATCTTCATTGTCATGCTCGGTTTCTACATCTTCTCTGAAAAGTGATACATCTACTCCTGCAGGTGTGCAAACGTAACCAGGCCTTCACTCTTCCATAGCTTGTTTGCTCTCAGTTTTTGATCTTTTTGAATAAGCAAAATTTATTTAATATAAATACAATTCATTTTTTAGGAATGGTAAAGACTTTGTAAAAACGTCTGGGCTGTAAGCCTGGTTGCTTTTGGAAGGGATCATTCACCCAAAAAGTTGTATTTGTATTATTTGCAGACTTTCTTGTCTAAATCAGGCAGTTACGCAGTTTACATTTATTGTGTAATAGGTCAAGCAGGAGTTTGTTGTCTAGAAAGGAAATTAGTCATGTGACAAAAATACAGATACGGCGATATTTGAAAATGCACGAACCTCAAAATGACACGCCCCAAAACGAGTGATAAAAGTCACGAGGTTTACATTAGGTTAAATGATTAGTTTACTCAGAAAATTCCAAAACATTATGACTTTCATTCTTCTGCAGAAAACAAATTAAGGTAATTCGAAGAACGTTGGTAACCAAACAACACTGGCACACCGCATTAACCTTTATCATATAGACACAAAACCACAGAGACTTTTCTCAAATCTGTTGTGTTTCACATCAAGAAAGAGTCCTAGACAGGTTTTAAATGACATGAGGGCGAATAAACATTGACAGAATTTTTATTTTTGGGTGAACTATCCCTTTAAATTTTTGTTATTTAATCAAACAAAGAATTTGGACAGAACCCATTTTATGACTCAAAATTATTTTTAGCTTGACATCACCAGCCCTCATTCACTTTCAGTATGTGGTAAAAAAGGTAAACTACTCCTTTAAAACTTGCCTTAGTTCCTCTTAGTTGCCTTGCAGCCCGATTTGTCCCACAATGATCTGGGAGGTATTTCTCTATGGAACAGTGAGTGCTTGTCTGAGATGTCTTCATTTCTAGGGATAGAGACGCCTCTACACGACTCAATTACTGTAGGAACTCATTAGCATGGCCATTAGCAGGCGTCACTCCTCCAGGCTGCCGATTCTCAGTTTTATCAACTCTGACCTTGGATGACATTAAGTCTTCAAAATAATGTTGCATAGAAAATAAGCCTCTCTTGCCAGATGGCAGTAAAGGGTTTCACCATCAGCACAACAGCTCTAGGAAAGGTTGTTTTATTCATTGCAAGGACAAGTCAAAAAGAGCATTTAAATACCTTCATTTAGTGAGATGAAAGAAATGCGCTCATCCAACTTGCATGTATTTTATCCAATGAACTGTTTGGAGCGGGTGATGCGCCTCAGGTTGTTATTTGTTAATTTTAAATAAGGACATTTTGAAACATATGTAAGACTAAAGAGAAATTACTATAAGTATTAAAATTTGCACATTGTTTTATTTCTATCCATCATCCAAATGCCCCGCCCACAACAAAATCTTATTGATCTGACATCCCACTCCACATCAATGTACATTAAATATAAAATATCCTTTTACTGACTTTAATATTTCCCTTCACACATAATTTTCACTTTAAATGTGTTGAAAAGCTGCCAATGTCACCCTCGGTTAAAACACCGTAAAGATATAAGTTACACCTTCATCACATATTGGTACAGTGTTCTTACATTTCCGTAAATCAACCATCATACCGGAGGTAGTGAGAGGGAAAAGGTTCAGTTCGCCCAAACCCCCTCTTCATTTCGAACTCAAACCATTCAGGTCTCTGTCTCACGCTGGGCCACACCGGGCAATAGATGCTGAGCCAAGAGTATTTTTAGCCATCATAGTGTGCTGAAACAGTGGAGAGCGCTGTGCCCTTGCAAAGACAAACCTCACCCAATTTCTCCATTCCCTACAGAAATAAAAGGGTTTTAGAGGGAAGGGAAAGCTGTCACATCTCAGGAACATCGGACATTAGATCAAACATCTCTATCTCTCTTTCTGCTATATTCATGACCGTATTTCAGATTTTCTGAGGATATCAGCATTCAAAGCGGACTTCAAAAAGTTCTTCTAGATAGATATCCAACCAAAGAGTGTTTTTCTGCAGAATGGAAATACTAGTGTTGTCAAGTAATTAAAATTCATATATTAAAATTTCTGTATTTTTATATAAATATTTGTTACATATACACATGTAATTTGTATTTGTGTGCGTTTATTACTTTGTGCGCACAGTTTAGACGCATTTTATCTGGGGACCTCGTGTGATTTAGAAATTGCCTCTCCACATCTGTATCTCATGTGGCCCGAATTAGCACGGATAAGTGAAGCCTGTGATTTTATTTAAATTTACGGACTTATATCCCGGATATGATGGCAAGGCTTTGCATAAAGTATATATAGTTGTATGATGTACAATGATTTATGACCGGATTTGTCAGCATTTAAGACCCGTGTCCGGGGATCTTCTGTATGGTTCACATTACGGGAGTTTCCATGAGAGATAACAAAACTGGAGACCCCGGCCAAACGGCAGGTATTGAAATGACCCATCACCCGAAATAATATCAAAACACTGCCTCCATTTGCACTATTTGGGTCGGTTTATGTTCTTATTTGTCTCGTATTGTATCATCTGCCATGTTATCTGTGTATATTATGCGCTACTGATGTGCAGTGAAGAGTCTCACCAGTGCACCGTCACAGGCCACGACTCAAAACATCAGACACACATCACCTGCAGTAGCAATTACAAACTGAGATGGCGACAAAGAGGCCAATTTAAATGCGTCTTTGATCTCTCCATGCTCAAGTAGGACCCAGAAATGACAGTACTATAGAAGATGTGGAAATGCCCATTGACTTCTTTTAACCACACTACAGCGGCTAGAGACACAATTACCACTTCAAAAGTGGCCAAAATGGGGTTCCCTATCATGCTCCACTGTGCTTTGATTCCCTTGCGGTCTTAAACGTTAAATGTTCCCCCCATGGCACAGAGATGAATTCCACAGGCTAGAGTCGGTGCTAGTGGGGGAGGATGGTGATGATTTGAGCCGGTCCAGATGTTATCAGCCCTTGGGGCTCATGCTGGAGAGCCCAAGTAAGAATCTTCAGGTCTGGCACGTAGTTTAAATATACACGCACACACAAACAAACACAAAGGCAAAGAGAGGCACGCGCAAACACAACACATATACACACATTGCTCTATGAAGCGCATTTCAGCTTTATTAGACCAATGTGTATGAGAGCCTGAAGGTGGCCATTAACAACTGTGCCTCTAACTCTCTCTCTCGCTCTCTGTTTGTCTTCCTGTGTGCCCCTCTTTGTTTTTCACTTTCCTTCCTTCTGTTCTCATCCCTGTGATCGCATAGCATCATTCATAGTGTGCAAGTTAAGACACAGTTCGACCAAAAAGAAAAATTCTGTCATAATTTACTCGCACTGCATAGTCACTCGTCGTCAACGTTAAATCGGTGTGACAACCTCACAGCAACACTGTCAGGCACGGATAAATAGAGAGACATAAAGAAGAAAAAATGAAGTAAGTTTGTGGATTTAATATTGTCATCAGCTCACTACACTGTCACAGGAACCCATCATGCTCGATAACATCAGAAGAAGAAAATAAATGTGTTAAATAAGAAAAACTACGTCAAAAGTCTCAACATTAGGCTAGCCAAAGGCATATTACACAAACATACATACATGTAACAATTTTTGTAGCACAGGCCAAACAAGCATACATGTAGCAAAAGTATAAAACATCTGTTATCATCTTTAAAAACCACAAATGCAGGTCATCGCATAAAAGCACGGGTAATGAAAAAGGACATGAATGTTATAAACAAATGGATCAATTAGGGCCATATCATTTTTTCTTTACCCATTCTTTTATTGTTCCGTGTTGTCCATCTTTTACTCTACAACAGTAATATATTTGTCCAAATAAAATACTGTAGTAGCCTGTACTAGCATTTACTAGGCCTATAGAAATCTGCAGTCAAATTCCTTTTTTTTAACCTCACTATAGTAAATATTAAAGTGTACTACAATTTATCAATTTACAATAAGAATACCACAATTTGCTATATCAGATAAGAACACTACAGCATTCTTTTCATTTGACCGTTTAGGCGTGTTTTATTTTGATGGGTTGTCGTGAAGACGTTCCCACAATAGACGCTTGTATAGTTAAGTGACGATAGTTTTTCTCAAACAGCGATAACTGTTCAATGCACCTGAAATAAACTCAGGGCAACACAAATCCATGAAAGCATGTAGCATGTTAAACTGTGCAACACATTCACTCATACACGCGAAACCGGCATGATTTGAAAGCGGACAGAGCTCTCTGCTCTCGCAGTGTTTCAACCAGTGCTCGAATTGAAGGGGGGCTGTGGGGATATGGGACCCCCCCATAAGGCATTAGGGACCCCATATGAATTAAAAAATAGACTAAGGGGTCCCTCAGATATTTGTATATGAGTAAAAAGGATAATGATAAATGTGATTAAATTAATGCAATGGATATGGTACATTATGTGAATTAATTGTTTACAATATCTTATATTATGTTCATGGGCTGGTTTTCATGTCTCTTTAAAGTTGAAATGCCCCGCCCCACATCTAAAGACCGTTAAGCGAAGGACATCGTTGACATGACGTGTCCCTCTGGTGGGGCTAACTTCAGCTAAAAAAAATGGAGAACAATAAACCTCCACTCGCAGTCGGGAAGACTTCCAATTTGATTTAATTTAAAAATGTAAGGCAGCTTTTAAACAAACTTTATAAGGTCTAAATAGGTGGAAATTTCTTACAATGTAGTCAATTTTGAAAATGTTTTGCCACATCTTCTAAACCATAAACATGGAGTTTGAACGTCTTTTCGTAGCCTTGCAGACGGATCGTACCGGACACATTTTGACGGGATTCTTGAGGGCATTGAATTCAAAAGCATTAATCCACAACAAGAATCTAAACAACTATGTTGCGTCGGTTATGAGAACTCATAAATGTTTCAGGTTCATCCATGAGGTAAGCCGAGTTTCCTTTGTGCGAGCTAACAAAGGCAGCCAGAAACATTTATTGAAGCTTGTGTACACAACGTACAGCCATTTTTTTACTCTCCACCACCTCCCAGGCACAGCGGCACGCCCTAAAACACACACACACACACACGAGTGTGTTTTATCACCAGCTTATTTCCATAGTCTCCGTCGTCACCTGCCGCTGCCTATGGGGCATTTTAATCGTTGACTATCCAGCATACACGCTGTGTTCCCAGTGAACTATTTTTAGCATTTCACCACATACCATTTTATCGGCTTTGCAGCACGTTCAATCATTCTCTTTACCTCTCAAATAGCGATACACTGATTTTTTCCTTTCCAATCGTTCATTCCTATTCCTCCTCTCTTGATCTCGCACTTGTCTCTTAGTGTTTCCTGTACTCTCCGCCACTCCCTCATTTCTCACTGAATGCACGCGTGGTCTGCTCTCGGGGTTGCGTTTTCTCCTTCTCAGTTAGACACTCATTAATAATCCAACGGAGTGCAGGAATCCACCAGTTCCTATGAGGGACAGCAAGACTCCTGTAAAACTGCCATTTGAACGTAGAAACTATTAAATATACGGTTAAACAGGCATCAGAAATTTCGCCTGTAGATTCCAATTGGACGAGCCGCATTTTCCGTGGTTATATTTTGATAAATGTCCACATTTGACCTCAAACACCATATTGTGTGTTTTTTAACAACAAAAGTTCTTTGTAACAAAGATGTTTAAAACGTTTTTTTCATCTGCCCCGCGTACATTTTTTAGTAATTTAAATATAATGGTCAAGCTAATGCATTTTTTTATAAATGTCCACCTGGGACAACACATAACAAATTAATGTGTGCATTTCTGTAATAAACAAAATATCTTTGTAACAAAGATAGTAAAAATGATTTGCCCATAATAGAACATTTGGTTAACCAACTTATGATTTTTAGTAGCTTAAAAATAATGCATTCGTAACTGTTTTACGAGGTGTTTAATTTGTATGAATTCGTACAATTTAATTTGTACGTTTTTGTACGATCCACTTAGTATACTAAATACGAAATTAATTAAATAAGATCAGATTGATTATTGTTATTTTTTAGTTATTATTGGCCACTGGAAATATATATTGCCGATATTGCGATATTTTTTATTATCGGCATCGGTTGATCAATCTTCACAGAAGACCACAGTAAATGTGTGGCTAAAAGGGCTTTACTACAATTCTTTTTTATTTTAAAATAATATCTAATTTAAACTTTTTTATTTTTTGCCTGTGAATTTCTGACGGTGTTCCCTGAAACATCAACGTTGTGAAGGGAGCTTTATGAGTGCTACTAGTAAAAATGTACAGTAAGACTACAGCCCTGACAAGAGCGTTCATTCACTTTCTCTCTCTCCCCACCATGAAAGAGAATCATCATCTAATCTCAAACGCACAAACCATTGGCACAATGCCGTATCACGGAGCACCCTTGCTTATCTCCGGCAGGCCTGTGGTTTCGGAGCAGAAGAGGCTGATTAGTCTCTCTCCCACCGAAGGAGACAGAATGAGGACACGGAGGGTCTGGTTCTTCATTCCGCACCATAATAAACAGCACAAGCTGCTCCAGCACTGCAGGAAGGGGCGGAGCATCAGCACAACCGAGAACATTAAACATGAGCGGAGCAAAGGCAACGCCCAACTTGGAACAGCTTGAGGGTAAGTAAATGATGACAGAATTTTCGGGTGAACTTTCCCTTTAAGGCAGCACATTTGAGACCCATAATATCCATGCAATTCAATTCAAACATTTTAATCCAGGCTTCAGATGCCTGAATCGTACGATAAAAGCTCCCATCATAGCTTTCTAGCATAACTTCATTATCCAAAGCATTTGGGCTAGAAGAGTTTCGCAAAGCCAAACTCTCTTCGTGCAAACAGTGACAACCCTGTTAGCTTATCACCCATTGTTATACACATGGTGATGATATAAAGTACCTCGTCTGGCCATTTCCCAACGGAGATGTGTACAAGAAAGCCATAAATCAGCCTGTTCACGCTCACACAGTGAAACAGCTGTCCGTTCGAGGATCATGTAAACCTAAGATTATCTTCAGAGGAAACAGATGTCTTACGGTAAAAGAGATAGTGTAACACTTTTGGCTCTTTAATAAAGAAAACCTTTCTGGTGTTGCGTGGAACATACTTAGTGGCCGTCATCATTTCTCCTAGCATCCAAAGTGCTGTTCCTTCATTAGGCATTAGTTGGACAAGGAAGAGGTGAGGGGGTCTTATTTCGAAAACAATAACACTCATGCCTTCTGGGAGAGAAGGAAGGTCATGTCTGAAGGTTATGATCACTACAATAAACATTAAATCAAGCTTTTATTTCTTTTTTTTCTAACCAAGCAAGGCTTCGGTGTAAGAAATGCATAACCATCAAAGTTTCGCTTGGGTTTTTGTGACCAATAATCTTGAAACATGTCATGCACAATCTGCATATTAACCGAAACAAACCCACATCACAAAAGTCATAAAATGCAAAACAGGCAACGGTTTAACAGCCTCTCCCCACCGCTTCAGCACAGGGCAGTTACTGTGTCCTCCTGCAGAAGGGGTCAAAGGTCAATGGACAGACATCTGCCTCAACAATGACTCTGAGTGTCTGACACAACAGGCCAGCACCGATTTACAGCGTACATGTTTGAAAACCCTCCGCGTCTCCTTTCTGTTCTGCTTTATTTACTTCTTGTCTCAATGGCTGATTGTGGAGCCGTGGTCCAAACAAAGAACAAACAGCAATGAATTTTTCATCATTGGATGGACGACGGCCTTTGTTTGACCAACAGCCTGAGTCACACAAGTCAGCAAAAATGAAACGCACAGTCAGCGAATGCACGATAGCATCCAGGTATGACATCATTTATGCTATATTATACTGTATATTTAATACTACTGTAAGTGTTATTTAAGTATGTAGGGATAGTTCACACAAGAAATAAAAAAATGAATGTCACTCCACTCCTGTTTGACTTTCTTTCTTCTGCAGAACACAAAATATATTTTGAGATTAAATGAAATGAAAACCGTCTTATTTACTTTTATTCTTATCCTTTATTTAAGAATTAATTTAAACAACAGGGCGAGTAAATGATTGTAGAATTGTAATAACATTGTATACGCAGCACTTATTATATGACTGTCTAAAAAAATATATGCAATTGACCTGCAGATTTCACAGAATTGTAAAGACAGTATTGTTAGCTGCAATTTAACTTGCAAAATACCATGGAAACTTTCAGCGTATAGGTGCAAACAGACATAATCTTTAAGCTACTGTATATCACAACCCCCACAGTATGGCTATAAAAATAACTCTCATGCAGAGCAAAAAAACAGCTGGAGCTCCGAGTCGAAGTTATAATAGACTTCACACTGCACAAAGCTTCTTTGGGTGGTTGGTTTCATTCACAGTGAAAGCCTGTCAGATCAGAGGTGAATCCTGCAGATTTTCCAACACACAACGCTGCTGCGGTGCGCGAGAAGCACACAGGCGCACACTCGATGCAACACCATGCCAAGAGGGAGATGGTGCGTGCAAAACAAAGAGAGGAAACTGAGTCAAAGAGCCATCATATCGAATCAGAGGGCTCTGATCACACCATCCATCGGAGGTGACAGTACCGTGGTCCTGGTCTTCACAGGGGCATAACTCTGTCTCAAACATTAGCGGTGATGTGCGGATGCTAAATGATCCATTCTCTGAGGTGTACATCACGTCTGGATTATTAAAGGTTTCGTCGCAGCAAAAAGACGTAAGGCACTGTGACAATTTTTGAATGGTGCTTGTTGAGATGTGGTGCTCAAACAGGATATTCAAGTTCAAATTTGGCTTAATAAATGCTTTGCAACGGTCTAGTGAAAGTGATTTGGATACAATAGTATATAGGACAAACTAAGGTAAAATTGACTCAACGATTGCACTCAAGTGCACTCAACAATTAAAAGGTTTTATTTGACAGGTCAAATATGTGTGGGAACTGCAGGGTGTCGATTCTAAGCAAACAAAGATAGTCAAGCCTGCAAATCTGACTCTTTAAGCAAATATATCAGACCAATAATGTGGCTTCAGTTAAAGGTACTTGTACCCACACTAGTTCCCTTGTGAACTAAAAACCAGCTCTTGCTTCTGGGCAACAATACATTATTAAAGTCCACATTTTCATTTTTTAGGTAAATGTCTACTCATAATGATGAATCTGTAGCAAAAAGGTTTGAAAATGGAAACCTATTAGGGCAACACGCTGCTATTACATTTTACTCTGAACCAAGGCTACTTTTCTTCAGTCATATGCGGGCAATGAAAGCATTTGAGTCACTTCGGCTTAAATTTACACCTTGCTTATGTATTCCTGCAACAACTTTTATGGGTTTGGATGGTGCCTATGGCTGCACACGGAGGTGTGAAAAGCTCCACCGTTAAGCAAGAAACCCATTACACAAAGAGCTCATTCTTTCATATGGATTTTTACAAATCAAGGACAGTTTAAACCCAAGTCGCCCTGAAATCTCAACAATAGCAACGCACTGGGGTTTATCTTCCGCCACCAGCACAAACCACCCGCTAGGGGAGACAGCAGGAAGTGCCTTGGGTATGAAATGGGAACAAAATAATCTAGGTGTTTCCTTAATGAATACTCTCTTGCGCCCGGTCTCCATGGAACACATTCAACAGCGCCAGCCTGAATGCTGGGATGAACCGACGGAGGACAATGGCATGGCAGAGGGCCAAAACAAACGTGGATTCTGCAGGTCCCGATGCGTGTTTGATGGACCAGACATCCTCAGTCACTGTTCCAAATTAACATCAGATAGTGCTGAACGCCACTGAAAAACAGGTTCATTAAACCCTTTCCACGAGATTGCATGAGTGAAATAAGAAAATAAAAGTCATGTTCGCTTAGACAGCAATGGGGTTTGGGGTTCAATCGCTGTAAATGAACCAAAAGAATCCCCAAAACATAGCAACTAGATGGCTACTACACTTTTACTATAACTAAACCGTGGTTAATTTTCATAAGGGAAAGAGATGTCTGGTATCTGACAGGTCTGTTTCAGCATCTTTTGTACGGCTTGGACATAGTGGCGACTGAAACATTAAGCACCAAGATGTAATTTTTATGAACAGATCCCACACTGAAAGGGCAAAAATGAACACGTCATGGGGCGCTGAACTATGAAGCGTGGCGGTAGATGAGGCAAGGCGATGTGTTTAAATCACCGTGGGTCTCCGCAGCTGCACGCCACACTAAGCTGCCCTGCATCTGCTGCTTCTCGCATAATTAAGGTGACCCCGGTCTGAAGAGACCAAACGCAGCCCCTTCTTCGAAGTCTCCGCCTACTATTTCACAGACTTCACATAGCTAATTGATCAAATGCACAGAGGGCATTAGCAGTAGGCGCACAAACACTGACTGACCCGCACCCAACCAACAGTCTGGCTTATGCTCATATGGCAAGCAGAGACGGACAATGTGGGCCTGGGCGAGCGCAACGGAAAGGAAGAAAACAGACCCTATAAAAGATCCCCATAGGGGTGCGGAAGCTTCAAAGGGACGAATGTTAAAAAGCAACACCTGGCACGCTCGGGTTTGTGGTGACCTGTTGCCTTGGCAACGGGACCTCAAATCCGATACTCAAATAACCAGTGGATGATGCTGGATGCTGTTATTAAATGATGCCAATGGTATAAATAGATACGTGACCCGTTGATGAAATTATCCAATATATTTCTTGGAGCCACATGGAACGTAAAAACGAATTCCAGATCAAACTCAGCGAGTCCCGTGTTTCGACGGTTGCCAGAACTTCACGGCATCCTTCAGTTGCGTAGAAGAAAGCAGGTTTAAAAATAGACACAGCTCTAAGACTTCATCTGAAGAGAGCGACGCTATTTCACATTCGGGGTCAAAGCAACACCTTCAAAAATTAACTTTGGGAAAACCAATTTAAACAGTGTCAAATCTATTAGTGCTCGCCGGCCCTTCGCGCTCTCTGACCGCCCCTGAATTGAATTTCACATGTTCTGCGATGGAAATGAAATAAGAAAATATACCCATGTCCAATACGTCTCCTCTTAAAACAAGAGCAGAAGTTCTCCTACTTAACCGGTGTTTGGTTAAGCACCGACGGGTCTATTCATCTTTCTCATACACGCGCCCGGACGACCAGCCGTTGAATCAATTTGCAGCGTTTAATTACGATCTGGTGATTTTCTCACTGATGCCCCCCAGACCAGAGAGGAAATGTCTCACGTGTGCTCAGCGGAGATCATTTCCTCCGCAAGATCTCCCGAAACCCAGACGGCGCTGGGAAATCCCAAATCACTTCACAGCTGCTATTATAGACGGACAATCAAGTTGAAATTAACATTAGGAATACTAATCGCTCATGAGAACATGACTGTAAGCCTGACCACACGCGTTTTTATTCAAACAGGAGAGAAAGACAGCCAATCATGAACCAATTAATTATCCGGTGTGTTGGTTACATCCAGAAAATGACATTTGGAGAAGTGATAGCCGCTTGGGAAACAAAACACCCAACACGGCCCAACCAATCCAACCTCTCCATCTGGTCTAATAGTAATGTTAAGCAAATTCGATGGCAAAAGATCAAAGGTTAGCTACCTGCAGTCACACTCGCTGAAAGCGGGTGGTAAGCGGGTGATCTAAAAGATATGGCAATCCCAACATGCTCTTCGTGCGCAGTTTTGCTTTGAATTACCCGCTCCGCAGATATAGAGAGATCTGCTTACCCGCATAGATTATGCATGCGTACGCAATAACTGCACGAATGCATGAAATAATAATGGATGCACAGAAGGACAGTTTCCAATACCTCTAAGGTTCAAGCCACCGCAGTCTCAGCAAATCGAACATCGTATCAGGAAATTACGAACCAGGCGAACTTGAAAGGTCACTGAGATGTGTACACTACATTCGCAAATAATAACAGTGATGCGCAAAGTGTAACGCACCATACGTGCCATGCGTCTGATAAACGCTGTACGTCGCCAAATGCAATAGCGTTTCCGATTAGATAATCAGACATGCGTATAAACACACAGAGAAACGTTGATTTTAAAGGAGGACAGCTGAAGCAAAGTCTCTTGTATTTGACCAGCGGACGATAAATACCGCGTGGTGATGTTCTGCTTCATTGATTCGCGGGATGAACGGATCGAAAACGACGCGTGGTTTCACGCGAATACGGACGATATATCTTATAGTCATCGTACGATGAGACCTACCCGTTGTTTCCTCTCGGGTCTGCTGCGGTGATGTCCGTATAACCGCTGGAGATAGGAACACCTAACCCCGTCGTGCTCTCCTGTTTTCTCGTCCGATCCCGATACTCGTAACTCCCGGTTATCAGTGTAACGAGTGATGTCGATTTGTTTTGCGCGATTCGCGAGCGTGGTCCTGAGGCGGCCGCGGGCAGATGGACCTGTATGTACAAACTGTGGCAACGCGATATTAGTTGAAGAAGCCGTGCGCGTTCTTATGGCGCCCTGCAACAGTCTCTGCGCATGGTGGGCGGGGCTATATTGGAATATTCATGAGGGGGAGAGACCGCGTCTGTCTTCTGTAAAACACGTCTGGCAAAGTGACCTAAACCAATTGTGAAGCAGTCTAAATGATATTCTCTCTGTGATATCACATGTTTATTTTAAGCCAAGCATCGGTTTATTTTTTTAGCGTTTTGAGTGGATTTCTATATAAATAATAATCCCATTTATGCACACTTAAGTCACTTGCACTATTGTTTATTATGTGTTCATAGCCACCTGTACATTAATGTTCATAGTATATAGCCATCTGTATATATTGTTCATAGTACATATTTTCATAGAACATACCTACTGTAAAATGCTTTCATAGTCCGTGCCCACTGTTTAATATTTTCCTTATATTGTATTCTGTGTTTATTCACTGTATATCCTGCACTTGCTAATCGCACTTCTGGTTAGACCTAAACTACATTTCGTTACACTGTACTTGTATATGTGTAATGACAATAAAGTTTAATCTAATCTAATACCATAGGATAGATTTTGCAAAAATTTGTAGTTTTGTCTGTTTTGTGTTGGAATCTATTAAATGAGCGACCCTATCTCATTCTGTTCAGTTCATGTCTGTGGGTATCAAAGCTGACCTAATACACATCGTTATTTTTGTAATGCTTTTTAAAGAGAAAGAAATATTAAAGGATTAAAATCTCATCGTTTATTCACCCTCGCGCCATTCAAACCCTGTACGTGACGCCAAAAAATATATATTTATAAATGTCTTCCTGTTGTCCATACACCATGGAAGTCAATGAAGGCCATTGTTTGTTAGCCTATACGATGATCCTTAAAATATCTTCTTTTGTGTTCTGCAGAAGAAAGAAAGTCATACTTGTTTGGATTGACAAGAACGTGAGTAAATGAGGAGATATTTTTCATTTCATTTGTCAACAATTTAATACAGCTCTGAAAGAAGTACTTGGCATTTCTTAGAACATTTTTGAACTGTTCATTTTAATCATTCCTTTCAGAATATGATGACTAAAAAAGAATATTGTAGAACATGAAATGGGTCTTTGTGTGCTTGCAGAGAGAAGAAAACTTCTGGCAATGATCTTGATCAAAGTTCGAAACGCTACAGAAAGTTCTTGGTGGTAACTAACAGGAAAAAACAGCCTCGAATGGGAATGTATGAACACGGGGTCATGTACGTTTTCTTTTATTAAACAAAACATTACCAAAAATGCACACATCTGTCGTGGATGTTAAAACTTCTTCACGAGATGTTGACTCATTAACTAATGTTCTATTTGCATCCCATTTTCCATAGCTTTCCTGAAACATCTTCCGTGTTAGTGATCCACTGCTGGCACACTTGTCATATCTGATATCACAATACAAGCATTCATTCTGAATGCGCTCCCACAGAGAGGGTTCACTTTTCTACATTCTTCAGAAACCCCCTATTTAGAACACAATGAACGCACATGGACTTGCCAAGCTTTCTTTAATAATCACTCTAATTTTGGTCTCTCGCTCTCAAAGTGCAAGTACGTGTGATGTGTCCTCAGAAAAGAGAACAATTAGATTTTATTAATAGTTTCTGCATTCATCTTTCACTGTGATATACACGGAGACTCAAGAGTAAGCACCTTCATAACCTCAATCAATAAACAGAGATGCAAGAGCAAATATGAACAAAGATCTGTAATCTATAGCCCAAACCATAATAATGTGACGTGACGCAACGCAGTATGCATTTGTTTTTATTGTGTTCCAAAATTGTTCACAAGGAGAAAAAAGCACAACTTCACTTTGAAGAATATGCAGCTGAAATGAGCACCGGCACGGTAAGGTAGGGCCGGTCGAATACACTGGACGAAGCATTAACAAAGAAACGGCCTAATGCGAAATAGATTAGATTTCCAGTTGCTTAGTGCCAACACTTAATTGAGTAAAAGTCTAACTGCTCTGATTGATATGTCGTGCGGATGGGTTTGCTGGCAGACGGCACTGAGACGATATATGCGGTGGAAGAGCCAGTAAATGGAAGGGAATTTAATGCAGCAAACAAAATGTTTCCGATCACATTTCGCTGCTTTGCCCGTCTCAGATATGGCAAGGCTTCGGCTGTTGCAGATTTCATGCGGTTAGCTCTTAGACAGGGGTGGGTTTTTAACAACTCTCACAGAGGAAATGGTTTATTGTTCAGTGGTTGGTCTTTGTTCATTTTTTTCAAAGCCCCAGTTGTTACATTTAAAGGAGTCGGGCTAAAATGAACGTTTGTTTTAAATGTAATGCAATGTGTATGCACGATTTAAGGTTCAAAAACGCTGTATTTTCCATATACCGTACATGTTTGTATCTCCTCTTCCTCTCTGAAACACGCTGATCTTTTAAAAATCTGGAAAAGCGAAGCGGCCAGTTAACCAGTGCGTCGGGGGGTTGGTCGAATACTGCAAGCGTGTGACAGAAATGTTATGCCTCTTACCATATTTGAAACATCAGGTTCCAAAGCAATTGTGCTGACAGGTACACCCACCTTACTTGTGTTTACATTTGGGAGGTCTTAGTCAAGTCATATCACGAAATGACGTACATTTGTGAGGGTGTGGTTACACAAGGCGTTTCAGGCAGGTCTGGGTGAGCGTTCGGTTTTAGATAGAACGCATATTTTTTCTGACACTTTAACGTGTCTAATATATGCATAGGCAACTTATAACAAACCAAAGACTCATAAAAATACATAATTCGCTCCATATGACCCCTTTAACCATAATTTCCTTTTAAACTACATTTAAAAAACATAACCAAAAAATGAAAAATTTGTAAAACTGTCTACTTGCTCTGTAATGTTTTTTTTATGAATTAATTATATATTCTGATCACATGATTTTTCATTCCTAAAACCACCACAAAGGCCCCAAACACCTATGATCTTTAAAAGGTGCCATCGACGTTGAAAAATCTTCAGATGATACTGAGCTGTAAGGCACAAAACCAAGTAAACAGTATTTGGTATTAAATAAAAAAAATGTGTTTCCTTTTGAATTTTATTTTCGAAGAAAACTGTGTTGTGTTGCTACGCATTTGCTAAGGTGTTCTGGTGCTTCCTTATCTGTGCACCCTTATCCTTATTAAACAAGCACTCAAAACAACAGTTTTAAAGCCAAGACATCTGGATAACAATTATTTAAACAACTTCATTAAAGGCACGGTAAACAATTTCTATAAGTGTTGTTATTTGAAATCGGTCACCAAACACACTACTACCCAAGAGGAAAACACCCATTCCTGCATTGCTCCACCCTCGAACGTTTTCCTGCCTTCCTGAAGATTTCTGAAACTTGATTTTGTCAGTGTTTCAGGGCCTGTTTCTTATGTGTATGACACAAAGTGTTTTATTGGGTATAATAAGGAAAGGACATTTTTAATTAAAATATCCGTGATTATTATTATAACTATTATTTTGAGTCAAGAGAAAATTGAAAAGTTGATAAGACACATTCATGAAGATATCTACACTTTCTCAATACACAGCAGGAATCTTTGCCAACAGATGATTTATGGAGAAGACGTCAGTAAAGTCGAAGGTCAGTAAAGTATATTATGAAAACAGGAAACCCGATAGGTGGCAAATGTATAACTAAATTGCAGTAAAAATCCTTCTGTTGCTATTAACACGTCTCTGGGCTTTAGAGAACAAACTTTGTGCCAAGTACTGATATGCAGCTCCAGCTCACAGACAAATTCTATAAATGCTGGTAAATTGCTTTTACGGGAGATTTTAAAATACAAGCGAAGCTCAGATGCACGCCGTATTAGCTCCATGATCCACACTTTCCAGAATGTGCAAATGAAACTCAAGTCTCCCAGGAGGCCTCATCCACTCAGCCAAAACTATTTGCCAACATCCAGAAGAGAGGTGTTCCATCTCCATTTGCAGAGGTGCGTATTAAGTAACCGACAAACTTTTTGACATTATGAGGTCACAATGCTTCACCTGTAACAGTCACATTATATTACAATGTATAGTATAATGCGATGGGTGAGCACAGAGTTTACCTCATGCATCATTCGGAGGGAAGAGCAACCCACCTGCAAGTTGAAAGAAGGAGACGCCTGTTGCAATCTGTATGAGCAACTCTTATATTTTTTATATAATATTTACATTTTTTATATTTTTGGTACTTGTTCTAGTTATTTCTAGTCTGAACAATCCCAACACTCTAGCAAAGGTTCACACTTTCCAACCTGATGCCTCCGAACACGTAATTTGAGAAATGACACAATGAGTCTTCATAAACCTCAAACAATTGCTTATCAATAAATGCTCGAGGCTACATCGAAATGAAATCCCCCATGTTCAAGCTCCAAAGAGCTGCCTGTGCTCCCTTTGTACAATTAAACAAACAAACAAACAAACACACACACACACACACACACACACACACAGGGGTGTCACCGAATTCTAGCTTTTGATCAGCGAGGAGATTTCACGTTGCAGTCGACCAAGACTGCCATTTCGCATAGATTATTAAACATGCAAGGGCTGTGATTTTGTGAGGCATTTATTTTCGTGCTCCACAATCCCATGGGTGCCAAAAGCAGACCGCCCCGGTGCAATAATCTAAATTGAATTTCCTTTACGCAAGATTGCACGTGCCGTGTTGTTTTTCCACCACCCCTGAGCAGGCCTACAATCTCACTGGGTGTCTATCTATTAATCTGACCCTGGGTCGATTGTTCAATTTCAAGAGGAAGGAAACGGGATCTTACCAGATCAAAACAGAAGTTACTAGAGTGTTTATACAATATAGACACATATACAATGTAGACGTTTAGTCTACCAGCATCCTCAGACTGTACACATGTTCTAAATATTTTGGCAGTGTGTATATCTGACTCCCGATCACTTGGTATTTAATGAAATGTGGGATGCTGCTCTTTGTGGGTGTCAGAGATAGAACGCTCAGCAGTCGCTGCAGGCTGCATTGCTCCCTCCGGCCTGCGACTACACTGTGCCATTGACTCCTCCTTAATCGCTTTTTCTGGATTCGCCAAGTCTGCTCACAGCAACCTGCATGACTGCCGTCAGTGAGACCGAAAGATCAATACAATGTGAGAGATAGTTACAGTATGATCAAACGCTTTTGCATCCAAGAGCAACGAACAATCGTCTGATTTCTTCCGGATGTTAGGAAACGGATGTGCACAGTATCTATAATAGAGTCTGTCACATATTGGGAAATGATTGACAGGTTCACATTAATATTAATCCGTACATACACATACACGCAGGGCTGTAACTGGGTATCCTGGGCCACTCAACTTTATTTTGTTGTGTATTGACTGCATTATTGTAAAAGTAAATATTCTTTTCATTTTTTCACCCTCATGTCGTATTAATTTTTCGACGGATCACAAAAGATATTCTATTACACATTTCCCTTAAATGGGGGACATATCACACAAGCAACTATATCTGAAATTTACAATTGCTATGCTGAATTGGCAACGCACATTAACATTCGACTGGAAACACCCTGATCATTTTTTCAGATGAGTACCAGAAGGAATTTGTCATGTTGCCAGTGCACATCAACTGTTCATTGAGAGGTGATGTTAGTCTCTTAAAGGGTGTTCATACAGTATCTGCAAATGTTTGCGGAGGCAATTAGGAAAGGTTCTCACATGACGCTCCCTGCATGGCAACAACACGACTTAGATACTGGTTGCTAAGGACCAAATCAGAAGCGAGCCCCCCGAAGAGATTCTGTGCCAAAAACAGGAATTCCCCCCGTGGCAGAGATATAAAATGATGCTGCTGGGTTACCATGGTGACCGCACGGAGTCAATGAAGGAGAGAATAGGGGCACACATGTCTTTACCGGGTGGAGGATTGTCAGATTCAAGATGTTTTGAGGATGTTTTGCTGTGAAACATATCCAGCTTGAATTAACACACAATGTATTCAGCATGCAAGCATGGTGCCAAGGTGACATTTGATGCAGTTTTGCCTTTTGATATTGAACAATGTAATGTAATGTATTTTAAAAAACATTTAAAACAGCAAATAAATCCAAATCCAATAAAAAATTATCTAAAATATAATCAGTGACAAGATTAAGATTTAATTTATTGTTGTGCAAAGGACTGTGGGCAAGATTAGCCAAGAGGTCATGCAAGAATGCATACTTCAAAAATCATCAGGAAAATATACTTTTGCCTCCCTGTTTTCGTTCTATTGTTATCTGGGATGCAGTAATTCATAATCAATAATCTCTCATATTATTTAACATTGATGTTATGCAAAAGGAGAAACAACCCTTTTTCCAACAGCTCAATTGTATAATTGTTTCTGGAATAAGAGGCTTTACTGACCCCTAGTGGTGATGGGGCGATGAGTTTGCTACTGATAGATTTACAAAACACATTTCTGTTAATGCAGTTATCCTTAAGCATTCCTTTGTGCTTAGTATATAAAAATATTCTTCTTCTTCGGCCATAATTACTTTTATAATTATGATCATAAAGAAGTTTGAAACCATTAACAGACGGCCGAAAAAACTCATTTCCAAATATGGACATATTGAAGCCCTATAATGGCCAGCATCCAATCATACATACTGTCAAACTGGGTAATCGTACAAAGACAGAAAAGCTCACTCAATGGGCCTGATGTTATTTTTGGACGGCAAGTCACATTTTTAGTTTATTGCACTTTGGCCGCCCTACAGTTATAAATACTGTATGTATACGCTACACAATGTGATGATGACCAAATTCACCTAGTACTGGGACACAAAAAGGGCTAAAAATATCTTCTCTAACCACACAACAGGAATGGGATCAGTACAGATGATATTTTGGACATTGTTAAATTCAGGAATGCGCCCCAGGTTTGGAATGCACACAGCCATAAATAACAGCTGTTCAGTGCCGAGCCGCATTACGGCTTTAAGTAAAAATAAATAAATAAAACAGCAGGGTCCACATATATGACACTATATGCATATTGTGCCTTTTAGGGATAGCAGGTAGTGAACCAGGGAAACTTGTATGGGGGGGTTTCAAAGCAAAATATGGTATGTCTGAAACCACACATGAGATAAATTAAAAACAAAATACTGCACTATTGACCATGTTGACTAAAAAAAGATGAGCTTTGAGATTCCCAGTTTCGGTGAAGCACACAAGATGCAAATCAAAGGATAACATGAGGATCAGATATTTACACCAGGACGGTGAGAACTTCTGTACTTTAAGTTATTCTTAACTTTGCTGATCAAATGCAAAAGGTTGTTTCATTGTATGTCCATGTTCACAGTATTAATCCCAGAAAGAATCCGTCTGTTTTAAATCATTATTTATTTGTATATTTACAACAATCATGTTTAATTCATGAATCAGACTTTAATATAAAAAAGCCATATAAAGGCACAACCTGCATGGCAGTACAACATTTCTCACAATATGTAATAAAGCATTTCTCTTTTTCTAAATATAGTGTATCTCTTTTGGGAAGGCAAACACTTCAGATGTCCCATCAAACACTTTAAGGCAATAATTGTTCAAACTTCACAGCTTTTCAGTTGTCTTAACACATTCATGTATGTACCGTGTAGAGTTGTGTCAGTTGTTTTTTCTATTTTTCTTTGTTTGAATTAGAATTAACAGCTTCATTTCACACTGTATAGGATTTGCTGTAAAGAACGAAATTGAAAATATTAAGACAGAAGAGTTTAAAGAATGAAAATAAAGCAGACACGAGCCAGCCATGAGCAGAAAGGCATTTCAATAATGTGAGATCACATTTAGATATTGACTGCGGGAGGTAAGAGATCTTTCAAACTAAACTTTCGATAAACTAGTTACTAGAAGACTACATTTTTTTAGCAGAACTTAATTATTTCCCAATATTTTGGGGCTTAAATAAATTACTATAGTACTTAAAAACACTATATATTTTAGATTGTCAATCTTTTTGACTAGTATTTGTATTTGTCTCCCATTAACCTTTGAAAAAGATCATTATGGTGTTTCTTTTTAGCTGTATATATATCAATAAAAGCCTTTGCATAATCATGCACGGTTGTTTAATGCTGTGGAGACTGGCACCAGAAGTTCATTACATTAGTTATGCGAGGCGTTTTTCAAAAACTGTACCGTGCGATTATTATGTGTGCAAAAATATTTCAGCAACAAGTGCAATTTCTCTGCAATCCATAATAAAACATGTTGTCAGAATATTTACATGATGCTCGATGTGAAAGGAAGCGTGCAGCAAAAGCCCTAAGAACTGCATGTGTCGCATTACATTGCAATTTTACAGCAAAATGTCAAATTAATGACGGTACCAATTCATTTTTCGACTGTTGGAAACTTAGAATTAACATAAAAACACAAAGTTTAATTCAAACATTTTGGACAAAAAGCAACCAAGTAGAGAGCGAAATGCAAAACAACTGCAATTGAAGTATTCAATCAGTAATAAACTCTTGCATAAATGAAAGGACATTTCTCCTTAAATCTGTGCAGATATCAGCTATATCTTATATACATGTATTCACTTACAAGCACTTTTTTCCTGTAAAAGTTCACTTGGTGAGCAAAACGTCCTTAAAATACTTAGCAGATGTACAAGACTGGTTGAAATCAGAAAGAATCATCACAAATATTCGCCCGTAAGGAATGCACACGCACACTCCTCTCTACGGACTGCACACACGTTCATAGGCAGATGGAAGCCATTTCAACTACAAGGAAGATGTCACTTCCTTTCCATTAGGAGAAGGGGGACAAAGGATTAGCTAAAGAAATCACTGTGGAAAAGACAAAATGGAAGGTCATTGCGAGGTTGAACAAAAGGCAAAAAAATGATCAAACCAATAAAGAGAAGGTGTGCGGTTAAACTTACAATTCTGGTGTAATCGGGGGCAAACGTCACGCCTTTATTGGCTCTTTCCTGTGATCCGCTGCTGCTGCCGCTCACAGAGTTCTTACGGATGATACCTGAGGAGCAAATCACTATTTTTAAACATTTTTAACTAATTTGATAAAATAGGAAAATTGCTTTTTAGAACTTATACATCCGAAACCTTCGCCTGGCCTGATTGGATGCTTTTCACAAAAAAAGACTAAAGGAGATTCAAAATCAGAACGATTTATTCAATACACTTCCTGCTGGTGTTTTGCATAGTGCCAAAGAAAAAAGTTTGCGTTCATAATCTAATCAAAATGAACTACTTTCTTGTCCTCTGATGTCATCAAGTCTTTTTATCTCAACTCCTCAAATCACCTGGTTCTTTTCTGATAACATACATTTGAATGATTTAATCAATTCCCATCAGATTGAATCAATGCATTCATTGTCTTGTTGGCTTTCTCATTTTACTCAGACAAATCCCCATTTTGTAAGTCAAATGGGTTGCATATGCAGTTTTATGTTGGATTTAAAAAGTCGACACTACTTTCAAGTCAACTGAAAATATAAAATAGAAATGTGTGAATTAAGCTCGTATGAGGTACCTGTAGGGGGCAGTATTTCGAATCTCTGCAGGCTGTTTCGACGTGAGGTGGGGTAACCTCCGCTCTTGGACAGACGGCGCTGGCGGCTTGACAGCATGGCAGCGGGGGACACGATCCCTGGAGGGGGCACTTTACCCACCTGCTGGTAGAGCTCCTCGATTTCTTGCTTCTGAGAGGCATGCAGAGCTTGAACCTCTGCCAGGTGTCTGAGAAAGAAAAAAGTCATGGTAAGAAACAGATGAAAGCAATGGTAGAAACACGATAAGGCTCTTTAAAAAAATGGACAGATCACCCAAAAATGAGGAAAATAATTGCTATGGAACCCTTGAGTTGCTCTGTTGGAGAATGAATGCAAATAAAACCATACAAACTGAATCACTTGTGTTGTTTTTAAAATCTCAATTTAAAGCCCCAATCTGTAACTTTTGCTTCAATATCACAATATCACTAACTCTTTCTTTGACACGCAAAATTGCTTACGGTTGAATAGTTACGAATGATTTTTTTACGAAACTTCTCTATTAATATGATTATAAAATAACATAAACGTTTCAAAGAGTGCAAAAAACAGTTTGGGCTCACCTCTCCCGAAGCTCCTGCAGTTCCTGGTACATCTCTTCGTCTTCACTTTCCGTCTCGTCGCTGCTGGCGTACGATGTGCCGCGTGTGTAGCTCTTCCACGGCTTATTTAAATTGAACTGAGGACTCCCGGCTGAACAGTCCAGCAAACTCATGCTTATTCTTCTCCGCCTCATCTCTGTCTCCTCCACCGCTTCATCTCCACGCCCCTCCTCTGGTTCCTCAGCTTTACTCTCCGGGACTTTAACTCCTCCAGTCCACAAGGAGGCGCTTTCTGAGCTGGCCACAGACTCACTGGGTGGTTTGGTAAGTGGGAATGCGATCAGAGAGCTGGGGCTTCCTTCTGACTCCGCTTGGACGTCTGTGCTGCTGTCTGATTGGCTGTTGATTGCGAGGGGTGTGTCTGCGGGGCTGGTCGTAGTGGGTGTGGATGTGGGAGTTGCTGTGGACATGAGGCTGGGACTAGTAGATGAGACTGGGATCTCTTTGCTGGGACTTACTTGGAATCGTCCAACAGTGACAATAGACTTTTTCTCTGTAGGAGAGAAAATTGAAATAACACAAATAAAAAATGACTATTTTGTCAAGTCAACTTTATTTATATGGTGCTATAAACTGACAGAGTGTGTCTGTTTCCCGGTTAGTGGAGGGAACACTGTTCCAAAGTTTAGGTGCTAGATATGAAAAGGATCGTCCACCTACACTTGATTTAGTATTTCTAGGTATTACCAACTGACCGGACGCCTGAGACTGTAGTGCACGTGAAGGACTGTAATACAAAAGAAGTTCACTCAAATAGTGAACTGCTACAAGAATGACATGGGCTGCGTCTGAAATCCCATACTGTGACAGTACGTACTGAATTTGAATAAGTACATATCGGCCGTTAAAACAGTACGTTCTATATACTGTAGTATGAGTGGGAGTAGTATGAATACATTTCAGACATACTGCGTCGGCCATGTTTTACGGTCATGTGACCCGTATGCTCGTTGACCTGTGACTTATCAACAACAACCTACACGTGAGCGTTGATAAAAACATAATTTAGTCACGAGAAATTCATTTATTGGCACTTACATTAAAATCATTACATTAAAATTTTAATTTGACCTTTGCTCAGCTCCCGTGGTATCATGGGATAGATAAGTGTCCATCCGATCCACATTCATGAATCTCGGCGGTTGTAGTAGACCATCTGGGTAAAATAATACTGTTTTTCGTATACTGAGGTTTTCGGACATACTATTCATGACTCATGACATGTAGGCGATTTCGGACACAGCCATGGTCTTTGGTATTACATTACTATTTTTAAGAGCCTGTAGTCAACTCCAATAGTCAATAGATGGCAGCATTGTGCGGAGTATATTATGCGTGTATAAGTGCATGTGTACGAGTGACAAAGTGTACATTTGTTATAGTTCATCCCAAAAGAAAAAATCTGACGTCATATTCACCATCACATCATGTAGAACACAAAAGAAGATATTTAGAGAAATGTCGGAGTGGTTTGGTCCATACAATGAAAGTCAATTGGGGCCAGTGTTATTTGGTTACCAACATTTTTCAAAATATTCTCGTAAAAGAAAGAAAGTCATACATCAGGCTTAGTAAATGTTGAAATAATGTTTATTTTCTTTAACTATCCGTTTCTCTTACCTTCAGATATGGGTGACAGTCTTGATTTGCCCACACTGACAGCCGCCTCGGATATGACCAGAGACACTGGCAGACTGGGCGTGGATCTCAGGTTGGAAGAGGACACCTTTCAAAAGTTGAAAAACGTTAATTCATGTCAAGCCCAGACTACTTTTACAGTCGCTTTAAGACATATAATGACAGACAACACCCACATTCCACTGTAGCTGTAGGATTCTGTGTCAAATACTGTACATGCTCAAAACCGGTTTGTCCAAGTACGCTCACAGGAGTAAATTATGTCTGGTGAGTATTTGAGAATAATGAACTGTACATACAAACTGACTCGACAATATGCCATCATACAGTGCAGATCAAAAGTACTATATTTTCATATTTTGATGGTTTAATCTTACCTAAATAGTGTGGAAGTATGCATTGCGGACATCACTTTTGGCCACTACTGTATATTGATAGACATACTTGGATATATATATATATATATATATATATGGTTAAGTTTGGCATGAGTAAATTATGTCATTCATTTGTTTTGGATGAACTAGACCAGGGGTGTTCAAGCGGGAAAAGATCAAGTGCATAATGTTTATGAGAGGGCGTGTGATGTGATTATCCGTTGTGAAGACCCGCGGCTCAATTTAAACAACCAAAATAGTCAAAAGCGTTAAATGGTTTAAATTGTCTCGTGATCTGGATGGAACGAAGCAAAGGTACGCATCCGGACCGCGGACCCCCTGTTGAGGATGACTGATCTAGACTGACTTTTAGTTTAGTTTAGGCACTCACCGTGTTTTGCGGACTGTGTGATGTGGATGACGCTGGTGAGCTGGTGCTGGATGTGCTTGTGCTGGGTATGCTGGGTGAGCTGTGTGTGCTTGAAGAAGAGCTGTCTGCCCGCTCTCTGAGCTGCCCTGTGATACCACACTGACTGTCCACCCGGGGTCTCCTTACGGACCCTGGAGAAGAGTTTGGGTTGGTGGAAAGCGTCTGTTTACCATCGGGGAGTTGAGGCTGCATGCCTGTTTTTCGCTCCGCTGGTAGGTGCAGGTTCTCTGGTGGACTTGCAGTTTGGCCCCTCTCTTGAAGATCAGGAACGGGTGCTTGAATTTGAGAATGGGCATCTGGGTATTGGTACATGTCCATATAATGCCCCATCAGCGCCCCCTGGTGGTATGAAACATCAGCGTTGCTCATCCCAGCCTGCTGGCCTGGATACATGGGACCATAACCTGGCATTTGGGGGTGGAATCCTTGAGGCATATGGTTGGGTGGAATAAAGGACTGTGCAAAATTCATAGCTAGTGAAAAAACATTAGCCAGGGAAATGAGGGGCTGCTGGGAAGGCCACATGCCTGGCGCTTGCTGGCCAGGTGGAATTGGAACTGGAGGCGAAAGAGCATTGCTGTCTACCTGAGGAGACATCTCGACGCCCGGCGAAACGACAGAAGAGGAAGAAGAAGAAGAGGAGGAGAAGTTTGGGTTGCTGGGGACACGAGTCAGAGGACTTTGGTTGAGGGAGCTTTGGAGGGGGACGTGGTCTATAGGGTACGGGTAGGGAAAGTGGGGGCTGCGACCGTAGGCAGGGTTGGTAAACTGAGGGGACATGGCGGACATCTGATTTGGAAGCAGATGGGGCATTACATCAGGGTGGGAGTATTGTGGGTAGGTGGGGGCAGGACCATGGTAGGTTTGAGAGGACCCTGTGGAGAAAAAAAAGAGAGAATGACATATATTATCTTGTATGGCTGTCAACTGAACATAAGTGAAAAGTAAGCCTATAAAAGCACTCTCTCATTTTCTTTGACCTGTCAATGGGATGCCCAACCGTCAAAAAGCCTCCAAAAACACATGATTGCGGCTTATAAATAAAATCAAAGATTGGTACATGACCACTTTTCTAAAGAGCAAATACATTTAAGCACTTATCAGACTTCCTGAGCCAATCCTGTACTTCCTGGTCAGCTTGGGTGACAAAATGACACATCTGTCGCTAATGTCTGGTAATTTCTATAATAAGTATAAATTCAGCGTTTATACTCTGTGCAATGCGGGTTGTTTTGTTCCCTCAGTCCAGTTTGAATCAGCAGATGTCAAAAGTGAATCGTGAGACACGTCAACATGTTTTGACGCTGGCATCATGGTCCGGCCTCCACGAGGATGGGTGTTCAGAAAGCGGATTAAAGTCTTGGAGGCACACAAGACATACTGTGGAGTTTGTTCCGATAGCTTCACTTCTAATGGTGCGCACACAATAGAGAAGCAGGTGGCAAAATGTGCTCAAAGCGAGAAGGACACGAGAGAATGAAACAGGATGGAAGAGAGAGAACGTTCATTACGACCCCTGAAGGGGCTGAACTGTGCTGGCTGTCGTCTCCGCGAAGATTGGTTGCAATACTGAAAGCCGAGTTGTAACATGAAAATGTAAATCATCTGTCCTTTATCAAAACTGCTATTCGATGCGGTGAATCTGAGGAGGAATGACTTCTCCTGTATAGTAGGTATCCACACAATCTTTTTAGTGTCCACAAATCCTTCATCAGTTCACAGGAATTGTTCTTTGAGGTTATGTAGACACATGGACGGGTTATGTGTACAGTGCCGTAAAAAGTCTATATAATTGATTTAACTTTGAATAATGTAGATTGGTTATTCGTCATGTTAACAGATGGAAGAGAGCAAATAAGAAATGACGTACCTGTAGTGTGGAAGGATTGTGAGCGTAGTGGCCGGACTGGTGGAACAGCATCGGGGTCAACGTAAAAGTCGGCCTTCAGGGTTGGGGAAGAGCCCCGGGTGACATGACCTATACTGGCTGCGGCATAGTCTGAAGAACACACAAATGTTTTTGTTTGTAACATGATGGTAACTTTTATGTTATTAAGAAAAAAACATTTCTTTTTAGATTTTAAGAAATGATTCAGTATCATAAAGGCTTATTCCTTTTAAGGGACATTCGGTAATTTACTAAATCCAGAAGAAAAATACATCTGAAAGATTAAATGGTATTTGTGTGATGTGTGTTGTTACCTGGCAATGAGGAGGAGGAGTGTGTGCGAGCGAGGCTGTGCTTGTGAAGATATGGCTGTGGGGAAAAATAGAACACGTGTTGGAAATAACGTCACCAAGTGAAGTCACCAAGCTAAAGAGTAGAAGATCAGGGTCATGCAGACACTGAACTCTGAGGTGTCCCGCTGACAAGCTGATATGACCTGAACACTTTAATACTTATGTCTACCACTGAGGACTAAAACCAGTGATGTGAGTTCTGACTCATCCAAACATGTGTGTTATTTTAAGCAGTGCCACATATCTAATCTACCTTCATGTCCTTCAACATGCTCTCTTGTACGGCAACCAAGGACATGAAAGGAAGTGAGCAAGTTATTACAGTAAGTGAGTGAGTGAGTGAGTGAGTGAGTGAGTGAGTGAGTGAGTGAGCAAGCAAGCGAAAATGAGAAAGTGAGTGTCAGTGAGAAAGAGTGAAAGAGAGAGTTGTGAGACAGTGAGTGAGTGAGTGAGTGAGTGAGTGAGTGAGCAAGCGAAAATGAGAAAGTGAGTGTCAGTGAGAAAGAGTGAAAGAGAGAGTTGTGAGACAGTGAGTGAGTGAGTGAGTGAGTGAGTGAGCAAGCGAAAATGAGAAAGTGAGTGTCAGTGAGAAAGAGTGAAAGAGAGAGTTGTGAGACAGTGAGTGAGTGAGTGAGTGAGTGAGTGAGTGAGTGAGTGAGCAAGCGAAAATGAGAAAGTGAGTGTCAGTGAGAAAGAGTGAAAGAGAGAGTTGTGAGACAGTGAGTGAGTGAGTGAGTGAGTGAGCAAGCAAGCGAAATTACAAAGTGAGTGTCAGTGAGAAAGAGTGAAAGAGAGAGTTCTGAGACAGTGAGTGAAAATGAGTGAGTGAGTGAGTGAGTGAAAATGAAAGCGAGTGAGAAGGTGAGAGAGTGAGTCAGAGCGTGAGAAAGTGCGTGAGACATTGAGCGAAAATTAGTGAATGAACAAGTGAGTGTATGAGTGAGAAACCAAGTGAGAAATGGAGTGAGTGAGTGACACAGTGAGTGATTGAGTGAAAATAAGAGAAAGTGAGTGAGTGAGTGAGTGAGTGAGTGAGTGAGTGAGTGAGTGAGTAAAAAAGTGAAAGTGAAAGAGAGTGGTCAAGCAAGTGAGAAAGAGTGAAAATGAAAGTGAGTGGGTAAGCAAGTGAGAAAGTGAGGAAGTGAGTGAAAATGTGTGAGTGAGTGAGAGAGTGAAAATGAAAGTGAGTGAGAGAGAGCGAGACAGTGAGTGAAAATTTGTGAGTGAGTGAGAGAGAGCGAGACAGTGAGTGAAAATTAGT
Organism: Barbatula barbatula; assembly: GCF_947034865.1. Taxonomy (NCBI): domain Eukaryota; kingdom Metazoa; phylum Chordata; class Actinopteri; order Cypriniformes; family Nemacheilidae; genus Barbatula; species Barbatula barbatula. Next base: position 8,034,603 of record NC_136769.1, read on the forward strand.
GAGTGAGAGAGTGAAAATGAAAGTGAGTGGGAGAGAGCGAGACAGTGAGTGAGTGAGTGAGTGAGTGAGTGAGTGAGTGAGTGAGTGAGTGAGTGAGTGAGTGAAAATGAAAGTGAGTGAGAGAGAGCGAGACAGTGAGTGAGTGAGAGAGTGAAAATGAAAGTGAGTGAGAGCGAGACAGTGAGTGAAAATTAGTGAGTGAGAGAGTGAAAATGAAAGTGAGTGAGAGAGAGCGAGACAGTGAGTGAAAATTAGTGAGTGAGAGAGTGAAAATGAAAGTGAGTGGGAGAGAGCGAGACAGTGAGTGAGTGAGTGAGTGAAAATGAAAGTGAGTGAGAGCGAGACAGTGAGTGAAAATTAGTGAGTGAGAGAGTGAAAATGAAAGTGAGTGAGAGAGAGCGAGACAGTGAGTGAAAATTAGTGAGTGAGAGAGTGAAAATGAAAGTGAGTGGGAGAGAGCGAGACAGTGAGTGAGTGAGAGAGTGAAAATGAAAGTGAGTGGGAGAGAGCGAGACAGTGAGTGAGTGAGTGAGTGAGGGAGGGAGAGAGTGAAAATTAAAGTGAGTGGGTAAGCAAGTGAGACAGTGAGTGAAAATTTGTGAGTGAGAGAGTGAAAATGAAAGTGAGTGGGAAAGCGAGTGAGAAAGTGAGTGAGAGAGAGCGAGACAGTGAGTGAGTGAGTGAGGGAGCGAGACAGTGAGTGAGTGAGTGAGTGAGTGAGTGAGTGAGTGAGTGAGTGAGTGAGTGAGTGAGGGAGGGAGAGAGTGAAAATGAAAGTGAGTGAGAGAGAACGAGACAGTGAGTGAGTGAGTGAGGGAGAGAGTGAAAATGAAAGTGAGTGGGAAAGCGAGTGAGAAAGTGAGTGAAAATGAGTGAATGAACAAGTGAGTGAGCGACTGAGAAAGCAAGTAAGAAATGGAGTGAGTGAGTGAGTGACACAGTGAGTGAAAATGAGAGAAAGTGAGTGAGTGAAAATGAGGTCGTGAGTAAGTGAGAGTAAAACCGTGTCTACACCGGATGCGACAGGCACAACGTGACACAACAAAAGTCATTAGAAACGTATTAGAACCCATTTTAATTTTACATTTTGTCCACACTGGATCTTTCGCGTCCTATGTAGGCACAGTGTGAGAGAGAGAGAGTGAGTGAAATAGAGGGCGTGAGAGAGTCAGTGAGAAAGATTAAGACAGAGTGAGTAAGTAAGTGAGTGAGAAAGAATAAGAAAGTGATTGATATAAATATAAGAGACTAATATAAATACAAGAAAAGTCTTTCAAAATAAGATGACCTATCCAAGAGCCCCGTCTGTGGAGTTTGAGGGCAGTAGACACACCTGTGAGGCAGACAGCATGCCGGCTCCGCTCAGGAAAGGCAGCTGTGGTGTGTCTCCTTGACCGAGGGGTTCCAGAGGCTCTCTCCTCATCAGGGCCTCGGCCCGACGAATGATGTCTTTCATGCGGTGAATGAATCCCTCTTGTTCCCCGGGTAGAATAAACTCATTGTGGGCCTAAAAGGCAAATAAGCAAATTAGGTTGATTTGATTTGGGGTCGTCTTGCATGGTTGCTAAACCGAGCCCTTAATCCAGTAATCCATCGACTGACAGATCAAAACAACTTTAAGTCACATATGACACAAAGAAGCCAAAGAGAACAGCTAATGTAAGCTATTAACAGTGTCCGAACTGAAAACAAATGCTCAAAAACATTAGATTTTACCTAAATAGACAGGCTCCATCCTACAGTTTAATAGTCTCGTCGTATAACACATAACAGAATAAATAGTGGACTTGATGAAGCATCTAATAGTATTCCTGTTGGGGTTCTTTCTAAAACAAATTTAGAGAAGAAGATTCATGTTTTTACTCAAACAGGTTCTCCTACAGTGTAAGTGTGGGCTAAAAATATACCAGAAGCTGACATGTCAGAATGGAGTCACTGGTTCTACTGCAGTTCTCATAATAAGGGTTGTGTAGGTGCAACAAGAGGTTTTAGATGAACAGATGAGGGAAACGATGCAAAGATTTTCCACTGTGTGCTTGAGGTTGTAGAGTTTACGCAAACACAGAAGCTGAAACATCAACACTTCTCACGGTACACTGGAGTTCTCCGTGGCCTTCAAAACTTGGTTTACAGACCAGAGAGGACATTGGGGACACCTGAAGCCAACCACCACCATAAAAATGCCAATTGTATCTTGCGTTTAGTTTACCATCACTGTGGCGATGTCTTCCGGGTTATCTCCATCCAGATCGAATTTAAACGTCACCATCTTACTATTGTGGGTCTGTAGCTGACACTCCACCACCCGATCAACTTTATCTGACAGCTGCAGACGAAAAGACAAGTATTTTACCAAAAACAAGGAGTGATCTATTTTTATCAACACACGTTAACATGAACTGTATCAACAGATATGATGAATGAGAGTTCATTAAAACAGATGGTTATTGACAGATGAGTCACCCCAGTGATGCGTAACCGCGAGCGAGCTCTCTTCCTGAGCAGCTTGGTCCCCGTGCGTGTGCTCTGACCCTTCCCGCCCCTCTCCGATAGTCCTTCGTTTCCGTCACTCAACCCGGAGGTGACATCAGAGGCGTAGCTGTTCGAAGAAGATGGTTCACATGATGATATGCTTAAAAAACAAGGGGTCAATTCAATAAGCAGGTCAACTTTCCAACATACCTTATTTCTGGTCAACTAAGCCTATTATAGACTCATCGTAGTCATAAAATTTTGCAATTGCAAATGCACAATTACAACGTATAGAAAGTAGGCGGAAAATCACATTTCTATTTAAATCATTACATGATAAAGAAACTGTAAACTTGAAAGTGTTGCATGTTGCAAACTTGTTCATGCGGCTATCTGAACTGTATTCCATCAGGAAATCAAGCACCGAAACAACGCAAACATCGAGTTCAATTTAGGGAAGCTTAAGTCTTTCTATGAAAACTTCCCCTGTGACAGTTTGTGACATTTCACCTTTCTGATTTTCACAGAACTTTCATTTAATCAGTTTACCAACAGCATAAAAAACTCACAGCACAGATCTTCTAAATTAGGTTGAGTTCATTTGCCATAATGAAATTTGACCATACGCTGCATTTGCTTTGCTGTTGTCAAGGTTCCTAAAGAAATGGCCTTTACTGAAAATTGCTCCCCTGAGCTAAATCATTACCATTAATGCATTACAACCGTGCCGTGTGTATGAGTCACATAAATATAAGACCCACTGTAGAAAACTAAAACCAGAGCATGTACACGTGGTGCCCAGTTTATCAGCTAAGACTAGAAGGACACGACGGCTGGGATTATAGTCTAACATTTTGTCAACGTCAAATGTTTTTTCCTGTCGGTGACAATGATTTTCTGGCACGGACCAATAATTACTTAGACAATTCATTAAAAATGATGTATTAATATAAGAAAATATATTTGTGGTGAGGAAGGCGGGACGAGAGCCGTGAGGCGGGGCCGGTGGGATTAGTGATAATCAACTGTGCACACACTTGTCCCGCATGTCTCACGGCTCTCGTCCCGCCTTCCTCACCACAATATTTTAGTATATAATAATAAATTCTTTATTAATAATAAAAATCTTTCTTTTTTTAAAGCTATTATTGATAAAATGCTTTTGATACCTGTCGACTGGAGAGGAAAAACCGCTTCCTGGATGATTCCTCTCTGGATTTTGGAACACGGCGATGCTCTGTGGGAGGACCAGTAGCGGAAAGAGAAACGCTTAGTGATGCAAAGCATGATTAAAAATGATGTTTAACTTCATTCAACTGAACTTCGCATCTCACAATTAATCGGATTATTTGTGCATAATGGATTTCCCCTCACAAAATCACTGTAGTAATGCTCTAAAACTCCTGGCTGCACATTTGATCATGCTTAGAAATCATAACCGTCTATCAGTTTAAGCATGTTACCGCAAGAAGTGCATGCCGGCTACCTACAGAAGGAAAGCGAAGGGCTGGGATTGGTGCAGCCGGAGTAATGGGGGCTTCTGTGGGAGGAGCTTCAATGGGCGGGGCTTCCATGTGAGGCGTTACACTGGCTGCTTGGGATGCTGATGAAGAGGGTTGGTTCACAACCACAGGAGGATGGCTGTCTGAAGGTTCTTGATGTCCAGAGGAGCTGAGGTAGCCATCCGTCTCACAATCAGCTGTCATAGTAAACAAAACAAGACGTGAGATATTGGGTGTGTTTAACAACATGTGTGTCCTACAAAAGCTCCAGATCTATTCAAACATTTTACAAATCCAATGTGTCAAGCTCCATGTATGAATATGCCCCGACACACAAACTCACACGTCGCTGAGGAGTAGCTGCTGTGATGTAAATTGAAGTGCTGCTGTTGGTCTGCATCTGCCTCCTCGGGTTCTGTGATCAAACTGGCATTGAATCCAGAATCTACAGATTCGTTTGCAGGAAGAGAAACAGGGCCGGACACTGTGACGATGGGCGGAGCTTGAGTCAGGGTCGATATGGGTGTCTCAATAGGAGGCTTAGGAGGGGGTGGGTTGGAAACCGAAGGTTCGGCTTCGGGGGCCGGTTCTGGTTCCTCCTCGATCACCTCCTCCTGACATCTCCTTTGCACCTCTTCGGCTTGACGGCGCAGCTTCTCTCGTTGCCGCTTTATGGTGGTGACGCGGTCACGGATGGCTTTGGCCACGAGCTTGTAGTCGGCTTCACAGACGAAGCCAAGAATAACCTGAAGGATGTCGGAAATTGAGAAAGAACAATAATTCACTCAAACATAATTCGTGATTTCAAATCTCACCATCTCTTGCGCCACCTCCTCCGGGACGTCCTTGTAGAGTTCGAAGAGGAACTCGATAGCGTTATTGTCCTTGTATTTGCCGTGAAGCTTTTTGGTGTCGTCCATTCGAAGCCACAGTTTAAGACCGGACTTCACCATGTCATCTTCCTCAGCCAACTCAACATGAACGCCATTATTCTCCTGGAAGAAGGTGTGCTCTAACAGGTCCTGTATGGTGTATCTAAATAAGACAACATGGACCGATCAAACATACAATCACATATTCTGTGATTTCCTTAACATTATTTGTAATATTTTAAAGCTTGTTTATACGTAATTTTATACATAGAAATCTATTTATAGGGATCTATTTCTGAGTCACTTTAAGGTCTTAAATGAGATTAAAAAGCAGAAGGATAATCCATTACTACTACAGTTCATTAAAACCAACACCAGTATTCATCAGAATAACCTGATACAGGACACTATTACAGACCAAAAAGAAAGTTACATAATGACAATATTGAATAGACAATATTTATAATATGTTCATTACATATTCTGTATATACGGGCTGTGTGTGTGTGACTCCAACCATAGCCATTTAGTGACTGTGGTTGACTGGTGACCCGTAAGCACTTTGTTGATGCCGGGGTTTCACGCTCCACTAACACAGCAACATCGGAAAAGTGTTCAAGTCAGCATCTCGAACACTGTTGATGCTGTTATCCCATGTCACCTGATTAATGTCAGCCTAAACTGAAATTTCAGCCGGTGCAGCTGGGTAAGAAAGAACAGTGGCGTGCAGGGTTTTCCGCGGAGTCTGCGTAGTGTCTCTTAAACGCCAAAAGGACAAGAATGTGTGCGTATTGTTATTTGAAATCAGCACAATGTAAAACTCGTCTGGCAGGTGCTTGCACACATACACACCCTTCAAGTTATTTGCACACGGATCATCTTTAGATCCCCGTATATGTTTTAGTTACCTTTCGTCTTTGTTCATCCGTATGCAGCCTTCAATGATCTCTTTTAATTCAGGGACCTTCACTTTGTAAAAACTGTCTGGCTTCATACCCTGACAAGAGAAAGAGAGAGAAATTATTTGAGAGGCTGGAAATGTTGCAGCTGTCAATCAATTCCAGTCTGGAGTGACGCACCGTTTTGGCAATTCGTGTGAGCGCATGACTGCCAAAAACACACATCCACCCATTTTCACACAGAAACACTGCAGTTAGACAAAACATCATTGAAATAACACAATTGTGATTTTATAAGCTATACAGAAGAGCAGGCTTTTCAACAGCAGTTGCATGAATATATTTAGTCAACAGAACGCATGCCGCCAGTGGTACGTTCAGTCCTTGTGGGCTAAACAGGGCACGTTATCTGTGTTATCTGTGAGGAAGCTAAAGACAGGGAACAGACGCTATATCACTGAAATACATTCTTTGTCGAAAATGGTTTGACTTTTGTGAATGCAACTTTAGTTAACAATGCTTTTGAGAACACTGTTGCACAATTGGACTTACTTGTAGACTCGCCAACACACGTTTGAAGTTTATAAAGGGTATAAAAACAATTCATTTGATAAAAACTACTCAATGGCATAGTCACTAAAATGATTATAGGTTTGTATCAAATTTAGCTATGGAAAAACCTTTAAAACCCTAAAACTCAACATTATGCTCTTTCCAGTCCATCTGGAAAGAGACAGTTCACCCAAAAATCTAAATCCTGTCAACATTTATTCAAGTCAAGTCAACTTTATTTATACAGCGCTTTTTACCATTTTCATTTTTACAAAGCAGCTGTACATGAAACATGTAGACCATAAGAAAACATATAAAGTTATACAAGTAAAAACAAAAGACAGACACACGCACACCGATTCAAACACACCTACATATAAAACACTCCACACATACAATATGCACAGGTATTAACACACATAGACACACACACACACATGCACACAGACGGACACGCACACACACACACAAACTTATTCACCCTCAAGTTGTTCCAAATCTGTATAAATGTATTTGTTGTGATGAACACAGAGAAAGATGTTTGAAAGGTTGCTTGTTAACAGTTCTTGGCCTCCATTGACTACCTGAGTTCAAAAGTGCCCCAGAAATATCACTATGGTGGTCAATGGTGGCCAAGAACTGTTTGGTTACAAGCATTATTTATCTGTGTTCATCAAGAAGTTTATACAGATTTGGAACAACTTGAGGGTGAGTGAATAAAGACAGAATTTTGGGGTGAACTGTCCCCTTAGGTAAAACGCAAAATAAAGGAAAGTTCTAGGTCTGTAAATGTAAACCAGGAAGTGTGCCAGACGTGCATTAAAACAAAACAAATGGAAACCACAATCATTTGCCTTTAAAGAGGACAACAACTTCTGTGTAATCTTCTTCGTTTCACATTGAATGTCCTAACCATGAGAATGCTGTATATTTAAACATCCAAAATGGACAGAACCCAGCGTTTGCCACACTGTGCCTACACCGCACCACATCCAGTGTTGACAAAATGTAAAATTATAATGGTTCTAATGCGTTCTTTTCGCATCGCGCCTAGTCCAGTGTAGACACGGTATAAGCTTACATTATGCAAAAATTCATCACATAAAATGTTCTTGAGCTGTAATACTCCAGAGAGATAGTTATGACCTAACATCTGTATTCTCCCAGCCAAGATTGCTCTTTCTACTCACTGCTGAAATGTTTTATGAACTCGATCCATTTTGCTGCTGGACAGAACTAATGCTACCTTCATGTACTAGGCTGCCCAAAAAACACAGAGAGAAACTTGTTGATGTAACCACAACGCTTTGGTGCTGCTGCTTCAGATAATAGGTCTATTGAAAAGTTCAGATGGAAAGAAAACAGAACATACAAACCAGAAGTACAACTGAGCGGGGTGGGTGAAATTCTCACACCGTAAAAAAGTGATCTTGTAGGCTTTCATCAGCGGTTCAGATGGGGTCCATAACAGGTTACTGTATGGGATTTGCAGGGAATGACATCATATTATTTATGTTGGTTAGACGCCTGCTGATGACATCAGTTTCTTCTGCGAAGACCCTTAGAGACCATTCTGTTTTGTGTCTTTTATGTTTCTCTCGCCATAGTTTTACTCTTATTTTATGTTTCTCACCTTCTTCATTCTCTCAAATGCCTTGAGGAAGGTTGATTACATCACATCTGCACATCAAGCCTAACATTACATTCAGCAAAAATAGATGCAGGCTATATGTGATGGTCTACTAACAAGATGTCAACAGATTCATATTCTACAAGAACATCAAACATTTTGACAAGTACCGAAACATTTATTATTAAGGTCACCCAAAATGAAATGATTAGACTTTATTTTTCAATACCTACACTCATGACAGCAACCCCAGCCCCCCATTTTTAACAATCTTTTTGATATATTTTGAAGAAACATCTGTGAAGATTTTAGAAAAAACAGACCATGAGTATGAAAATCTATGAAAGAGAAACCTGTGACCCCTTGTTCCCGGCACCTTTTTGGGAGTCAACATAAAAATGCATCGTGTGAGCAAACACGCTACGTAATGTTTCAGCTTCACAAACCCGAACAAACACCAAATTGTTAATGTTCTCAAAAACAAACAAGCATTAGACCAAAAAAAACCTTTAAATGTTTCCGCATGAGAACATAGATTAGTTTGACTAGATCTTCCTTCATTTTGCAGGGAACATTAATTATGAGGTTTACGCTCTCTCTTTGTCAATAAATCCAGCTGAAAGCTTTTGATTATAGCCACAAGGCCGGCCCAATTTTCTCCAGCGCTATGGCTAATTGACCACAATCATCTCGTCGGGTGCAGACCTCACTTTTGATGGGAAAACCTTTCATCTCTTCTGTGCATTAAACAGGACAACAGCATGGGGTGAATTAAATGCAAATGCTGATAAAATGGCTCAAATCATCAGATTTGGTCAAAATAACATGTTATTGTTTTTCATCAATCGAGTGTTTTTTCTATGCAATTTAAAAAAAAATATGAAGACCAGGCTTAAGACTCTAAGAAACATAGACAAACATATAGACTTTAACAAACATCCACGTTTGATTTCAAGCATGAATTTCTCCATCACTTCAATCTTTGACATGACCTTATTGAATCAATACTAAAAATATCATGGCTATATTTTTGTACAGAACTCTTTACATGTAAAAGAGTTTAAACAGACACGATAAACGGCTAAATCTCCTAATACAAAACGAAACATCAGCACAGGGCAGCTGTAATTGACAAACACTAACCAAAAATGATCTCATCTAAGTAAACCAAGACCCCCTCAAAAATAAAGTGCTCAATGTGAACACGATGAGCTTTTCATGACAGTTTTGAAACTGTGGTGTCACATCAAACCAGTAATGGCAATGACCGTGATATCAAAACCCATGATTATTGTTATCATGGTAATTGTACACATATCATAATATTGTAAATAATTAAACACCGGTTAAAATTTCCCCACAGAGCCTTAACGGTTACAAACTCTCTTTGCATCACTGCAATTTTATTTTGAGTGTGATTCTCTGACCAAATAAAAGATAAAACGTAAAATGAATTTGACGAATAGCATAATTAATTTCTTTTTAAAAACATATTATCTAAAGTGGTGATGATACTGTGGTTGTATTAGTTTATGGAACTCTGTTTGTACAATATATTTGTGTGTGTTTTTTTCCATTTACTGTGAGCTGCAGGGAAGAAAACATGCTCCGATGGCATCACTTGTTCCACAAAGACTCCCAGAAATAATCAATGGTTGGTTCAGTCTTAAATCTCTCTGTCCATTGCGGGGACACACACACACACACACACAGTCTGTTGCACATTTAATCACACAATGAATCAGGTACTGGTTCCTCTTCTGATCATTTGGGCAAAAACAATACTCTATAAATGTTTCATGTGTCGACAGTTCATTCAAATGTGATCTATGCGTAGGACACAGTCTTCATAACAATGCGTTTATGGTCTAATAATAGCACTTGTGATTCGCAAGTGGTATATAACCTTTTGCCCTCCCAATAACTTTGCATGTGGAAGTTTTGTTCTAACGCCTCCACATCCACAAGAGAAGAAATCGGTCCCCATGGCAATACAGCAGCAGATTTGTGAAAGAGATTAATTGTGTTAATCTTAATTAGATGCAACCGTGACAACAACAGCATCGCATTACTGGAACAACTGAGATCCAGACGAACCGAACGACACAAAGCGTTCTAAAATCGAAATCACATCATCGCTTACGTCAGTGTATTATTTTATGAGCCGTTTTAAAACCGAAGGCAAGACAATAAAACAACACAACTGACCACGTGACACAACGTAACAATAATGAGAGTGAATTCAGCATGCTCTGTCGATACAATGAAAGCCACAGGTGTTTTTAAAATGGCTGAATTATGAACAGATTTTTTAAAGCTGAGCGGTTTTAAGAGGTATTATGCTTGTTTTTTTACCTTAAAACATGACCGCCGGCAGTTCGAAGGACTGACAGGGTGATAACTACATAAGAGACTGCGTTGCCGTGGTAACAACAGGAATATCTAGAAAACCATGTGGCATAACAACACAAGAATTTTAAGTGCATGAGCCGTCAGCCATGTGCTATCTGAAAAATAAACACAGCAAACTAACTGTTTGTTTGGGAATTAATGCACTTAAGTCTCTAAATATTAAAGTTCACTGTATGAGGCTTTGTTCTTCCCAAAAATCTGCTTTGTGGTACAAACACACAAATAGAATCAGCTTGCTGGAGGGAGAAAGTTGTTTTTAAAATGTTTTTCTACTGTCCTTCAAGAAAATCCCCTCACAGAAAAAAAATAGTTTTGCACTCAACTGCTCTTTGAGATAAAATGACCTCTCATGAGAGGCTCATGAGTATTTTCTATGCATCTTTGTGCTTCAAAACTAGTAAGACACGGTTGAACCCTTATGAAAATTACTAGAGTAAAAGAGTGGTAGCATGTTTTTTTCTCAAATTGATAACCATTTGTATAACTACAGTTTACCGAAAATACAATGGTTTAACTATGGTTACTGTAGCAAACCGTGGTCAATTTCTGGTTACCATGGTGTCTGGAGGAGATAAATGTGAGATTACTATCATATTTTACTCAGGAGAAACAACTTAGAAGCAGGCGTGAGAGGTGGATCTTTAATGGTCGGTACGACTTTTCTTGGACTGGAATCAAATGTTTTTCTGCGTATTTACATATAAAACGAATAAATTGATGGACTTGAAAAACAAAAAAGTGAAAGGACTTCATCACTTGTAAATACTGCATGTGTCTGCCTATATATACAGTAATTGTGTTTGCTGAAGTCTTTTGATGTGCTTTAGCAGTTTGCATTTACATGTTATATGTCAATGTTGTTGCAACACAGTCCTATCGCCTTTAAATCTAAATTTTTTCTCCATTTATTCTCACTAATGTTGAGAAACGTCTCTTAACAGCTTGTCAAATGTTCATACATACCATAAAACCCATTCACAGTGTAAACAGAACACAACTATCCACGAACAACAGCCGCATTCTTGTTCACGTAAACATACCGAGTTGAAATGACCCCCCTCCAACCCACACGCTCTCAACCTCCATTGACACAGAAGATGATTTTCATAGAGAAGTGTAACAGCCTAAAGAAAACTGAATATTCATGGTCAGCTGATGTTCAGGCTGATACATTTCTTCCCCCTTGAGCTCAACTTTGGCCCAGTGAACTCCTCTGCTCACCACCCATCCTTACCCTACACTCATAAAACATGCATACTAGTCAACTATGTGTTGTGTGTGAATTACAGCTGGAAGAGTTGGGATGTAAAAGCTCTGAAATCTGAATGAAAACGCCTTTTTCACAGAGCTCATTGCAATGCATTATAGGATTGCCTTACCCTTACAAAAAAAGAGGTTTATTCAAGTGTGCTATTAGTATACTTCTTATAGACTAAAGTATAAGAACATACTTTTTATGTACTGTACTTCTTAAAGATATACATAAAATGACACATTAGTAAACTTGGAGGAGATAAATTATCTGTAATTTACTAGTTGTTTACTCAAAGTATGTCCCAGTCTACAGTTATACTTAAAATTCAAAGTTTATAAGCTAAAAAGTGTGGCAAGTAGTACTGATGTTATACACCAAGCGTACTACAAATAAATTGATATTAGTATTCTTAGCTACTGTATGTAAAATTCTGTATGTAATATTTACATAAGCATGTGATACTGCCTTTCGATTAAACCGTGGTACTTTATTATTTAAAGCAGCTACTGTTTTTAACAGCCTTTTCTCTGAAGTATACTTATTGTATGGTGTCTAAAAAAGTTGCCAACATAGACAGCTCACTAGGCCTTTTGAATGTCTAAAAAAATAATATCTACATAGGCAGCCCACTAGAGGCCTTAAGAATAGAACTATGTCTGTCTCTCTGGTCATCCAAAAAACAAAGATGTCATCTCCGCCCAGCCATGTCATGTCACGCTCACTTCAAAAGGCACGGCCACACATGAATCACATCAGGATGAAAGCATGAAAGCTGCCTGTTAGTTTGTTATGTCAGACACACAGATGATTGTCTCTAATTCACGGTTTACTTCCTCTTTCCATATCCGCTGAATCTGATACGGCCTAACCTTGGCAAAACACTAATGTTTGAAGAAAAACAGGAAAAAAGGATGTGCTGATTGGTCGTAATGTCATAAACACTGGACGGTGATGCAGGACAGGACACTATAATGACCTTGAATGAGGAATGAGTTCATGAGGAAATGAACACAGGCCGAAGTGAGAAACGCACAGGCTTCTATCCTGTAGAACAATTATTTTATGTTTAATTTTAAAACACCGTTTGATATGTTTTAGTTTATTTGAAATCTACACTTCTCAGTCAAATTCAAGAGGATTTTGGGATCATTTTTGCTTATTCGTCCACATTTTCTGAGGTCTTCTTACGAAATCTTTATGATTTTAAACAGATCAAAAGTTTCCGTCATTTTGAATATAAAACTCAAAACACATGTTAAAAACTACCTAGCGCACCTTTAAAGGAACAGTTCACCCAAATATTTGAATTCCGTCTTAATATACTCACCCCTAAGTTGTTCCAAATCTGTATTAATTTCTTGCCAGTTCTTGGCCACTATTGACTACCAAAGTAGGAACAAGTGCTTCAACATTATTTCGTTCAGTTGAACACAAAAGAAGATATTTTGAAGAATGTAGGAAAGCAAACATTTCTGGGGACTATAGTGGTCAACGGAGGCCTAGAACTGTTTGGTTACAAGCATTCTTCCAAACATCCTTCTCTGTGTTCCTCACAACAACAAAATTCATGCAGATTTGGAACAACGTTAGGTTGAGTAAATGATGACAGAATCTTTATTGGGGGTGAACTGTTTCTTTAAGGGAACTGATACAGTGGTAATATGGTAACAATCTATGTTACTAGTTCTAGAAACATTGCATTGAAAGTGTTTCCTCAACATGTGCTGGCCATTAAATTTATCATGACTGGGAAAAAAGACTTTCAGTCCTTTTATTGTGTGAGGTTTTAGGAACATAAAATGGGAAAATCGGCGGGTTTCCCACTAAAATAATAAATCTCCTTTAGGGCATTCTTTGTTTGACAATGCTGCTAGTGTTGTTCTACAACTGTTAAACTGTGTAGATTTTCCTTTGTATATTATACATGTCAACACACTGATTGGTTGGACTCTTTAACAGTCATTCCTACGGGAAGAGGTATAATGGAAGAGATTATAATTATGCAACTGGACGCTCACCCAAAATTGTGGTTACAGTGCCTTGCACATATAAGTGCAATGGAAATAATCACAGATTGCTATCCTGTGATTAGAAATCACACTGAATGCAGGTTGATTCCAGTTTAGTCAAGTACTGGAGCTCAAGAGGGACGCAATAATTGTCCCCTAGATGTCAAGAAATTCACAGACTCTCATAAAACTCTAAACATCACTTAGTGGACTCGTAACGCTCTTCTAGATGGAGCTTTAATGTAGGGGAAAGCCAATGAATTGGGCGTGTAAGAGTTAAGATAGAACAGAATTAGTGGGCGGATCTTTAAAATGATCGACCACAAAATGAGTGTTTGAAAGCCATACGTGTAGTTAAATCAAAAATAGTGTGGAAAGTGTGATCTAAACCCGGCAGTGTTGTCTCTGAACAGTAAATATCTTGCATTGAAATCTAATCCCGGGGCTGTGACGTCTGTGTCACTGTTGTAATACAAGTGCGAGGACTGACTTACGCTGGTCACTTTGCGATAGATCTGCGCAGCGTTTTGGCACTCTGAGTAAGGATACTCTGACGTGGTCATCTCCAAGATGCACATGCCAAAGGCGTAAACATCCACAGCTTCGTCATACTTCTCCTCATACATCTCAGGAGCCATGAACTCTGGGGTACCTGTGTGGGAATAATGAACAAAGCCAACAAAACGAACACATTACATCCATTCACATTTTGCAGGTTTACCAGCTAATTCGATAAAAAGGTTGCAATACATACAAAACTCTGCTGCTTGTGTGCTGACTAACACGTCTTCACGAGAACACATTACTCCTGTGCTTTCTTAATTAAACGGTACGATCTCGGATTGATTTTAAAGTTATTGTCCTAACTTATAAAGCAGTATATGGGCTGGCACCAGAATACATGGTCACATTGCCAACCCCTGCACGGTCTCTTCGTTCTGCTGATTCTCTAATGTCCGTTCAGCCCCGTTGTAAATGTATAACTATAGGAGCAAGGCCTTTTTCTTGTATGGCTCCAAGACTCTGGAACTCACCGCCCTCTTAAAATCTCTTGATTGTTTTAAGAAACTGTTTTAAGTGTTCCTATTGATTGTGATTTTTTAATATAAAATGTGTTTATTATTTTGTTTATTGTTATGGTTTATCCATTTTTTAGCGTATTAAAATGTGCATTATAAATCAAAATAATCATAATTATGATTATTATCAACGCATCTGGACTAAACCAGTGTTATCTCTTTAAAGGAGCAATTTGGAGATTTTAGCAGCAACTAGTGGTGAGTTTGTGTATTTCAACCGATGGCTCACTCTACTACCTCTTCCCCCTTCCATTCGATGCACTTCGGTGGCTGCACAGAACTGAGATTGTGTTGTCACTTCTTTGACAAAGGAGATAAAACGTATTTACGTAACGTCCTTTGTAATGCAGTTTGTCAGTAGAAACAACTGATTTCCATGCAAGGGGACCTGCGGTGTATGTAGATGGAAATACGCATCACTATATAAGGTCTTTATACACGTCTGTTATGTACAGAGGTGGGTAGTAGTGTGCTTCATTTACTTTGTTACATTAACTTGATTATCATTTTGGAAAATATGTACTTTTGAAGTCAAATTTAAAGTGGGAACTTTTCCTCTACCTTGAGTATATTTGTAATAGAACATCTGTAAAAAAAGTTCATTACACTGCGTGACGTTCGACTGCAGTCATCCATCACACATAAAAAAATACATTTAATTTGCTTTCATTTGCCTTGTCAATTTCAACAAACACTTCAGATCCTAAACACCACCATGTATTGAAATGTGTTGTGTATGTTTGCTGGATGACTGCACACTTGACAGTCGAACACTTGATGGACAATGCCTTGCTTGTTACCTTGTGTTTTATTGTAATGTGATTGCTCTCAGACTTGAGCTATTGGTTAGTTTAAGTAGATGTGTTACAGTTGTATCTGGTAACACATCATTGACTTATTCATGTCAGTGAACTTAATCTGGGTTTGAACAGATCGGATTTTAAGACATGTAAAGCCAACAGTAAACTAACGTGATATCTGCAGGAAATGCATCTTGTGAGGAGAGAATTCTGTGTCAAGCCCTCGATGTGTCATAAATACGACATGAAAAGTAAACAAACAGTAACTGATAGTAGAGGTTGTGGTGTTTGAAGTACTGTAACTTTCCAAAGGATTAAAGAAAGTATAGGACAATAATATGCTGGATATGTATAGACTACACACGTTTTGTTTATACAATAAACATTAAATTGTGTCTTTGTTTCTCTCCAAAAACATTAGTTCCTTTAAAACATGTCAATATAATAATCACTAGGGTTCATTTTAACTCACCGATGACACTTTTGGCAAATGAGGCACTCTTGAGTGTGGCTAGACCCAAATCACCGATCTTAACAGATCCTGTGGGGCCGGTGATGAAGATGTTGTCACACTTGAGATCTCTGTGGATTATGGGAGGCGTTCGTGTGTGCAGGAAATGAAGACCCTTGAGGATCTGATGACTCCAGCGCTGCAGAAGCTTGAGCTTCATCTCTTTAAACCTTTTCAGGTACCTACAGCAAATCCAAACGAGACACCTTTTCAGCTTTTTGATGTCTGTTTCCAGTTTATAGAGAGCAATTGAACTTACGTCTTTAGGGTTCCTGAAGTCATGAGCTCTGTCACGAGTATGATGCACTTTTGACCTTTCATGGTGGACTTCCAGGAGTCGTAGAAACGGACGATGTTTGGATGCTGAAGGCATTTGAGCATATCCACCTCTTCACTGAAACGCTGGCGCTCCACTTTCGTCAGCCTCCTTGTCTGTCAAAACAAACATCAAATATATTTATGGGTTATTCCATATTTATCCAAAATTATCCATAAACCCTATTCACATATTCTTGTGGGAATGAAACAATTAAAATATCTGTAATCATTTTCTCACCCTGAAGTTGTTCCAAAGTAATATACATTTCTTTCTTCTGTTAAACACAAAAGAAGATTTTTTAAAGAATGTGGGAAACCAAACAGTAAAACTACTACGGTAGTCAACGGTGCCCCAGAACTGTTTGGTTACAAACATTCCTCCAAATATCTTTCTTTGTGTTTAGCACAGCAAGAAAATGTATATAGGTATGGAACAACTTCTGGGTGAGTAAATGTAACAAAAAATTAAAATAAAATGTTTTACCACAGCGAGTTTAATTGGAACATCCACCTTGACACAAGGCCAAAGGTGTTTGTTGCAACACCCTGAATGTCAGTGATAAGACATTGTGTGCTTTCTCACTGCACAAACAAAGCGTCCACGGGGACATTTTCTTTCAAATCCATACTAACACGCCCGAAATCTCACACATTATCTGAAATTTTCTTTTAATAAAGTGTCAGCTGAGATTGACCTCACAAGCTTTACGTGTCAAATCGAAGCAACTGACTGAATTGCATTAACAGGTACTCTGTGTTTATAAAACATTAAGCATGCAGCACAAGCCAAACTGTGATCAATCCTCAGGCTGGCACCCGGTTTGCCCTAAAAGAATCTCTTACGCACATGGAAAAGTTGACAGTCTGCTTTGATTTGATGCAGTGGGGCTTTAAATGGCACAATTTTCTGCCAGCGCTTAAGTTGACAGAAGCTGTTGGTCAAAACACATACGGCAACCCTGAGTATGTTTAAGTTTCCAATGCTGGCTCGCAGACTTCCCGATGTGTTCCACACATGACAATCCAGATGGTGCCAACAACCTGAAGGCCCCTGAGACAGGTGACAGGTCGACCGGACCGATGAGTGTAGTTAAAGTGTAAACAGCCTTACATGAAAAACACACATCAGTGCTTTTAAAAACAGAGAACTGAGTGTCCAGAATGAGTTTATGTGTAAATGATGTGTTGGTTTGGAGGCACAAGCCAACACTGACTACTGTGGGCATACATAATCTATTGACAGAAATGCAATATAATATACAAAACTATGTCTTCAGAGGCGTATAAAGACCTTCCATAATGAAGCGTTATGTTCTTATTACCATACAATGAGCTATTTCTATTTACATACACCGCAGTTCCCACTACATGGAATTTGCCATGTTGTTTCTACAGTAGCGGACAAACTGCTTTACAGAACTCGTTTTGTAAATACGTTATCTCCTTCACAAAAGAAACTAAAACGTAATGACATCTTAGTCCTATGCTAGCATGTATAGCGCTTCGAAAGGGGGGGTTGAAGTGAGCCATTGGTTGCAATTCACAATCTCACCATCAGATGTCACTAAATTCCATACACTGGACCATTAAAGTCAAAGAATTCAATATGAAATTATCCATCTCGTTGGTATTATCCATACCAACTCTTCCAATTCCAAATGATCTGAGCAATGCTATTGACATACATTTTATAGCCATATACTTTTAAAATATGCCTAAATAATACATTTTAGGAGAAACATTTTTTTAAGTTAAAACAACTTCTGAGCAACCCCCTTTTCCTTTGGGCCTTACTGACAGAGCTTAAATACACTGGGACACAGAATGCGGGCCACAGAGGGCTGGTTATGTAACCCGGGCAGCAGAGGGCGATTTTGACAGGTTTGGAGTATGAAGAGAGTGCGAGTGTGTTGAGAGTACTGTGATGAGAGTAATGCAGAACTAAAACATCAAGTAAGGCATGACGGTGGATCCAGTGTCGTATGTGTAACACAGAGCTGCTGAGGAATGCTGTTGCGTCTGACGGCGCTATTTCGGGATGAACCCATCCAGAGCTCTGGAGAAACGCCTGTGTGAAAGTCACTCTCTCTGCTCAACCACAACTTCCCTCTAGATCAAACAGACATTACAAGACATTTATCACAGGAAGGAACAGCATCTTCTATAAATAATTTTAGTGAACTCTTAGAAGGGAATGTTTGCATAAAAAACACTTGTTATAAATATGTAACTACACTACAATGTCTCAATGGATGAAGAATCCATCCTGGTTTTCTGGTTCTCTATGTCACGTCCGGAAAACCAACATGGTTTTCTGTTTTATACCGGCTATTTCTTTAAGACAGAGTGGTTTCCCCTCACAGTACAAAATCTCTGGCAGAAGCCCAATGGTGGTGGACTGGCTCATGCTCTAGCTATAGCAGTCAATTTAGTTCAGTGTATTCACCGCTAATGGTGAGCCAGTGAGAAACACACGGTCCGCTGTTGAGTTTGACATGTTTAGGAAGGAGAAACTGAGCCTTTTTCTAAGCAGCTATAGTTGTCATGATCCTGCCTTGCTCTCCCTCCGGTGTCACGTCCTTTAGTCCCGCCCCCTTGTTTCCCCGGTTAGCGGTCCATTAGTGTTAGTCTTGTCTCCAGCCCTGGTCCATCTTTCCCTTAGTGTTTCAGTCCCCTCACCTGCTTCGTGCAATCCTCCTGTTAGCTTTCCCTTAGTGTTTCATCCATGTCACCTGTGGCCACTCTCCCTGTGTCATCAGTCCTTGTTAGTGTTTCCCTTTATCAAGCCCCAGTTTCCCTCTGTCCCTGGTCGGTTCACTTTGCACACTTTGCACACTTACCCTTCGTCTGTCTGGATTACCCGTGTTCCTGTTCCCTGGACTCAAGTTTGTGGACTTAGTTTGTTATTCTTAAGACCTTGTTTGTTTTGTCCCCCTTGTGGGAAGTTTTAGTTTTCAGTCTTGTTTGTGTTCATGTTTTCCCCATCGAGGGTCTTTGTTTTGAAATAAAGTCTTGTTGTTCGACACATGTCTGCCTGCGCTTGGGTTCTGTCCACAACCATAACAATAGTGTCATTTAATAGCTGAAGTTAAAAAGGGGAGCACTGAGGGAACATTTTCTATATAGCGTTTGAGATGCGTTACAGAACTTTGAGAGAAGTTTTCCTTGAGAAAAGAAAATGTTCTCACACGCTTCAAAATAAATTCTCCATTTTTGCAGTTCTGGTCTTGAATGTGCAAGACAGCATTTGATTCATTTTAGGGAATTCCTCACATTGCATAACTGTACAAGAAATTTTGCATTATCAGAGCTCAATGACAAATTTGGAGGAAGACCTACGACCACCTACATTACGCTGTAACAGTTAGCAAAGCAACTTGTGACTTCAATGTATTACTTCTTAATGCTTTACTGGGAATGTCCAAACAAGTGGTTCGTTGCATTTTCACCCCGGCTGTTTGTTCATAAAGGGTGAGAATGTTCTTTTCTAGCTAATTTTATTACAAATTCATACACCATCAAGTGTGGCAAACTCACTACTTAGCAGTAACATTATGTCCATGTCCCTGTTAAAAACAATTCTCTATAGATAGATCCTCTATGCAATGCTATTGCACCATGATCTTTGTCAGGACTCGGGTCTGATCTGCACTGGTGGCGTTCGTTTGTCTTTGTTTTTGTCGATCGCATGTGAGAGCTGTCAGCTCACCAGTGTTTTCCTCTGTCTCCCTACACACCTGGTACTCTTTTCCACTCATCTCGCACTCCTGCTTCCACTCTACGAATTAATTCACCTACTATTTAGTCCCCGCCAAGATTCGCACTCACTGTCAGATCGTTCGTTTTTCTAGCGTTATTGACCCGTGGCTGTTAGTCACAGCACTTCCTTGAATTATTACTCTTGTCTAGGAAGTCTCGTCTTGTCTAAGATATCAGTCTTGTCTAGTCTTGGATATCAGTCTTGTTTTGAGGATCACTCTCGTCTAAAAGTTTACTAACTATTTTTCGTGACCCGTCATCCCGTTAGATCGCTTTCTAGTATTTGGTATTACTCCCTGTGTACTGGTTGCCCAGACGCATCTTCTCTACGTATATTAACCATTACCTTGGACTCTGCCTTTCAGACATCTAGCCCATGCGAGTGGAGACCGCCTGCCCTATCGGTGTAGTTGGACTGCTTTATTCCCCGGGTTTTCACCTCTCTATCTAACCAGACTCCAGCGCCGCTATTTTCTACACGGTGTTACCACTTCTTTCACAACCATCGCGATCCCCACCTCACCTTGCCCAGTTCGCTGACTGCCTCGGATGTATCTCCGCTGCCGACAGCTACCGCGCCACTCGGACGGGTGTCACTGATCATCACCTCCCGTTCTACGGAGGAGACGACTTCTCTTCCCCTCTGCACGGGACTTGCGTCGCTGACGGCTGAGGAGACCCGAGTCTTCCTCGGATTTTCGCGTTTCGCGTTCAATGGATTATCCCTCTCAGGCACATTCGAGAGGTTGAACTATCACTCTGCTCCGGGGACTACATTTCCCTGACTCTTTGTGTGAACTCTTTCCTGTGTGTTTATATGGTGGATTATTTACGAGTCAAGTTTGTCCGGGGCTGCTGACAGACTGGAAGGTTTTTTGACTGAGCGCTTGGTCATTGTGATCTTTACTGTGGGGATCCCCTTTTGAATATTATTTCATTGACTGCCTATATTGTCTGAATACTGTTCTGTGATTGCACCTGATTTAATTGGAATTAAAGAAACCCTTGACTCCTGCATCTGACTCCAGTCCTAGTCGTAACAGATCTTAGAACAAACGATGCATAGTTTTCTTTTCGGCACAACAAAAAACAAACAAAAAAACTAACATAAATACAATTGCTGGTTTACTGTCACCCCAACGTTGGGTCAAAAATCTACATCAACGCAACCTTGGGTCACATATAAACCATTTGCTGGGTCAATTAAACCCAACGTCTGGCTTTGTTCCTTCTGCCCCAAAATGCTGTTTTAATGGCTCTGTAGTTCTTTTAATAGGTAAACTATATCAGAAATTATCAGTTACTTTCTACAAAAGCAACAGTGAGGAGAAATCAATTTTTTTGATGAAAATGAAAGTGATCCTTCCAGATCACAGATAAGAATGTTTGCAGGAATTTAAACATATCAGCCAAAGTCATTGTTTGGACCAGCGGCTTTTAATCACTGATATTCAGAGACTTCAAGGGCATTACTGGGTTGAAAACAAGTATTTACCACAATCTGTTTGAACCCACAGCGAAGTGAGGCAAAAAGAGACACAAAGGCACAAATGACATCACTTTTCTATATGTTTTTCTTGAACAGCAATGAGAATGAATGCCGAACAAACTGAGAAATTTGCCGCACACTGAAATCCTCTGGTTGGTTGCAATAGTCGGTGTCTCCTGTGATACACGGTGTCCGCCCGCCAAACAATAACATCACTTTTACACTGCACCACCGACCCCCACCATCATTTTTAATATTTATAGTAATAAATCACTTAGTTAAAGACCAGCGCATCTAAACGCGACTGCTGCATTCAGCGTAACCGGAACAAGTGTCGTCGTGTGGTCCTTTCCCGAACCCACCCACTGCTCTTCCTGTCCTCTCACTCACTTTACTGTAAATACTGTATAAAGCAAAAATGCTAAAAATACACATTTTCCATTTTCTCAAATCTCACTTTTTTCTCTAAGCTTGGGAAATGTCACGAGCCAAATTCATACTTGTGTCGCCCACATGATCTCAATATATAAAAATGCAGATGCGGTAAAAAAAAAGACAATTACACAGGAATTATCTCTGCCTACACTGTTGTTAACATTAAACTCCTCTCTTCATTCAGTTACCATGTCCATGCAAGTAGTAATATTACATGGGTCATTAGACTTCACATATACTGTGGGCTTGGTATTCTTAGCCACACTTCAATAAATATTTGACCCTGAATGCCACTGTTACCTAACTTGTGTTTGTAGCCCCTGCTGTTCTGACAACAGTTGTACTGTCATTAAAAGTCAATATGACGATAACATATGTCTTTAACTACATACATGGTTAATGTCATGGGGTTTGGGTAACATAATAAAGACAAACGGCCGTCTAGTTTTCAGCAAATACCTCATAATGTAGTCTATTAGGTCGTCGACTTGATGCCACGAGTCTTGCAACAAGAACCTTATCTGTGGTTTGAGACACAGTAGGTGCTAATGTAGGCGACAAGATCACATGTTTAGCCAAGGTTATGATGAACTACTGGAAACTTCTCTGGTTCCTTTCTGGCATCTCAGATGGTGGTTGTGATCTATGAAGAAGTGGTTGCCAAGCATTTCCATGGTAATCCATATGTTTTCTAGGTGCCAGTTTACATGGTTTATGTCAGTGGGCTTAAGCAGGATGAAAACATGCCAAATGATCACATGAGATCTCACTACAAGCCACAGGTCTAAAAGCAGACGTTCACATATCACATAAGCTTGAATAGATCGTGGCACTACAACAATAACAATATAATATTTGTAATATTGCTTTTTATTTCAGAATGCAAGACAAGTACGTACTACAAAATCTCCGTCTTTCCACTTCTCCTCAATGGCAATAGATTTCTCTCTGGTTTTAAATCATCTGTCAGACAGGAATTTGCCCAAGCAAACCAGAAGAACGATGGATGTAGAGGTCAATCTAAAAACTCAATGGATGCTTCCTCTTCCTCTACATGTTACGAAAGTCTTGATTTATGGATTGTCAAAACACCACGAACAGAATCTCACTGTCGTAACAGAGAATACAGTTAAAACTGACAATATGGCAACGATGTGTGGAAAAAGCTGCTCCTTTTTACAGCGGTGGTGTGTTTGTTGAGCCTGAGAATCTCACTTCACATTATCAAACTCATATAAATGATTTGATGAATTGCTGTGACACGATTTATTGGTCTGGAAAAACAAATGATGTTTGACCACAGACAGAGAAGATTATCGAGAACTGAACAGAAGAGATCACACACTTGACAAAAACCTTTCAACCCATTAAAATCGAAACTTAAAATAATGACCTTAAAGTAAAACTAAGATTCACTTCAGTTATTCAACCATTTTTAACTTATCCTTGACTTCAAACTAGATGTTAAAACTTCAAGATGACTTTTTGCAGGGTATGGTCTACTCTTTTTTATCCGTGGGTTGAAATTTGACATATTCATAAATTGTAGTTGACCTAAATGTGTGTATTGAACTTATTTACTCTATCAAATGTATATTTTAACCTATAAATAATCAAACTGAATCGGACTATTTATCTTTAAATAGTCAATTCAAACTTTTCTAAAAAAAGGATAACCACATTTCCTATAGGATTTTGTTCATTAGCTGTAAATCTCGAGGTAAGACCATTTAATTTATGTAAATATAATATGTCAATGATTACTGCTATATCGAAGTGTCTAATGCATAACAGTGATTTATGTATGAGCGGCATATTTTCAAATGTGGTGTTTGGGCTATTTTTGGGCTAGTTTTGAGTGGCCATTGGTTGGGTTTTGTTAACCTGGCAACCCTGACTTTTTTGTCTGTCTTCATTACAATTTATATTATCGGAATCTTTCTTATTCTCAACTTTCTTAATTTTGCTTTCCAGCAAATATATCTAAACCCTCCAAAACAAGAATACATGTGAGAATAACGCTGGAAGACAGGACTTGTTTTGAGAAAATATCTCAAATTAAATAACACCATTTGCTTCGTGCTTCAGGAATACATTTTGATTCAAGCTTAAAGCAAAAAAACACAATTTGCGGATGAAGTAATAAAATAAAAATTGCCTTCATTTAAATCTTAAACGTACTAGGCTTCATCAGTCCATGTATATTGTTTCAAGGAAGTTTACATTCTTAGCTTAGATGTTTAATTGTTTAGATGTTTAGTTTCCTGGAAAGCAAAAGCAAAATACCGATCAAGAAAGTTGTTTTTGGCAGCAAGGCCTTTATTGTATTTATTCTCTTGGCTTTCACAACTGATAACTACTTCCTATTCTGTCTTCCAAAGTTCATGTTTTTAAGTGATAGTAAGTGAGTAGCGCTCAAGGGCCTGGCACAAGCCCTACCTTTTCTTTGGAGGAATCCTGCCTGAGGGATAGAAGGCTATCTGCTGTCTGTGTGGAATGTCTCATTAAACCAGCATCTTGCTCATAAACCTCACTGATTTATAAAGGGGTCTTAGAGATCCAAAACGTCTAGATGTGGCCTTTTATGATATTTTCCTGTAGCCTCTGGCAGACGATAATCAAGTACTCCTGAATATCAGCTGAAGGCTGAAACGTATCTTTATATATAAAACCAAGCGGCATGATGTTGGGTCATAGGAATAAGGATCACGTGTAATGAAGATCAAAATGTTCTGCTTTGACAACAGCAGGCTGTAAAGAACACTGCCAGGACCACAAGGGTTTCTTCTTTCCCAGGAGTTAATTTCAGCATCTGTTTACAGTGAGGGGTGGTGTGAAGTTAAAATACGTCACTCTTTTTATAATAATCTCCAAGTTAAAAAGGGTACTGATGAAACCGCAGCTTTGCGGACTGCGATGGGTTGGAGTGCTGTTTATCTAGTAGAAATCCAGTAGAAAGAAAAGACAGATAAGGACAGTCCGAGTATCACCTGAACTCATGTTATATAAAAGCCATCTGTTTAGCATCTCTGGTTCTTCTCTCTAAACAATAATTATGGTTGTGAAATTATATAAAAGTTGCATTTCATCCCACGAGTCCCCAAGCGCAACAAACAAAGTTTGAACGATCGTCACCACATGCATGGCCAACAGCGGCAATTCAAGGTAGTGATATAAATCTCCAAGGACAAATGAGTTTCGTTCATTCATAAATCATTTTTCATAGCACTATATGTCCAGAGGGAAGGAGTCATGACTCATAGTTTTAATAAAGAGGGGTGTGTGCAATATTTTGCAAAGCTATTTAATTTGGATGGGGAAGTCCGCGTGGGAACGCAAAGTGTAGAACAGACCTGTGACTGACAAAGATGTGTCTACACAGGCCATCAAACTCAAAATGTTCAGATCTAAAGAATAATATTCTACATAATGCTGGGTTATTTTCAACCCATGATCAGGACAAAAGGGATCCAACCGTTGAGTTAAATGTACTCGTGCTCATATTTGACCCAACCATGGACTAAAACAACCCATCATAGATAAATGTTGATTGGGTTTGCCTCTTTTTAACCCACCTATATAGCTGAAACTAACCACCAGTTTTATAGTAACATGTTTTATGAGGTAGGGGGGACGAGAGCCAGGAATCGAGGCCGTATCCTCTCGTATCACGGAGGAGATCGGGAGCATAAGAGGACGAGCGATCGGACTGTCAGTGAGAGAGGACCAGGCCTGGCTTTTAGTTATGGTTTGTGTGTGTCCCCGGCAGTCGCCCGTGAGGGGGCTGCCGGATGTCTATTTACGTTTACATATACTTTCATAATTAAAGATGTTTGCCGGTTCCTGTCTCCTTCCTTCCTCTTATTGAATCTTGTAACATTGCCCATAAACAAACAACCATAAAGATAAAAAAATGTTTTCTCTTTTTAATTGATCGCATTACAGCAGGGAATGGTAACATAATAAATACTGCGAGTGCTTCGGCCCTTCTTGATCAACCAGTGTTAAGCAAAATGTCTCGTTGCGACTCAACAAAGACAATACACCCGATTATAAACACCACATTTGTTGCCTATAGTTGGAACAGAATTACTGATTATTAGGACTTAAATTGTCTTCCGTGCATAGCAGGCCTTGATCTCTCCCAGATACGCAGAGCAATCGTTTGTGAAATTCTCTGCACTAACCTGAACATATGGATTGTACTTCTCTAGAACAGTGTTGAAAATAAAATGTAACCATTCTTTTTTGTTGTATCGTCGTTTGGCAGGGAAAAAGTCATGGTGACATGGCTGCGAGGGTACAATGAGATTTACGGAACACGATTTGACTAAGATCGCCCAAATCAAAACGCAAGTAAGGTGGGAGGTCTTAGTCATTCGCCGGGGTGTGGTTACACGAGGCGTTTCAGGCAGATCTGGATGAGCATTCGCTTCTGGATAAAATACATATTTTGTTCCAACACTTAAATTTGAGCAATTTTACGGGTCTAACGCATGCATGGGGAACTTATAACACACCAAAGACAAAGAAAAACACGTATTTCCGGCGAATCACCCCTTTAATGAATGTAAAACCTTACTGTGAGCGTCTGCGCAACAGGAGAAATATATGCTTGTTTCAAAGCTACTTGAACAAACTACCCAAGCCCTTGTGTCACAACAATCAGGTCTACCTGTGAACCAAATTATTTATTAGCACCATCACTGCATTTCATTATGAATCCACATTAACAGGAACCTTCTGTCATAAGAAACGCAGAGAACAGTAGCATTTATGGTTCACGAGGCAGTGAATGCGTGCAAGTATGAATCAGATCCAACGTTTCAGAAGGACAGCGACGATATATTGCAACGTAATCTCTCGTATGTTCCCATATATTTTTGGTTCAAAGGGTTACTGTAAATTACGGATTTGGAGAATGATGACACAAGATGGGGTGTAATCTCAAAACATACTTACAAACGAAAGTACAGAGAGTTACAATAAGCTTCAAAACAATATAAGTCAACCTTGTAGACAAAAGGGCAGAACAAAAAACCTTGAACTTGAGGAAAAACTACAGGAAATAAGGTGAAAAATACAACAGCACAGACAATAGTGCACACAGACATGAAATCTTGTCCTGGTCACCTTCCAACCACAGCAGATCTACATGTGATAGCAACACTTGTGTGTGTGTGTGTGTGTGTGTGTGTGTGTGTGTGTGTGTGTGTGAATATCCCACATTCACCTGCTACTACTCCTGCTGATTCCTCTCTGACAGATGATATCTGGCAAATGTTCCCATCAGAGGACACTGGAAACATTCACATATTTTCAGACAGGAAGAAAAGACTTAACTAAACATTCTAGTGGCCAAATGCTAAATGCCAATAAAACTTCTTCCGTCTTGTTTAGCCAAGCGTCGAACCTAAGACACTTTATGGGAAACAGCGCTGAATTTCTAACCTGGTCTTACGTAGGCAGACTTGTGATATAAAGTTTGCCACGCTGCGCCTTATTTTGGTAAACATCATGGATGTAAAAAAGCCAACCGCTGTTTGATTTATTTGTCATTTAGGCGCAGGTTATCTGATAAAAGGTTATACCGCTACAATAGACCAGTCTCAGGGTAAAAATGTAACTCCATGTAGCTCCAAATGTAAATGTAACTCCACCAGAAAATGTAAACAGACCTTGTGATAAGAATATCTGTCCGTTCAGTAATAAGTAATAACTTCATTTGTTACTAAGTGCTTTAAACCACACTACCCTTCAAAGGTCCGATGCCACAAGTTGACAAATGTTGGCAAATCAATTGATAAGTTCACAAAAGCTCTCATTGCTTTTTTGTGTTCATCGAATACACAACACTGTCAGTGCAATGCATTATACTGAGCACATAGGTCACTAACACAAGAACGATGTCATTTCATGAGCCACAATAGCATAAACCGAAGACACCATCTAACACTTAACCTGTTTTGCATGTGTTCAATCTCACGACTTTCTCTGTCACAAACAGCCTCTAGGGTGACGTCTAATTCAAAAAGTGGACTTATAACATACAAAAACACTGTTTCCCTGTGCTAGGTGACTGGTTCAGCCAGTCTTAAGCTACAAAGGGCAGGGCAAAACTGAGGGTTGTTTAAAGTACCAACAGGTCTCATGTAACCAATGTGAAACAGACTTTAAAGCCTTATTTACACATACAATAGATATCATTTGCAGGTATTGTTTGTACTCAGACAAGCCAACGATACGGTAAAAACACCTTTAGAGTACACTAAAAGTTATGATGCGGTACACTGAAGGGTTCATCAAGACCGGGCAACAATAACTGATAATAGTGTCAAACGGCATAACCATAAAAAGAGCTTTTACGGTTCTCAGAAGATTCCCAGATTTAATTTCTCGGGAAATAAATGAGGTTATATACAGCAGCATCTCTATACGCTGATGAGAAGGCCCATATGAAATCTAAGATTTACAAATAACAAACACATCCCATGACTCCTGTGTTTGTTTGTTACATATTTTGGCAAATTCAATTTTGACGCTCTCAGCCACAAGTTTGTACACGTTTAAATACATTCCACTGAATGCTGCAGATTCTCATTAAACATGCATTTGCTGTTCTATCACTGTCGAACCAGCACGTCGGTCTTTGTTTCTAGATCTACAACGAATCAGCAACACCATTACGCTCATCCGTCATCACTCTCATGCCTAATGAGATAATACATGCTGATATTCAATGGGTGATCGACATCGCTGTCAGTTAGTAGAAATATTACGAACTTAAATTGTAAACATACAGAAAAATGCGGCATGTACAGCTTTGAGATTCAAAATGTTTCGCCTGGTACAGAAGCACTGAAGGAGGGAGGCAGATCCAGGAGATCCGGGGGTAGATTCGTTCAGTAGGTAACGCGGATCAGTAGGTAACCCCCTAGCAACCAGCAACGACAACCTAGCAACACCTTAGCAACCACCGCTGACACCCTAGCAAAAATCTAGCAACCACCCATGCACTGTGACGACAAATGAGACTGTTCTTTTAGCTGCCTAGAGAAATACATTAACATACATTAACACTGTTTTTTGCCAAGTAAACTTTATCTTGATTCAGATATATTAGCAACTATCGTGCTATTGCTCTTCTATGACATATCGCTTTTTGCTCCCCGAACTCTTTGTAAGTCGCTTTGGATAAAAGCGTCTGCTAAACGACTAAATGTAAATGTAAAAGTTAAAAAAGGCAATGATGTTTGAGTTAGCATTATTACAAATATCTAATAAGGATAACAGAAAACATCGCAATGCATAAATTCACTTTTCAATAAAAAGGTAAATTAAGGAGCCGGCTTGAATGACCTACACATCAATTTAATTAAATATCACTAAAAAAGCATGTTACAGGGCACCTACAGATTGGTTAAAACTGATGTGCTGTGCGATAGATACCACAATGTGGCTTTAGGCCGTAGTCTTTAATCATCACGAATGTCAAAACAGTCAGTCATGACATCTTAGGGTGGAGTTTTATTCAAGAGCAGAATGTGTGTCGAAGCAGGACGTTTTACAGTTCTCTTATAATATGTTGGGACAACAAACCTTCTTGTAACTAGCTGTTGTTATCTTTCAATCTTTCATGATTGTAATTCATGACTGACTTCTGCTGAATAAGCAAGATAATAGGTGTGAAACAAGCGAGATGGGGCAGTAAAATCCTGCTCTGTTAGAAACATACAACTGGATTACAACGGGTTTGAGTCTCCTTCAGAATATAGCTTTTGTGCTAATGTAGTTTTTTTCTTCAATGAACCTTACATCACAGACAGACACAGGGACTGGAAGAAGTGACTATTTAGGTATGAAAAGCAGCTCATTTGGGTTCGAAAGGCAAACGCCGGAGGCATTCGGCTTATTATTACACAACACAGTGCTTCGGGGAGCTGGTACGCACTTGTGCAGCCTGAAGCTCAGAAATAATGCTTGGTAGTGAATTCATTTCTTGGATAATCCATCTTCAAAGTCACACGCCCAGAAAAAGGATAAATTACAGATTACAATGATTTCTTCAATACATCAATGAAATGTAGAGCCAAAATATCTTGAGTTCCCTAAACTTTTTTATAGGAACACATTTTTATCTTCTTTTTTATATATTGAGATATCTCATAAATGTCTTCATTAGAGTTTAAAAAAATATCAAGTGAATATTATTGAATATTTTAATATGAATTTAAACATTTCTCATGAAATTTTCCCAACTATAGATTATTTGACCACTGTAACTCAAATAAAACTGGATCAAACATTTTCCAATTAAATATATTATATAATATATATACAAATATATTTTGTACTTTGACATAATGCCATAGAGGAAACCTTTTTTATAACCCAAGGTTCTTTATAGTGAAAAAAGGAAAATGGATAATTGCGGACTTTTGTTCCATTTATATCAGTCTAATTTTATCACAAAGAACAAAACTGAGCACAACTGGGATCAACTCGGTTACATTTGCAGCTATTTGAAATGTAATTTCACACATGGTTCAGCTTTGAATACGTTAAATTAACTGGCCTGCAGAACTGGCTGGATACGAACACACCACAGACCATCTCTTACACACTTAGACTTACTCCTGCTCCCTCCAGGTCCAATAGCCTCCTACCGTTTGACCTGTCAATTAAAATCTCTCTCTATCCTGTCCCACCACTTGACAGACGGACATATGAGCCCTGCCGTTTCAACCCCTTTCCCCTCTGGAGGGGATACAATATCAGACCTCACAGCTGGGTCACGTGCCTTGAATTACACAACTATACTGTCTGTCATACCCGCAGCACGCTGTCTTTCAAATTAGTGAGAAACAGAAACAAGACGAAGAGATAGACATGAATGTAAACATTATTAGACTCGACGTGTACGTGATCAATAATAAAGTGCATGTTTAATCGATTTAAATAAAAAAGTTGTATTTCATTTGTAGAATAATTCCTATTGCTGTATGCTAGATACACTGTTTCGGGGCGCAAACATGTACTGAGTATGACACCAGGTCTTATCCTTGATCTGCCTTCACGTCAGCCATCTAGAAAGAGAGATTATTGAGAGAGACTTCAGTCAATCCTATTAGCTGTGTTAAGTCTCACAGAAAAGCTTGTCTTATTTCTAATAAAGCAAGTGATCACAATCCATTATCGCCATAGTAGCTTTCTTCTATGTAATAGCCGTTTATTAAAGCAATAAAGCGGGCCTTTTCTCCTTTTAAAAGGATTAGCTCGATGAGAGATCCACGGGCAACAAAATGCACATTCTGAGCTGATCGACAATAAACTGAAGAATAAAGAAATGGATTTCTCAGATAAACAGTGTGGGGGAAATAGCGGGTGAATATATGGTGGCTGGCAGTCTGAGAGTCACAAAACCCTTAATGTGTCCATTCACAGGATTAACAACACAATCTTTTACAATATACTTGCATGGAATATTTTACTATAAGACAGTACATTAAGTACAACGATAAACAGCTAACTAGCACAGGCTGACAGTTCATCAAGAACTGCTTTTTTCCATGTAAAGTGCTGCTGACGGTGAATGGCGTCAGAATTATGCACCTGTGCTGTGATGAGTGATGTTGAAGAAACACATTGTGCTCTAGTTGTTCACGTTGAGCACAGCGTTAAGCCACACTTAAAAATGCTATCATGCCAAATGTGATTGAATTTATGAATGATAAAACAGAAATAAAAAATGAAATACAGATATACTCCATTTAGAAAAAAGGTATTTTGCCACCTGTCAAACATTAGCAGAGCAAGTAATGAATAAAATAAAGACTTTCGATACAAAGAAATTTGAGAAATTACACTTCTGAGAAAAACGCCAGCATTATTTATTTGATTCTATTATGATTATGATTCTAGTATTGATATTGGATTAGGACCCTTTATCAAGTTAACCCCAAGTAGATTAGAAAGGATCTGTGTCACATGTAGACAACTATATTTCTGGCCACTTGCAAAAGCATGTGTGTGTTTTGTTACATTTCCACTTTCCACTGAGAAAGTGATGGTTTACACAAAAATGAAACCTTTTTTTTATTTCCTCACCCTCATTTCAAACATTTGTTTTCTTCTGCACACAAAAAAAATATATTGTGGAGAATGTTGGTCACCAAACAACACAGCCCCTACTGACTTCCATTGTCTGGACACAAAACCACTGAGACATTTCTCCAAATATCTTCTGTTGTGTCGTAAGGTTTTGAATGGTTGTGAATTATCTCTTTAAAGACAAACATCTATGACCCCAGCAGTCTGCCTACTATCTCCTTTTAGAATCTACCTCGTGACCTCTTTCCTTGCACCAAGAGGTCACCTGGGAGAAGCACCGGTCCAGTGCCCATAACTCAGGTTACCTGGGCTTGTGGACATAACAGCCAACATTCCCCAAAGAAGCTGTCAGCACAAGAACCGCAAGTTCCACCAATTCTAATATAGTGTATCACGAGGGTAGTAAATCAAGCAGCTTTCACCACCAGTTAATAAAACCGGCATTAGCTTTCCGTCTGTACCTGTCCTTTACCCCTCCTTACATAATCTAAGTATATTATCTGGATGGACATTGAGTCTGATATTTGTTGTCTGCTTTGGGTGACACTGCTGTCTTTGGATTTTTGTCAATGTAAAGGATGATAAATGCAGATGATATGAGTGATACTCTCTAATAATGTTAATTCACCTTGACAACTGATCCTGCCAGCTTCACACGCTTGATTCTGATTTTACTCATACAGATTTAACAACACAGAAATAACTTCAAAAGCTCAGTTGTCCAAAACAAAAAAGAACAGGTTAATCTCTATATTTAACACTGACAGCAAATCGTAAACCTTCAGCCGGCCATTCTCGTCTCCATAAATCAACCTGTTGACTTCACACAAGATGTAAGTGGAGCAGATCTTCAGATAGTCGAATAAATGCCATACTGTCTGTGTGTCACCTGTATGACCCGACCTTTATCGTACTGTGACATCACATACTAGTAATAGTGGTGGAAATGTTACTATAGTATTCAATGATGTGCATTTGATAACTAAAAGTGAGATAGGGCATTCATTCATTGTAGTCTTGAGACATCAGTCATGCAGACGACGCAAACACATTCCCCATGTTTTCAACATGCCCCTTCCTTCCTCATTCTCTTCGTCATCGCCATGACATCATCATGAAATTGCATTGGCTGACCTGGTGACCCCTAGAGAGTGATCTGAGTGATTCGGAAACAAGTTAAACTAAAATACAAAGACTAAGAAACCTTCAGGCAACTTATTTACTTCCATTTCGTAATTCTTTGACACAAACATCATAAAAGTAGACACTCTTACATACGGGGATTTATGTCTAGTGCACAGGTGCATCGTTTGGGCTGTTTACCTGCAGTTCACACCAAGCCACCTCAACGGTGGTCTCCGTATCCAAACCCTTATAGACGGTTTTAAAGGAGCCCCTTCCGATCTCAATGTTGAATTTAAGAAACCTCCCGTCCGGCGACGTGGCCACAGCTTGGGTCTCGACTTCATCCTTTTCCTCCTGCTTACGTTTACTCTCAAACAGCGTCCGCGACAAGTCAAGCTTCTTCTGCGCGCTCTCGTCGTCCGATTCCGAACTCGTATCGATCACGCGCGCGCCACCGGGCTCCTCCGCGGTCCATGTCTTTGCCGGTGGCGGGTCCGAGTCCTGGGTCGCAGGCGGTGAGCTGGAGTCCGGTGATAGCGGAGGAGTGGAGTCGGTCTTCTTCTCTTCAGTAGCGCTCTCAGACACGATGTTGTCGGCTGACCACGAGAGCGTTTTCGTGAGAGGCGCGATGCTCTCCGGAGGCTCTATATCCATAGTGTGCAGTTTGCTCGACCTGTAGGCGTTTCGCTTGGAGTTCGCCGAGTGTCTCCTGCGTCTCGGCGGCAGGCGCGCAGGGAAGAACGAGTCCGCGTCGAACCCGGCAGGTAACTTTGGGAAGCCGAGACCAGCCATGTCAACTTCAGCCTGTGACATTGTAGTCTACTATATATTTTCGCTGTTTAGAAGTGTAACAGCCGGTTCGGTTACTGCATTACAGCTGTGCGGCGCACGTCAATAACAATAAAAAGTACATCTAAACAACGCAACATGCACGCGCTCTCCAAGAGCTGGTTGACGTCAAGTAAACCGAAGAAAAGCGCAAAATAAATAAGATTTCGAGCGCAACGTGCGAAAATCTGAAACGATTGACAAAGATTGTTCGTTTAGCTGTTATAAACCATAATAGCAAATCAAACGCGGGATTCAAAACGTTTAAAATAATCTCGGTCGTACGGTGACGTTCTCGCGTAATGATGCAGAATGTTGTGGTTTGACTCTCGAGCGTGTCCACGGAGCGCACGGAGCGCACGCAGCGTCTGAGCGCAAGTGTAGTGTGTGATACTCTGCCGCTGACTGTTGCTCCTCCCTGTGGAAAAACACCTCAGTACTCGCGGTTATTAATCGGAAAGGGACCACTTACGTGGTATTACGCTTCAGGTCTCAAACAGATACACAAGCTGTCTATTGCTTAGGTAACTTTGAATTTCCTCACACGGAGCACATGTTGCAAGACACTGGGGTTCGTTGCGGAGTCAATAACTTTAGAAGGGAAGGTCATCTTTGATATCATCAAACAGTAGATTCAAGAACTTCGGCCTGTACATCACCTCTCAGAGTTATTTGCATTGTGCTGATTTGTCATTCTCTACCTCATAACTTGCACACCATTGATGTCTTGAAAGAAACAGTTCACCTTCAACATGACACATGTTGTTTCTCGGTAAACAAACGAAGATATTTAGAAAAAGGCTGGTAACAGAAAACCGCGGGTCCCCATTGACGTGCAATGGTTTTGTGTTCATAGGTCGATGGGGACCTACAGTTTTTGGTTACCAGCTTTTTTCCAGATATCTTCTTTTGTGTTCTGAAGAAGAAAGTCAGTCATACGGGTTTGAAATGACAAGAGGGTGTGACACGTGGACTTCAATGGTGTGCAAGTTATGAGGTAGAGAATGACAAATCAGCTCAATGCAAATAACTATGAGAGGCGATGTATACGGTTCTTAAATAGACTAAAAATAACAACACGGCGAGCAACTGATGACAGAATTTTCATTTTGAAGGTGAAGCATTACTTTTATGTATATACACATAGGTACAGACAGATGCATGAAGTAGATATGCTATTGCTAACAGCATTTTATTGGCTCAGCACGTGAAAATATGCACCATGACAATACAGTTGAATCTAAAACAACTGATAAACTGTTTATCTTTTCTGTTGTAATGCATTATGTAATGCTTGCTAATGAAATCACGTGACCTCATATTAAACATTTGGGAGAGGCCCAAATGTAATCATTT
Source organism: Barbatula barbatula (assembly GCF_947034865.1). Classification (NCBI taxonomy): domain Eukaryota; kingdom Metazoa; phylum Chordata; class Actinopteri; order Cypriniformes; family Nemacheilidae; genus Barbatula; species Barbatula barbatula. Next base: position 8,070,016 of record NC_136769.1, read on the forward strand.
AAGAATGACGGGTGTGGTACATGCCCCCTTAACGCCTGCGGCTGTCACGGCCCTGTGATTATGTTTCAATATGTAAAAATAATAGTAACTAATAATAACTGATCAGCTGATAGTGATTCCGATGAGCAACATTATAGCTGTACAAACATACATCTGGCCAATGGACAAACTTAGCAAAACACAGCAGCACTAGTTACCGTTTTATCTAAGTTAAGACATAAACACATTTAATAGAGGAACAGATAGGGTATTAAACAGTCAATTTGGCAGGTTGACAATAATATATTTTTTTGTTCTGTTTAACACATAATGAGATATTTCGAAGTTAGGAAAACTCCTAAGTCCTCGGGCACCTTTGACTACCATTTAATTCTTCCTACGGTGGAAATCAATGATGTCCTAGAACTGAAAATTACTAACATCCTTCCAAATATCTTTTTCTGTGATCATTGGAACAAAGTTATTTATACGGGTATAAAATTACATAAGGGTGCGGATTTTTGGGTGAATTATCCCTTTAAGCCATTTATCAGCACAACATCACAACAGCTATTTTGAGTCTCGGTTTGTTATTCTTTCTTTGTAAAAGAATCTTCTCCGTAGATTAGTAGCAATGAGCTGATGCTCAATGGAACACATAAGGACCCGTATGTCCTCCACTGATGCTCAATCGAACATATAAGGACCCATATGTCCTCCAAAAATTCTGTCATCATTTTTCACCCTCATGTCATTCAAAATCTGCATATGACTTTATCTTCTGCGTAACACAAAAGAAGATGTTTTGTAAAATTGTCTCAGTGGTTTCGTGCCCAATGGAAATCAATGAACACCAAAGTTGTTTATGAACATGCATTGAAATATCTGCTGTTGTTTTCTGCAGAAGGTAAACAGGTTTGGAATGATGAAAGTATTTTCTTGTTTGGGTGAACTATCCCTTTACAGCTTAACTGCACAAGCATGTCATCTGTTTCTGAGTGTGTTTCTGTTGGCTTAAGAACTCAAAAGGATTAACTTGTCTGCCAATGGGCCACTAGAGGGTTTTATACTAATTCAGACAACAGTTGGGGCATTTAATAATACAGAAGACTTACAGTATAACAATGCTAGATTGTGTCTTATTTTATCTTGGTCTTGAAATAAACAGTTACATAACGCTGCAGAGCTAACAAAAGATATGTTAGATGCACCCCAAACTGACAGTAAATGACTGTTATGTGTCCAAAAAAAGATAAAGGGGATATGAACTAGGGCTGCTCGATTATGATAAAAATCATAATCACCATTATTTTGGCCAATATCCCGATTATTTAACACAATTACTCATTAACCTTTAAAACAACATTTTAAAAAACTTTGCTTTTAAACTCTGAATTTAACTGAAAAATAAATGTAAAGGAATAGTGCCACTGAACCACTGTAAAGAGAAGCTGTGGATTTATACTACAAGAGAGGATCCTTGACAAATGGAATGCGGCACAATAATTGTTTACTTCGATTATTTTGTTTTTGTAATTGATGAAGGCTGAAAATGACCATTACGATTTATTTTCGATTTATTGCACAGCCCTAATATGAAGCACAGACCTAATACGAAGGCTGTTTAATGTATATTATCATCATGAAGCTATAGAAACGTTTGTGTTGAGGAGATGGAGTCTCGCCCCCAAAGCATGACACAGCATTGCTGGTGCCTGAGGGTCTAAAAGCCCCATCTTACACATGCTCACCAGAGGGACTCTTATCATTCTGAACACATTGCCTCCCCCTGAGAAGCTAGGCCTCTCTGTATTTATCCTCCACTAATCACATTCACCCATGTAAAACTTTAGCAAAATCTTACACGAAGAACAGCATGGTACAATATATAAACACGTAGCAGAAATGGGTGACGTGAGCGAGGTGATGACTGTCGCGATCTGGAGGCCCCATAGCTTTTTCCCTCCTGTTATCTCTGTGTGCTTGCTGTTGCACGAGGGACTCTACAGAATAACACGGGGTTAAGTTTAGGTTCTTAAAGTGAGCCTCCAAGGCAGATATTTCGAGCCACAGTACTATAACATTTGCATCCCTTACATGCAGAGAAGCATATTGCAAAGTCTAACATTTGGTTAATTTAAAGAGAATAATATTACAATGTTTCATTATGACGTCATTCAGTATTATTTTTGCACCTGGATTTCCCCGATACGGATTCTCAGCTGAGCAACTTTTCATATTATCTGTATATTTCTATTTGATTTGTTAAGAAAACAGTGTGCCTTGATGGAGCAGTGTGTGTGCACAAACTAGTCTTCTTATGTGACGTCACACACCGCCACCTAGCGGTATTGTGATAGAAACACAAGCGCACCGCTCCGACCAAGAACGGACTTTTTTACAAGGACGTTAAAAAAACGACTTGCACATTTCCAAAACAATCCACATCGACGCAAAGTAACGCCACACGATGTCATAATTTTTGCTAAATCTGCTACTGTACTACAGTTTAACAATGGGCGATTTTACTAGGCGCCTCATTTTCTTATAGTAACGTTACATGTTACTCAATTCAATGCTCGTTTGAAGACTACAAGTAACGTGTAACGAACAGGTTACAAGGAAGTTACAAAAGAATATTTCATATACAAGACATTTTTTATATTATGACTCGTTTATATTATTTATTATTTAATAATATCGACAGTTCCTTTATGAAACAACATGCACATTTTTAACAGTTCACTGTTCTGTCATTTCATTCATTGTTCATATTGTTTATAAAATAAACATAGCAAATACAAGACGCAAATGCAACAAAAGAACTGGACAGATGACCTGACAAAACCAATCCTTTTATAAGTCCATTAAGTGAAAGGCAGAACGACAGATACGAGGGTCAAGAGTTTGCCCCTGTCCGGGGCCCTTTCATGATGACGATCTTTGCCTCACCGTCGATCTCATCCATGATTTTCTCCTGTTTCACCGAGAGAATGGTGTAGCTGACTGATGGAGGGATGTTGAAGTTAAGGACACCATTGTTATGGAGAGAATGAATGTAAAACACACAAAATATATACACGTATTATCAGTAACGTTATTAGTATAACATATATTGAACATCAACATGTTATTGTGTAACCGAGCTATTATGTCGTTAAGGTCATGAAAGGATACACAAACCCACCACAAAAGCTCCGATAGCAAGTCCTGTGATCGCATTACGACTTCGGAGCTGTTTTGAGCGCTTCTTCCAGTGCTCGAGCTCCATCTGTCTCTGGACGAGTTGCTTTTGAGCAGGCGTGAGAGGTCTTCGCGTCTCGGGAGTCTTGCCCTCCATGCTTGTTCCGCGAACTGCTCTGTGACGTAGCTTACGTAGGATACGTGACTACGTAACAGATGCCGCGTGTGCATATGGCAACCAGCAGGCGTCGCACGGGTGATCACATAGGCTTTGTGTTACTAGACATAATATGGTTAAACCATAGTTAGTGTACTATAGTTAAATATAGTTAAATAATGGTTCATTTCTGTACGTGTGGAATTTGTGATTATGGAGGTGTGTCAATTTGTAGCTTTGAGTGCAGACGGTAAAGAAGGTAACTCGAGAAAGGAAATAAACCCACATTTATTGACGTTTTCGAACATAGCATGATAAATCTATGCACTTCCAATTTGTATGTGTCTTCTGCATGTGCATTAATGATGACTGCATATGACCACTGCTGTAATACAAAAAATAAAACGCAGCGTATTTGATTTCAGTGTAAAAACTATGCACATATGTGCACAAAATTAAATAGGGTGAATGCACTTTATTTACAGGACTATATCTCTGTAATAGTTGCCAATTATTATTATTTTTACATATTTTTATATAAACATATGTAAAAATATGTACAGCTTTTTCATCTACAACCGCAAAGTTTGTATTTTACACGGTCATAACATTTTACTGCATTAAATGTTCACCGTGTTCATTTTCATACTTCTGTACATTGTACGGTCATCATTTTACACATCATAAGAAGTTAATAAAACTCTTATTTTATTTTAACAGCAGTCCCGCTTTGCTCATCAAGAGTTTATGGTACTTCCACCCACATTTTATATGTGTTCTGAAAAAGAAAAATAACAACCGTTTTTGTTGTGCTCAGTCACCCTACAGTAGGTAATCTCACAAGAGATGTTGTTGATTTCAATAATAAGTATACGTTGTTAGCTTTATTGAAACAATTGTAAGGTTGTTTTTAATGTGCATTCTGCATCTGTGTCCCATTACAGATTGTGAGCTAACATCGGCACAAATTTGACAGGATCTGTTTGAACACACTGGCTAATGATCTCTTTGCATTTTTGCTCTCACGATTTTGGCAGTACCCAAAACACAGATCAGAGTAACATCAAGATGCAAGGCAGTTCTGAGGCTCAGTTTAACAAATCAATGAGATCTAAATCAGGTCATGTAGTCCAGACATTGTGTAGTCCAAAGCTTGGCTCGATGAGGATTGCTATCAATAGCTAGTATTGCACCTGGCCCAAGTATAAATCCAGTGATGATGAAAGACCCAGAAAATCCTGAAGAACATTGAAGAATTGTTGTTTTTTGGATTTGACAAACCGTGACAGATTCATTGGCCTACCGGCCAATCCCTTGCCCTCGTGTTTACGCAAATTAAAATAAGTCAATATCCAATGGGCAAACAAAACAACATTCAGTAACCATCTTTGGATAAATAAATGGTCTCAAGATTAATCTGGAAAGTTTTATTCGGTTTATTCTGGTGACTCAGGTTGGGTGGGATGGGAAGAACTCATTGAACTTGCTGAGAATGAGCTCCACAATCTGGTTCTGGAAGACCATGTGCATGGTGATGTTGGACTCTTCCTGTGGTCGTAACAATGTTGGACCAAACACGATAGCCATGTTCTGGATAGACATGCGATTAAACTCACCGTGATCGATCACCCTGTAGGACACAAGGGTTTATGGTCAGAAAAGATGAAAGACATACTGTTGACATTTACGAGATAAAAACTGAGATGGCCATACTTGCGGAGATGTCTAAAGAGAACATCCATGGTGTGATGGTTGGGCAAAGGCAGGTTTCTAACCAAATCTCGTATATATGACACTCTCTGGTTGTTGTCACTCATTTCTAGAAAAAAATGCAAGTACATTTACTGAACCAATATTTGCAGGCATTACAAATAATTCAGAATAACTGCGATAATAGTAAAAAAATTCACTTCCTCACATCCAATATATATTATAATTTCATAGCTTCTTGTCTATGAAACTAATTTGATTGTGACACAAAATTGATTGTGTAATACTAAGATGGTAGTGAAACTCACGTATGGCAGCGATAAACTTATCAAAAAAGCTAAAGGGAAAGAGAGGTTCAGGAAGTTCACGCAGGAAAAGCTTCAATGCTCCTGTGATCACGTGGATCTCCTCCCACTGCCCGTCTTCCAGATCTAGATCATCTTCTACAAACAGACAAATTCAAATGAACACTGCTTGAAAATCTTGCAATGGGATAGTCAATGTTACTTTTTACAAAGCAAGAATTGAAGATTAAGTTAAAATCATTTGTAGTTATGAAGCATGTCTGAAGCTCTTGTTTACCGTGATCAGCTTTATATCGAAGCTTCTGGATGACGGCCAGATTCCCGCTCACTCTGTAGATTCCATCTATCTTCAGACCTGCACAAGGTTTAGATGACCGGGGTTATTTTTAGAATAAAAAAAATTCATACGTGATAATCAGACGCCAAATAAATGAGTGTTTACCTCTTTTCTCCACAGATCTGATGCACTTTTCCATAAACCTGGGCACGTTTGCGTTTTCCCGGTGACATAGGGTGTCTAGGTGGCAGCCAAATACATTCTCTGTACAGAAAGTAAAAAAATTCAGTACGATTCACAATTGGGTCACACATTATTCAACGTCTATAAAGTTACAGCACATAGATTTGTTTCAGAATCTGAATATTATTATTTGTATTTAAAGTGTTTAAATGATTAAAACAAATGAGGATATTAAAAGGCTGAACGGGATACTCACCTTTAATGTAGCCCTTCTCTTTGACTGACTGCAGTGTCGGCCGTCTCTGGAGAAACTTGCGTAGTTTGTTACGCACGCGGCCCTGTTCTGTGTCTATGCTACTTGAAGAACTCAGCCTTGTTGCTATAAGACAAATATTAAATGATTAGTAGATTCTAATCATTTTTATAAATACTAAATCACTGAATTATATCATATAATACACGTTTGATATATATTGGTATCAGCGTGCACATCTGATTCAACAACTCACACTCAGACTTCTTCTCTCTATCCAAAGGCAACGCAGGTTTTTCTTGGATGTCCTCCGCCTCATCCTCCGAGTGATGACTGTGGTCCTGAAAAATCACATTTGGAGTCCAAATATGATGCAATTTGGCATGCACTTTACATGGTGGAACTAACAAATTATTTCAGATCTGGCAATTTACATTCTTTGTTGTATTGTATGTGGCCAACAGAGGGCGCCACTCACCAGTTGTCTGATGGTGTCCAGGATGATTTTGTGCCAGTCATGTATGATGCTGTCTGTGTCATACTGTATCAGATACTCTGTGCCTTGCCTTGTTTTTAGCTGCAGAGAGACATGGACACTGTTACATGTCTTACAATTAAACACTGGTTGAAGTCTGAGAAAAATGATTGAGATTAGTGCAATACGCTGAAAATATCTGAGGGCAAAATATCATCTTGTCCCATGCCTAAAAATGAAAATGAAATGCCACATAAATTGGCAAAAAACTAAGATGTTGACACAGCCAGACACAGGCAATACAATAGTCTCTGGTCACATAATGGCTAACCTCAGAATGAAACGGAACTAGAAACACAGAAACAAACAAAAGCCTGTTTCAATTCCTGAAAATAAAGGAAAGGTTTTGCCAACCAATTCAACTTAAATGTTTATGTAATGAACATCAAAAATCACACCGTTTACCTCTAAAACGTTCTTCTTGCTTGACTTTTCTTTAGATGCCCATAACAGACTCGCTCCTTTTAGTTCCACTGTGAACTCTGGTACGATCTGATTGGTCTTGGTCTGCAGGAGTTAACAAATTCGTTTTTCATTAAGAACTTGTTTAGTACGTTCTGTATATGTTAGAGATTGAAGGTGAACGTACAGCCATCCCAGCAGGTGTATATTTAGGGTCCTTGTGGAAAGTGAGTATTCCATCATGAAGGACAGTCCATGACTGTGCCCAGTTCTTCCTGAAATGACAGGGGCAGTTACTTCAGATGAAGCAGGGAAGTGTGTTTAACACCTTGCTATAAATTCATTTCGTGGTACTGACACAATGTGTGGAAAAAATGACGGGTAAGAGAACACAAGCTCAAGGTCCAGGTGGAATCAGGAAGTATATTTTTATATTGAATGCACATTGTTTCCTACCAAAATGACCCGCAATATCCTCATAAACACAAGCAGAGGAAATGGCATTGAACTACAGATACTGGTTTAATTCTATCTGATTTCATCTATCGGCCATTAGAAATAGAAAAGTAGTAAAAACAGAGAACAGCTCATTTAATTGCAAACAGCCCATTAACACAAGCCCATGTTTTGTTTCATCACAGATGCTGGGGTTTACATGAAGACACACCTTAGCCTCTTTCCGTTCTCAACCACTTTGGTTTTGTTGAGAATTCCAGCCTTCTCCAATGCTGTCTGTAAAAAACATGAAATAAAAAGTAAGTCAAGGCAAAGTTTTAAAATCCACTCGTTGCTCAACGACAAGCAAACCACATCTTAATTTTACAGTGAGGACAGTTATGGAATATTTTGGGACACAGGTTGGGACAGTAAGTGGTTGTTAGTGCAGGTCAGTTGGAAACGCAATACACGGGCGGTGATTTAAAGTTGACAACATGACATGAACAACATTAGCTGTTAATTTGAATGAAGCATTTATTTCACAACAATGAACAATGATGTTAGCTTTCTTCTAATGCATGACAGGTTGGTTTTGGACCCCGGTTTAGACATGACAACGCCCCAAAACCCCTTTAAAACACCAATCAGGCCTGACAACCCACATGATGAGAATGCAAATCTGCGCTCTGATTGGACAGGTTCCGCCGCCGTCTTTTATCCTTCGGAAAGGAAACAAAACCATTCTTGAGTTCTCACAAAATCTGGGCTTGGTGTAATTTTTGAAGAGAAACCAACCAGGAGAACACAACAGTGAGTTTGGGTAAAACTGAATGGGCAGTCACTGTTACACATGAAGGAGTTTGGATGAAGTAAAGTATATGAGTTAAAAGCTCTGCTGAGGACTGGAAATACCAGATGTTACAATACATACGTGATGCTGTGATTCTGGTGAATTCCCTGAGCCGGATGCATCGATGACAAAGTCAGAAGCGATCCTCCTGTGCGACGGGGGATATTTGTGCTGGGGAAAGAGAAGCAAATGAATATTAGAGAGTGGAAATGGTTAGGTGGCGCACTATAGATCAGGTACCAGATGTTTCCTTCCTGCTGTGGTCATTGTGATGTCATCCGCAGAAAAAAAGCAGAGAATGAAATGTCTTGTGTTGCTCTGAGGGCATGTCTTGCAACTCATGCAAGTAAAACTTTTGTTGAGTTGTTCCTGTGACTATTGAGCTTGTTGTGAAGCCACTACTATGAGGCTTATGTTTAAGAATTTGGAATAAATCATCAGAGCATTCTCGCAAATTACGTTTTTTCACCATTGTTCCAAAATTAAATTGATGAAACGGTTCACCAGCACTTACAGTCAACTAACAAGAGAACCGATGTGCAAGCCCCTTACAAAATAAGATGTGCCATAGAGCTATATGCAAATATAGAATATTTTAAATGTCTACTGACATTCAGCAAGTCTTCCTGAGACAAGTTGTGGCTCAATGTGTGTCTCCAGCTGTCCACAACAGGTTGAGCATCTTGGTCCATTCCATTACCAATCATCTGCTGCCCGGGCGGCACAGAAGCCTTAAAAGAAAAGTAATGATGAGTTCAGAGGTAGACAAAGAGGGAACTTGTGTAGCATGGCTGAGAGTTGAAAAGACATTAAAACATTTTTGATACAGTGATTTTATTTGACAGAAATAAACCCAGAATAGATTTATTAGTCAAAGTATCAAAAGAAAAAGTCAAACACGGACCTCTGGAAGGCTCCAATGGCACGTGGACCTATCTTTTGAGTGGTAAGGCACCTTCCCTTTTTCGTCCTTAGATTGCACACACTGTGATTAGAGATAAATAAGTCTATGAGTTTATTTATGTACATCATTTAAGATAGAATTAATTGCAATAAAATTGCGATGCGATCTGCGAAAACCCAACGCATGGTGAAGATTTACATATTACAGTTTTGATACCATATGTAGTGTTTTTTGCAGCGCCGCCGGTTGCTATAGCCTCTATAAATCGGTTTTTTCAGCAATAAAAAAAAAAACGCCACAATGTTTGCAGAGATGACAGACATAGGTTATAGAAAAGTATTTTAATGAAAAAACTATTTTAACATAAAATGTACTTTCGATCTATTTTGTGATATTCCTGAAATGTCCCAGAGCGACATCCGACATGTTTTCCCAGAAACATAGTTTCACAATTATATATGCAACATTCTACACGTTATTTGGTTTAGTTGATGATGCGTTCAGCAATGAATAAGTGCTGTCTTATTACCTCCGTGTTTGTTTTAAAGGGTTTTAAGATCTTCATTTTTGGGGCAATATCAATTGCATGTTACATTTTGGCCTGCTTGTGCACCAATAGCAAACATCAATCCAAACTGTATGAACAAACACACAGGACAAATGTATTGGGACTACCCTCTCTAAAAACTTGTTCCATTCCAGTGATTCCAATCAAAACAAATATTAATGCTATGCAATACAACATTAAAGTATCTGTTTTCTTTTTTGTTGCAACAGTTTTGGAAAGGCCTTTTTCTGTTCAGAAATGACTGCACCCCCATGTACAAGTCCTTGTTCAGCTAGGCTCAGGACCAGGCAAGTTCTTCCACACTAGACTAAATAAATAGTTTCCTTTTTTTTAAACTTTGCTTTGTGCACAGGGGCATTGTCATGGTGGAATAAAAAAAGATTTTTTAATAACCCCAGTCTATTTTTATATACGTGTCTGTGTGTATTTCTTGTAAACGCTAATTACCTGTTCGTGTGTGTGTTCACTTGTGAAAACAGTTTTCCTATCAACATCTAAAGAGTGGCTCCAGCCCACAGGCAAATCTTTATGCGGGTCCATGACAGCCCTGGGGATGAGGGCACGTTTGATTGGGAGTAATTGGAGATCCTTAGGGAGTTGAGGAAGGGTATTTTTAGGGTAGTCCTCCTCTGGCAGAGGTGGCTGGAAAGAGAGAGAGCGAGCAAATAGTCATTAATAGAGAGAGAGAGAGGCAACTAAACTACATCACTAAGAAGACATCACTATATTATATCAATAGTCTCTCGTGGATATAATCTACATCTCTATAATAACACTTTATTGAATACATTTCTCATTATAATTTGTAGACGGATTAATCAGTCGAGTAAAATCCAGTTATATTTTACCGGCACATTTGACCCATCTGTTGAAGGGGGAGGGGACAGCGGGTCTGGCACAGTCCAAGAGCTTTCATTTAAAGTCTGGTTAAAGTAGTAATGTCTCCCAGTGGTCTCATCCAAAACTTGCTGCCAGTCTGAGCTCACCGAGCTGGCTGAGGATGGGGTGGACACCGTGGGCAAAGGGGAGGTCAAAGACTCCATACCAGATCCTGGGTGGGGGCTTCGGGGATCAGACCAACTGCTCTGCCCTGTGGTGGGGTGGTAGAAGAAGTCTTTCCCACTGTCGTGGTCAGTATGGACCTGCCATTCGCCAAAGCTAGAAGGGGTGGTGGAGTCTGGGCCAGGACTGAGAACAAGGCCGGGTGAGGAGCAGGTAGAGACCGATGAGATTGGAGAGCGAGCGGCAATCTTCTTCAGGTCAGTGACGTTGGCGTACACAGCTGTGTTGGGGTTTTCATTCTCAACCTGATGAATGAGAGGAGAACAATATATTTAGAACATTTAAAGGGACAGTCAATAAAAAAACACACACAGAGAGAGAGAATTCAGATATTACCTCTATACTAGTCAATTTAACTAAACCTTAGTGACCACTTCTGTAGTGTGTTAACATGACATCACATATCGATGTTGATGCCAAAGTGAGCAACTAACCTATCCCTATGTCAGTATTTCTATTGCTTGCCCTGAACAAAGGTCTATAGAAAACCTAACAAAACGAATAGCCAAAGGGAGAAAATCCTGCTGGAGACACTCCCTCGATTCAGTCATGATACAAAGAGGTTTATACGGAATCAAATATCTCTCCGGACATCATCTTCAGTCCTTCACTGTAAACCTGACAATCCAACAGCAAGCCAAAATTGTATCCACCATTCTTGCGCAGATCTTTGACACAACTAGCATTGCGGATGAGTCCGACATTGTTACACAAGTTGACCTTTATTAAAGATGACATGATTGTCATTTTAAGAAATCTCTTTCAAAATGTTCAGACCCACACACCTGTACAAGTTCAATGAAACTTATTCAGTCCAATCGAAAGTTTAAGCTCTTATCACTACGCCTGTCCAAAAACTGGAAGCATCCACATAATGTCTTTTCCTCACAGCACTCTCTGGAGAGGAAGTTGAGATGAAAACAGAGTAGCCGACAGACTGATTCGACGGTTTCAGCGGCAACAACATAAACCAACGTTATGTGGCCCCAAACTTAGCTTCCTCTAGACCTTCACAAAGAATCAATAACTGCGGAGTAGTTTTTATTTAATTCAATTAATTTACAATAAAATATTAATATAAATGTATATAAATTAAATATAAAATAAATTGATAATACACTGCTTGTCTCAAAAAAAATTCACACACTATAATATTGCATTGGACCGCCTTTAGCTTTGATAACGGCATGCATTCACCGTGGCAAGCTTCTGCAATGTCACAAGTTTATTCCATACATTTGCATACATTTTTCACCAAGATCTGGTATTGATGATGGGAGAGTCAGACCCCTGCGCAAAGTCTTCTCCAGCACATCCCAAAGAGCTATACATCTATAACATACCTGTTAACTTTTGCAAGGATTTACTAAACATAGTAAATGCTTTCCACATTTTTTAAGTTCTAGTTTGGGGATTTTTGCCTTTATTATAATGGGACAGGAAAGTGCTGGGAAGAGACAGGTGGGCAGGATCGGCACGAAACAGAAATCGAAATCAGATCGCCGCGAGCGTAGTAGCGCTATGTCAGCACAAGCTATTGGTGCCGACATTTTCACCCTTTTTAAAGCTGTAATTTGTAACATTTACCTCTCTGTCACCACTTATGTTTGGCACATAATATTGCAGGTAACTTTATGTCCTATATATATATATATATTCATATGTAAAGTTAAATTATGTAAAAACTGATATTTCCCGCATTTTTATGAGCTTATTATTGTGAATCAACAATGTACATTTGTGTTTACTTTTAACCACATCAAGATTTGGAACTTTGAGCAACTTTTTACTTTTGTTGTTTATCAAATAGTCATGTACAGAAACATTTCTTGAAAGAATGATATACCTAACATGTGATCAACAAAAATGCTTCATGCAACTGATGCAATCATCCAAGGTTTCTTAAAAGATGTCTTTGGATCAGCTGCAACCTACCCAAAAAGCAAATGTAGTTGAGTCTTACTTAAAATAGCCCAAACGATAGAATCGTTCAAGTGAACAACACTGGGATAGTCGGACAAAAGCAGATATAATCAGCATGTCCACAATACCCTGGCTGGATTTCTTTCAAAGCATTCCCACAAACCACAGACTAGCCTCACAATGCCACCCTGTGTTTACCCCTTACCTTGCGAAACCTCAAAATGGTCTCCAGTCTGGGAATGAGCGTATGGCAAGCCTTCAGAATCACCTCTTTTACCTCCATCTGAACCTCAATGCCAAATAAAACTTGTATAAAAAAACAGGACCAGCAAGCATATCAAGAAACGTTGTGTTACAGCCACATCTTGTCAAACTTGAAAGATTGCAAAAGATCAAAACAACACAGGAACAGGATCTGAAAACCCAAATCCAAAAAAAGTGTAGCTGCTACTACACGAGAGTACTGTATGTTGTCAGCATGTACTGTATAGCAAGAGGAGATTCTGGGTTTATCTGGCTTTAGGGGAGGGGCACATCAGATTGTTTGAAAAGAAAGATGAAGAGGGTCTCCCGGGGGTCATACAGACATGAACGAGTGCACATACAAACGCAGAAACCTCAACAGGGAACGTAAACTAACTGCTGCCGTAGGGTGGAGGAAGTTCAACTCTCATTTCCTCTTGAGGTGGAGCAATGCTAATCAAATAAACAAACAATCATGTGTTCGGTAAACATCCTGACATCTGCCGAGAAGAAAACAACACATGAAAAAAATGGCCAAAACAAAGTTAAACATGAAAACTATGACTACTTAAAGGTCCAGTGTGTCATTTTTGGGATGATCTATTGATAGAAATGCAATATAATAAACATAGCTAGTGTGAATGAGGTGTATCTTTCTTTCTATATACACCGCGGGTCCTCTTGCATATAAATCACCATGTTCTATCAGCCGTCGTAGTGTTTCCAAAGGGAGGGGTGGAGTGAGCAGTTGGTTGCAATGCGCAACCTCGCCGCTAGATATTACCGACTGGACCTTTAAATCTATGTGTGAGTCATGACTCTTGATGTGCGCAAAAGGCCCAGCCTTCCACATGGGGATGTAAAGCTAGAAATATACAAATGACCGTGAGTCACAAATCAGTTCCTTTTTTCTTTTGAATGGCTACGTTCAGAGAACTGGGTGAGATGCTTTTTAGTGTAACCAAATCAAGCGGCACATCTAGGTTATAGGCCAATGTGAGGTTTTGCCATTCAAATGAAACCTCAAAAGCGGTTTTAGACACTCCCGTGAAATCTCTTTCAAGTAATCCCGATGGTCTCATTTGTGTCCGTGTCCCATACACAAGCCTTGATCACACGTGTTCATGAATCAGCACATTAGGCCATATACAGAACCAGCAGAGCGAATCAGGTTTGAGAATATGTAACAGAGTCATAGCAACGCAGCAAGATGCACGTTTGCGACGGCAAACATTACTCCTATTTCTTATATTAACCTAGGTAAGACATTTGAGTTTTTTATGTTTTGTAACATGTATGCAATATAGATGTTACTGTACGTCATGTTGTGAGTTGTCTATGACAGGTGTGCGGGTTAGTTACTTTCAAAAGGGATAGTTCCCCAAAAAATCATTTCCTTCGAACATGTATGACTGTCCTTCTTCCACAAAACACACATTTTGAAGAACGTTGTGTCTTCAAACAACCTTTTGTTTATATACAATAGAAGTGAATGGGTACAATCCTGAGCATCATCACCGAGCAGTACAGAGAGCAAGTGGACTTATCTTTTCTCAAAATAACCTCAGTGAGATCAAAATAGAATTGAATGATTTGAGAGAGAGAGAGAGAGATAGAGAAAATGATAGATAGAGAGAGAGAGAGAGAGAGAGAGAGAGAGACCTCAAAAGAGAGAGAGAGAGAGAGAGAGACCTCAAAAGAGAGAGAGAGAGAGAGAGAGAGAGAGAGAGATAGAGAAAATGATAGATAGAGAGAGAGAGAGAGAGACAGAGAGAGAGAGAGAGAGAGAGAGAGATAGAGAAAATGATAGATAGAGATAGATAGAGAGAGAGAGAGAGAGATAGAGAAAATGATAGATAGAGATAGATAGAGAGAGAGAGAGAGAGAGAGAGAGAGAGAGAGAGAGAGAGTGAGAATGATATATATATATATATAGAGAGAGAGAGAGAGAATGATAGAGAGAGAGAGAGAGAGAGAGAGAGAATGATAGAGAGAGAGAGAGAGAGAGAGAGAGAATGATAGAGAGAGAGAGAGAGAGAGAGAGAGAGAGAGAGAGAGAGAGAGAGAGAGAGAGAGAGAGAGAGAGAGAGAGAGAGAGAGAGAGAGAGAGAGAGAATGATATATATATATAGAGAGAGAATGATAGAGAGAGAATGATAGAGAGAGAGAGAGAGAGAGAGAGAGAGAGAGAGAGAGAGAGAGAGAGAGAGAGAGAGAGAGAGAGAGAGAGAGAGAGAGAGAGAAATGTCATTCTCACTGGCTGAGTCACAATGTTAAATCACAACAATGCCCTAGGCTTCACCTGCAAAGTTTCCCATGTTTCTTTCAACGCGTTAAACATATCAAAGAAGCTTCACTTAAAAGAAATTAACTACTAAAACATCAACGTTATACGACGCACCATGTTTACAGTTTCACTTTACGCGCGCAATGAAAGACGACTTGTGCCGTAAAACGTTACTTTTTCACCCACTAAAAAAAAACTCACCCACTAAACCCAGCATACATTTCTAAAGTTGAAGTTTTGTTGATGTGTACAAAATTGCCAACAGTTCCCGTGTTTTATTCGCGCAAACCTCGGATGAATCTCACCTTTCTCTGCTACATCCAGTCCGCCGCCCTTCAAGAGGCGCTCGCGCAGGTGAACTGGCACAGGAGTGCGGTGACCAAACCCTCAATTTTAACCCTTTCTCTTCCAAACTGAAGCGTTACAGGAAATCACCAAGATCACAGGGTTGAGAAGAGACATTTTCGTTTAGTCATATAGCAGACACTTTTATCCAAAGCGACTTACAAAGAGTTCAGGGAGCCATAAGCGATATGTCACAAAAGAGCAATAGCACAATAGGTGCTAATGCAAATCGGATAGGACGCACAAGTTTAAATAGGAAAACACCAGACTGGATTATGCATACATTGTGGAGAGGTGGAAATGTAAAACATGTACTCTTGATATGTAGAAAGTACTTTTAACAATTCGAAACAAATCTATTGAATTGGCCTTTATGAAAGAAACTAAGCTTGCAAATAGGATTTAGTTTATCTGTTGTTTACAATAAGTCATCTACATTGAGGTTGGACTTTAGTCCTGAAGATGGCGGTAATGCACCTCGAATGCAAACTGTGCCAATACGCGAAGAAGAAGTACTGACCGCATTCTTGCGGCGTTTGCTCGCCAAATAAATCTTATATTTACGGGAACACTGCGCAAGCAATTGCTTGTAATGTGGATCGAGGTTTAAAGCAGTGCAATGACATTTTGGAGGCCTTCAGGAAATAGCCTTTGTTTTGTAAACGTGACTGGGCCATTTGAGCAGTCTACACATCGATGATCCAGGCAGCCAATCCCTACATGCAGTAAGCACATCATATAATAGTGGGTATGCCACACAGTAATAAAACATGCTTTGCTTTTATCCCATGAGATCATGGCTTTGAAGTACTGACCACCACCACAGATTAAAGGTCTTCACTCAAACGTAAACATACAATTACTGTAAAATAAATCAGTAATGGAGGCTAGTTATAGTTTTATAAACCAGCTCAAGCCTGACCAACTATAGTTAAATTGGTATGAATATCAGGAACTAATCTAAACATCTTCACATGATCTGAAGTTTCACAAAGTGCTGGTTTTGTGTAGCAGTGACCGATGCAGACGGGTTAACAAAAGCTTTGAAATCTAGATGCATTGAGAAAGCCCAGTTTCTGCACCGTAGCTCTCTCCTCACCAGCAAAAAGATTTCAAGCTATTACCGAACAAGCATGGTTAAAATATAAACAGAGAAAACAATAATAATGAAACAAACATCAAGTATTGATGTTAAACGTCAAGGTTCAGAAATACTAAGAACATGATACATGAGAATGGATTCATTGGAATTCTTTCACGAAACGAATGGAAATATAAACATTTCATATGAATTTCCCTAGAAAACCAAATCCCTAAGTTCAGTTCCAAAGTATTAGAAAGTGAGACAGTTGTTTAACAAAACGGAACAGTTCAACCTCGACAATCTGACGAAATGCTTTGAAACCGAGAAGCTAAAAACACCTGCGACACCAATAGCAACTCAGCCTGACTCAGATCGCAATATCTGTCCCAACAATGTCCCTGAAGGTTAAACCTCCATTCAATGCACGTATGCAGCCTGGGCTAAATTATACAAAAATATATTCTTATAATACAAATGTTATATGATATATCAAAATATAAACTTTTAAAATGAATCAAAAGCATTACATACTAAGTCTGACCAGAATCTCTCTCTCCTGTGTTCTTTAAGAGATGGTTGGTGCTATTAAAGAAAATCAAACCTGTTGTCGTAACATGCCCTGTAGCTCTTAGTAACTGAACTCTGTGGCATGGTGTGATCAAACCTTTTAATTTGTTTTCAAACATAATAAAGGGATAGGCACCCTGACAACCTGTAAAGCAAGGTGAGTGCACTACAAACAGAGTAAATGCAAATAGATATGAAAACTGGATGTAGTTGTTTTTTTATACAAATTGTCAGAATGCTCATCGTGGGAAGCTGATGGATGCCTGATGGCGAATTAATGCCGCATATTATGCTATAGATTTCTCTCATTTGATAAAATCTTTAGGTCACTGTGCCTTTCCCTGTAGGAAAAGCTTTAATATCCTTTTCTGACGTCATATCGGAGAACCTCATTGTAAAGCAACGCGCCATGATTGTCTTTCCATTGTTTTCTGGTGCTCAGTTTTGTCTAGCTAAAACACAAATGTCTACTTGACTGCTAAAAAACTATACATTATTCATTGTAATAAAATGTCAGTTTGATGTTAAACTGAACTCAAAAAATTATGGCTCTCTCAATTCAGTAGAATTTTCTGTGAACTGACCAATATCGCCCCCCAACGGCTACTTTTATTACTTTTCTTTAAATATTTTATTCTGTTCCTCATAAGGACTGATTCTCTGGCTCTCCTGCAAACAAACTTTTCCATACAGAGAGAATGGATATGTCAAAAATACGAAAGAAGTCTACAGGTAAAACATTTTATGTAGTCCAAGTAAGTGCTTTTTTTGTTCTAAACAAGAAATAGATAATTGATTAGTAAAATATATGTATTTATATTTAAGCTAAACTAACTGTATTTAGATCAACAAACTGCTTATTTAAAACAGCATTGTAGCATATGTGACATCTTTGTGTGTCAGCATCTGGGTTTTTTTGTTTGTTATTATGAATTGGTTCATTGAAGTTAGGTGAAGTGTTTAAAGTAAAAATTTGAAAGTGAATCCTGTTTTAAAGAGGATATGAAAATGTCCTTGTTTCTGTCAGCAAACTAATCCATTTGGTTGAAAACATTATTATAGACAAATATTGCAATATAATATATTCTAATATTTCAAATATATTATTATTGTCATTATTATTTAATACAAATACGCTGTATTATGATAAGGTTTTGGGTAGTGCTTGTCTATAGTAACTGTATAAAAACAATAGGCATATAAAATGTTTAATTTTAATAAGTAAATGTATTATTGTTTAAAAATTATTATTTCGTACACCACACATTTTTTATTTTGAGGCTTAGGGCATAGAAATGAAAAAGATATTTGTACCTTTATCTTCGGTAGTGAGCTTGATGTGTTGGTCTGAGGATCTGCCGATCCAGACGGTGCCAACATCAATGTCAACTCATCTAGATTCAGGTCCGCTATGGATTCATAAATTTTATCAGAGTCTGGTAACGGCAGTGGTTCTGGGCTAGAACTTTCACTTTCAGGCTCTATTGGGGATTCTGGTTCTGGTGACTTCTCATGAGAGCTGATCTCATTCAGATTCTTGATAATAGGAAGCTCTACCGGTTTGACAGGGATGGGTCTGGCGGCGACAAGAGGGTCGGCTGGGCTAAAGCTTGGTACTCTGAATTTATCAGACACTGTTTCAGGGAGAGCATTATGAGAGGCAGACAGCAGATTGGTTGCTTGACTCATCCTCTTCTTCTGCTGTGAGTCTGAGACAGTTTGATTGTCTGATGGTCTGCCACACTTGTAAGACGGTTGCTCGTGTAAATCCAAAGGAACGCCAAACGTGGACATGCGGTTTTCTGTTTTGTAGAAATTCCCTTTGGGACGTAGATTAATTGTCATCTCATCTGGTTTGCGGGTCTCTGTCACGTCTGTCACAACAGGCTTCACATCAGGGTTCGGAGGCTCTCTGAAGTCCAGAGGTGATGGTATATTGGGTGGAAGCTCTTTCACATATTTAGCAGGGATGTAAAACGACTTGGCACTTTTTTCATCTTTGCACACATGCCACCAATGATCGTTGGTTTTGGCCAGGAGGATGTATCGTTCATTGGGCTTAATGGACACCGTGTGGCCGTCCCGGCCCTCGTATTCATATTCAAACTCCACCAGTACCAAGCCTGGATTGTGTGTTGATGTCATATTGTTCATCAGATACAGTTACCCCTTGCACTCCTTGAGGGAAAAGGGTCAACTGACGAGCAGGAATCAAGGCTCAGCGAAGGGCCTCCTGAGGGGTGGAAAACAAATGAGAGGATTATGAGGAGCAACAAGTGAAGAGACACAGATTACAAGAAAATTGTATAAACGTGGAGGGGCTTTGTTATTCTGAGTTATCGTATCTGTCATAAATGAAAAACCAACAAGCCATTGTGGTTGAACTCTCAATCGGTCCACCGGAGGGTTTTTTCTCCTCTAATGGAGTTTAGGGTTCCTCGCCACCGTTTGCATAGTGTTTTCCTGGCGGGGGGGAATTTTATAGTTTTTTTAAATTAACATTGCAAATATGAATTTATAGTCCCTCTGATATTTGACCTGTGTTTTGACTTGCATAACCATATATGTTTTGCTTATAGTCAATATGTTTTCTTGTACAACTTTGTTGAAACAATGAAAATCTTACAAAACGCCATATAAATAAACTTGATTTGAATTGACTTGACTTAAATACTACTGAAACTTAAACAGATTAAAAATGTCTATATTTATAATATTTCAGAACTTGAAGAGAGAACTTAAAGCAGAAAGCACAACAAATATTGACAGGTCATGTGTTTGCAACTCACAAACAGGGTTAAACAGATTTCAGATCATAAAAATAATGTCATAGCTCTACAATACACATTTACACTTTTACACAATATGTTACACCCCTAATTATGGAACCAAAAGAGTGTTGCTATTTTAAAAAGGATCTAAAACTATCCGCACAATACCTCACCCTTATGATTGTATATCATCACAGTGATCTCATGAAATGTAGTTAATAAGATTTCAAATTCTTAGCTTGCAGAGCTTACACACTTGCATTTCAATGATGCAGCCACCGATGATCACAATATCACGTGCACATTTAAATACAAGCACAATATTTCATTACATCACAGCACATTCCAAGCTAGCTGAGGCGTTAAAAGCTAACCACGGATATCTCTAAACCACACCTTGTATCAACAATTGGTTTGTAACTTTAGAGAATTAGAGGCAGGCAGCTGTGGTGAGGTGTAAACACACTGAATGCACTGATCAATGACCTGAAGAAAGAAGTCTAGTGTGACCTCCAAAGCAACGCAATATAAGTATATACTGGATAAAGCCATTAAAAAAAAATTTAATACACTTGGCATTTCATTAAAATATCGAAAGGATTACATTGACAAAAAGGTCATCTGTTTGATGTTTGCTATCACATGTTCATTTTTTATGTTATGTTGCTGTAGCAAAGGCAGATGGCCTCATGTCTATACTGACAAAAGCACTGTGAGTGGTTTTACGATTCACAGCTTCTATAGTGTAAATATGAAATTTTGTTTTATTACATCATGACCACTAGTTTGATCTTGTTTTAAAACACTTCCTTCCTTGGGCTTGTCTAATGCTGGAAGAAAGACACAGGAAGGAACACAGAGCTGCTTTCAGCAATATCACCACCACTTATCTGATCTATGGGTAGGCCTTTATACTATATACTTAGAGAGTTCATTTGCAAATCAGGTAATTTTCTTTTAATTAAATTTCATAAATCATGTTTTTATTGTGTTAGCTGTATTTTTTATAATTATCATTTATTATTAGTCATTGTTACTAAATCAAAAGCAGCCCAATTGCAGTTTGATTGATATTTCTTGGAAAGCACAGTAAAAAACATGATTTTTGCAAATGGACTATATACTATACGTACAAATATAGAATTGTATACTGGTCGTTTTCACCATCTACCAAGATCTACGAAAAAATCATAAAGGGAATATCATGGCTCATGTTTTGCTCTTTGTTCCTGACATAAGCTGCTTTTAGATAAAGCATTTTAAAGATGGATTTCAAGATGAACTTTATAGGTCAACCCTGACCCACAACTGTCTGTATAAAACACATTTTTACAGTAAATCATTTATCTAGTTTTTAACCTTTAACCACAGATTTTATTTCAATTCACAATTCAGTGTGTTCTGTCAGGTGAATGAATAAACTCAAACAAGAAACATATATATTAACCGATTGGTGTTCAGCATGATACATTTACATTTATGGATTTGGCAGACGCTTTCATCCAAAGCGACTTACATTGCATTGTACTATACATTTGTTTAGGACTATGTGCGATTCCTTGGGATCGAACCAATGACCTTGGCGTTGCTAGCGCCATGCTCTAACCACTGAGCCACTTCATGAGCGTGTCTGTGTCCTGAATGTAAGGTAAATTCAAATGTAGCTCTCAGGCATTTGAAAAGAAAAAGCTTTGTTGTTTACAGTAGACTTTATCAGTTGGAAACAAAAAAAGCGTTTTTTTGCAGGTCAACACATGTCTGCAGCAAGGCATGACACTGTTAAATGCTCAACAAGGCGTCACAAAAACAGGAGGACTGTCATGTCTTACACAGTAGGCCTATTTACCAAAGAAACACACATACAGCACAAAACAAGGAGAAGGAGGGCAACAAACTGCTATACATTTAATTCTGAGAATATAACTCTATAGTTCTGCCAACATGGATCTCAGACTTCTGAGCTACTTAATGTATTTCACAAACAGTGCAACTCCTGGCAGAAGCCAGAACCCGTCTGACAACTTTTGAACCCTTGGGTGTTAAACTCCCTTGAGTTTAACAGCAAAAGTGAAAAAATGACAAAAACACTACATGATTCATCATGTTAAAGTGGTTAGGCAAAAATAAATCACCTTAAAATCTGCACAAGCTGTGTTTGGAGAAATGTAGTGTCCTTCCAGATGAAAATGGCTGCTAGTGTAGAACAATTGGAGGAGGTCATTCCCATTGAAAAACTGTTTAAACACGGAAACCCCTTGTTTTTTCGTAGCCCGGCTCGCTTTGACCTTGCTGTGCTGTCTGGTTCTCTTACAGGATATTCACGACAGGGAGAGAATGGATCTGGGATGTGTTCACTCACCCCAGCACCCAGCCACTTTTAAAACTGCTGTCCATATTTAGTTTTCAACATCCCCATTATGTAAAAAACGCGGTCAGAGAAAACACATCTCAGAATACTATACCCCAAAAGATAATGATCGCAAAAATACTGAATGTTCTTGCTGAAAAGTCTCATTTGTGTTCAAGCATGTCTGCGCCGGGTTTGAACAAGAAAATGAAATTTGGCAGCTGTAGCTGGAAGGATGAAATTTTAAGCAAATAACTTAATATAGTTTCGGTCTGTTCGTCACACACTCCTCAAAACCTGAAGTTCCACAAAGGTGGTGTCAAACTCCCACAGACAATTTTAATAGTCTATAGTATTGGATTCTTTTGTAGCTTCACAGTACAATTAACACTCTATTGAAAGAGCTCTCCGTCCTGCTAGAATTCCACGGAAAAAAAATCATACAGGTTTGGGATGACATGATGGCGAGTAAGCGATGACAGTGCATTTATTTTTGGTTCTGCTTCAACGTTAACCAATCTCAGATGTGACCACGCTCGCAAGTAAAAATACCAAATAAAACCTGCCCTGCTTTTGAATTGGAGCCCAAACAAAACATTGACTTCAGAGGCCATGGTGGTTATTCTGAGGTGTGCACGGAGCGCAGGCTTCAGGCAGAAATGAGATCCTCCCTGGAATGTGCCGTGCACTCAGAGAGCTGGACCAGATCTGTGGTGTTAAAATTTCCTCCAGACCCACCAGACCAGTTACCTCAGGAATGCAGAAAGAGCACTCTCGCTCACACTGAAGTCTACACGACCATATCTAAAATAAGGGATGTTTTGATCTATCTCATTTATATAATCTTAATTAATTTATACAACTACATAGCTTTCAAAGGAACCTGATTTACCAGATTTTGAGAACACTCAAGCAGAGCAATTATGATGTCACAATACCTTTCGTCTTCAATCTTGTTGACTGTTGGAGGATCAACACGTGACACCCATGCTAAACTATATCATAAAACTCACTGATAAAAGTCCTCCTTACAGTATCCACTGGTTTTCACATCTTAAAGCACAGCGAACTGCGGTTTCAGAGCAGGCGCGCTTCTCTATTGAAACTGAGTTTATTAGGGAAGACAGCTGTTTGCTGTATCACGCAGCAATACAAACAACTTGCTATTGTTGCTATTTCAAACAAATGCTTACACTCAAACAGGCTAAAAAATGAAATAAACAGAGATATCTTAAATTAATAAATAGTTACCATGCACTTCAAATACATACTTTTAGTATTTTAAAAATGTACCTGCTGAAAGGGAAATGAAGCGTCATCCTCTCTTTCTCCTTTTGTTCGAGTTACATTTGTAGGATCCGTCTCCCGGTTTTCTTTAAATTTCCTTTTCTTTGAAGACGATTTTTCAACGGTTCAGGAAGGCTTCCGTCTTCAACCACAAGCACTTTGTTAATCCACCTGTAGCTCAAAGTTCCAGTAACAGTTGTCAGTCAGGGCAAGTGAACGTCCGTGTGTGTGTCGGTGGGTGTGTATACATGCTAAAGCTTTGTGCCAGTTTCAGCTTGCCTGCCTCCACTGTCTGCATTCATTTCCTGTTCCAGAACTCACATCACAGCTTTAGAAGATTGAGACAGTTAGCAACAGGAAGAGAGAGAGAGAGAGAGAGGGAGAGAGAGAGAGAGAGAGAGAGAGAGAGAGAGAGAGAGAGAGAGAGAGAGAGAGAGGCTATGGTTAATCTGAATCATTAGGAAGAAAAGAATCATAGTTAATTCAATTTTTACCACTTATACTATTCAACCTAAATAACAATGCGTGTTTTGTTTACTTACAAACACCTTTTCTTGTCTTAATGTAAACAACACAACCCATTATTATGCAATATAAGTTACCTTTGCCCATCAACAGATCAGGTTCCGCTTCATATTTCTAGTCCTTGTGAGCAGTAAACCATTAAACCAATCAAACTACAAGTATTTGACCCGACGTTAGGTGCCTCAGTCAACAGGCAGTTCTTGTTTGTGTTTCAACAAAATATATTCTTATGACTTTCAGTTGCTGCTGAAGACAGTTCTGGACTTCTATGAATAACACACCGTGGTTGGTTCACACCCATTTGGGCCCTAGTGGTTTCTTCCCTCCCTTCCAGTTTGCAAAACCTCTGATGACTTATTTTACTTTGCACAGAAATAAACTACTAAGTATAACTGCTAAGATATCTCTGAACTTCACTTAGCTTAGATGAAACCAGGAAACGGGTTACTAAAGCTCAGATTTTAAAAGCAGTATAACATGCCCCACCCCTGAAAAGAAATCATGAGTATGTTTTCTGGGTGGGGTAAATGGACTCTGTACTTTTAGCGATGTCATATTTTTCTCTTAGAATGTTTTGTATTTTCCTGGAATACAACATGGCAATTACTTTTTGTTGGGATAGAGAGATGAATCAGCTGTAGTCATAAACAAACGTTTTTATCATTTTTCAGTGAATGGAATGAGGAAAAATGCGTATCAAATTTAAGGACAAGAAACACTTTACAGGTCACAAACATATGTGTGAAAGAAATGTACGGCTAAAGACAACATACTACATTTTCTTTTACATAATAACATAATATATAATAGTCAAGAGCTTTTGATTTGTTAAAAGACCCAAGAAACACCTCAAATTGAGACCTCAAACACAGACGTTAACAACTTTTCTTTTTCAAAATGAAGCATCTAGAAACAAAGTTTTTGTCACTCAGTGTCCAGAAACATAAATAAGTTTAACCTAACCGTCTGCTAACTTTTTTCAGTTGATTCAGTTAAAACTGCAAATACAGGCACGAGTAGCCTACATACATCTCTGTCTCTCTCTCTCTCTCTCTCTCTTTCTCTCTCTTTCCTCCCAGTCCCCATCTTCTACATCCTCTGGAAGGAAACCCTCTCTTTCCTGTGCAGTGAGCTAAGCCACATAAAGTTTCCTTTTCTCAAGCTATCTCTTTTCCTGCCTTTGGATTCACATACTTTTGCCTCAAACACAATTGAGAATGGATAACAGGTAGCGTGCTTGTGTGGAGGCACAGGTATGCGTGACCTCTGCTTTTATGCATATTTCAGGACATTCAGCTACATCTCATAGACAGGTGGCGTGCTCTTAAACAAGTATGAACATGTCTAAGTAATCTCGTGGTTTTAAAAATACAAGAGGCCCTGACACGTTTCACCAGGAACCAAGGCAGTTCTCAACAAAACTAAATCAAGCAAACAGCAATGGAGTCTCTATAGGCTAATATAGCTACCTCACACTAAAACAACTTTATTTTGTTGCAGATAAACATTAAATATCTTATCAGAGTTTGATATATTATTAAAACGTGTAGAAGAAAATAAAGACCGAATTTTAGACGCCCTTTAAACGCCCACCGGTCGGCTTGTCAAACCTTGTCGCGGTTTGTCGTGGATAGTTATGTTGTGCTGCCACCTACCGATAAAGCCTTGTGTCGCAATTCGACAGATGTGTCACAGTACAAATTTAATTTGCGATGTACATTTTTTCCTGGATCAACATTTTAAACTTTTGTTCGGGCCCTGAACAACTTCACTGTCAAAGAAGCTCAGTTCTAATCCGAACTGTGACCTATAATAAAATTAATCATATTAAAATAGGCTAAATGACAGCCTACTCCAGATATAGATGATGCAATTATTTACATCGGCGTTATGTTATAAAGGTTGTCCCTATGTGGTAAAATTGGAGTGCGGAGGTGTTCTTACATGATATCACTCCTCTTATCGTTCTTATAGAAAACAACAAAGATGACGGCACCCAGCAAGCAATTTTTGGTTTAAAAGACGTCTATTAGCCGTCTAAACATAGCCCAGACGTCTAGGCTAAAACAAGGCTAAATTTGGGCTGTCAGTGAAAAGTTAATAGACGTCTAATCATTACCGAGGAATAGCCTAGTCATCAAATAGACCGCTATTAAACGAATACACGTAGACGTCTAAAAGACGGTGAATTTGGGTCTCTAAGCTAAAACAAGGCTAAATTTGGGCTGTCAGTGAAGTTAATAGACGTCTAATCATTACCGAAGAATAGCCTAGTCATCAAATAGACCGCTATTAAACGAATACACGTAGACGGTGAATTTGGGTCTCTAAGTTACAACAAAGCTGAATTTTGGCTGTTAGGGAAAATTTTATACGTCTAACCATAATCATCAAATAGACAGATTATGAATGCCTACATAATAGATAACCACACAATACCCAAAATATTTTTTGTTAACTAAATTTAACATGTTCTTCTCATAAATAGCAATTAATACAAACAAATTAAATATAAAGCTTTTATTAATAAAACCAACAATTGTAAAAATCACAAAATGGAAAACATAAGAAATAATATATTTGTTACAACAAAATCAAATGAATTAAGATTTGAACTTTAGAATTTTTTTAAATAAAGGACAACCAATAATAATACAAATAACAAGAAAATCTAACAATAGTAAACTGATTCATTATTATTTTTTTCTATACCCACCCCCCCCTTCAACTCTCCCTGGTGCTTGCTTAAAATGGCATTCCTCAATTCAAATTCAGTTGCTGTTGGGAAGTTGGTCATCACAGCATCTGCAAAGAAAAAAAAATAAGCATGATAAAAGGCTTTTTGGACATCATCGTGTTTTAGTTTATACATTAATTGTAACGGATTTGATAATAGGGCTCGGTAATATAGCGCTGACATATATACTGATTTGGAAAATGTTTATATCAACACAGACTGATGTCATAAAGAAAATACATTAAATCATTAAAATGATAGTATACATCACCTTTAAGCCAAACGACAGACATGCAAACACAAGCACATACCTGCAATGACCGAGAACAGAGTGGTCTTCTCAAAAGCTGCCTTCTGCAGCGTACCACCCACCTTCATATTAAAATTGGACATGAGGCTGTTTTGCAAAACCCTAAAACAAAAAAAATTGTAACAATTGGTAACAAATACGAACATGACAAATTGTTTATTTTCTTTGGAAATACTTTTACAATATTACAATACTTTGTTGTGAAAACATGGAATAATTAGTGAGTATGGTCACCACAATGTTTGATTTATATTGCATGTTTTGAAGGCTTTACCTGTCCAGCATCCTTCTGGTACGTCTTTAACATTTCTGCCACCGACTTTGCACAGTTTTGACACCTGAGTAACAAATGTCAATGTCAGGCAGATAGAAATATATGCTTCAGTGTACAAGTGTGCACCGACCTTAAATGTTAATGACCATTGAGCTGCAAGTTTTCCATCATTAACCCTATAAAACTCTTTATTCAAGCTGATTGCTGGCCCACACTGAGAAATAGTTTTTCCCCCTGTAGGTCCCCTCACAATCGGTGTCTGCCTCAATACTGTCTGCCAAAATTTAACTCTGTGGTAGTAACTAAAAAGTAGTCAAGTAAACATTTAAACCTCAACTGTACATCAACAGCACTATTCTAATACACACAGATACTTTTTGTAATCGCTAATTTTATATTGACAATTTAAAATTGAATTTTTTTAACACTGTAATATGCAATTATTTTTGAAGTTTCAAACTTTGTTATGGTACTTCGTAACAAAAAGGTCTATTCTATTAGATCTATCTCTGTATGCAACAAGCCATTGCACTGTCACACATTCAATATTACAGATTAAATTATTTTTGGACTTTATGAAAAGTGAAAGCTTTAGCGAGGGCATTTTGTTGTTGTTTTACCATTGCTGCCCGGGTCTCCATACAATCCAGCTGCCTTTCCAAGCATTGGAAATCCTCCATAGTGGCCAATGCAGACAGTTGGACACCAGTGTCTGTTTCCACCCTTTGGCCAACTCTTTTTAATTCTTCTTTTATTTCAACAAGAAGCGTTAGCACCTTTCTTTGAAACCCTAAATGCAACAAAGGCAGTGTTACTTTCAAATATTAAAAAAAAGTACCACACCACTCAAATACTTCCATAACAACAACTTAGCATGACAATATGAGCATGTATGTATTCATGCATGAATGAATGCATGTGTGTATATACATATATATATTTGTTATGCATATTTATTTCTGTGCTTTGTTCACTGGATAATTATCAATAAAACTTTTAGTGCATTTAAATCAAAGAACGTGGATCACATCACTCCAGTTCTGAGGTATTCATACTGAATTGACTTCCACAGTAGATATAAAATAATTTAGACCACGTATCTTGGTGATTGCCATCGGGATATGAAGCGATTTCCAACCAACATTACACAAAGTGCTTTTAAACCAAATCCCTTGCTTTGAGATAACCACTAAATGGCATACTCTAGCCCTGCTATCTGCTAAAATTTCACGGTCCCTACAAAATATGAAATGTAGAATGGAAACATGACAAAGAGATAACACAGTTACTTACAAGAAAATTGAACGTATTCCTTTTGCCCGTCTGTTGATCGCGTTGATTAGCTTCTACACCTGTGGCTTCTGCTCACGTGTTGGTTATTAAAAAAATGGCGTCGGCGGTATTGTTTATCGCGAGATCTGGCCGAATTCTCTACCAACTTCCAAGTCTCGCGTTGGCAGTGGCCATGTCTCAGTACTAGGGCAAATTGCCACCTACAGGTTGGGATATGTAATTGCATGTTTATTTAACAAAGTAAAAAATTCTAATCGGGAAATGTAATGTGTGACAGTACAAATAATGCAAATTAAAACTTGGCCAAAATTACTTGGTTGTTATGATGTCATGCATCCCACACGCTGTACATGTAAACAATTTTAGACTAGCTGGTTCAATATACGGCTATAGCCAAGTCGTTGAAATTAGACCACAGATTGCCTTCGTTTAGCCCATACACAGCCTGTCCAATTCAGGGATAAATCGTGGCTACAGATGTCACGAAATAACACTTATTGTTTAGATATTATTGATAATGCTAACATGACGGGAAACATTTCGCCCAAGGGCTAAAAGCAGACTACACGTAGCCCGTCCAATTTAGTGCTAAAACGTGGCTACATATAGACCATGTCAAGAAACACTTGTATTTGTGTAGATGTTGAGACGGCGAACATGAAGGGATATGAACCATGCACTTCCTGGTAATCAGCTGCCTGGACAAAACCTATAGTGCCTCAGTTTGGACTATGTGTGGGCTACAAATAGCTGCTCTGACGACGAGCAAAATAGCGTATACGCTCAGGCTATTGAACATGTCAAAGAAATTAAACCAAATACCTTATAAACGCTGTTCATTTTGCTTACATGATGTAATATCATATATCTCACAAGTTATTTAGCCAAAAACGACTTTAAACAAAATTCTAGGTTCTTTGGGCTAGAAGTGGGTTACACATAACCGGACTACATCTGGTCTATAGTTAACCGAGACGTTGAAATGACGGCTATTGCTTGCTGGGCATCCAGCATCCCAACAGCTCCACGCTTAATTGCGTCATTATGTAAAGGCAGGTGCCTTAAAGAAATTCTCTTACTATGAAACACGAAAGTGAAAATAAAAAGGCTTTGTTTCTACAGCACACCGGAAACCATGCGGAATCACCACCGCGCCACGCCCAATTATGACATCACCTAAACAAAACGAGTTACAGGCTTACATGAATATATATTACCATATATATGTATAGCCTATACACACATATATACTAATGGAATTGAATTGTAGCGAAAATCGTATTGAAATGCATATATTGTGTGTCTATGTAATAATAGGACTGCTTATGAAAGTCCCATTTGAACTGCAAGTGAATTGCTGAGGTAATGTCACTCTCACTAATGTTTTCAGCGTGAAAGAATGACACAGAGCAGCACGTGATTCTTTCATTTTCTCCTTAAAAAAATTCCAAAACTAACATCACCAGGGCTTCCCGCGCTGTCCACCTGGTATACTTGGAATGCAAATTTGTATCGTGGTTCTTTTCTGGAGCCTATATAGTCAGTGTCTTGCCATAATCTTGGTGTTTGTTTTACATTTGCACTGAGCGTTGTAGTAGCTACTATCATACAACACTATCAATATAAAGCGATAATGAAAACTTTGTATTTTATGTGGCTCGTCGTTTTCCCCTTGTATGCAGAATCCAATGGGAGGGAGGAGATCTTCCATTTAAAGAAAACAATTAAACTTCTACATGCACTGGTGAGGGAGTCTATCTGTCTGTCTGTCTGCCTGACTGTCTGTCTGTCTGTCTGTCTGTCTGTCTGTCTGTCTGTCTGTCTATCTATCTATCTGTCTGTCTATCTGTCCTATATTAATACAATTTCTATCCCACAGGGTCCAAAGACATGCCCAAGGGAGGTGGAAAATACTACATTTGACCTCTCATCGAGTCTTCCAAAAAAGGTAGACATCAAAATATTGTTTGATTTAAAAACAACTGCCCGTTTTAATAGAAAACATCCTGGTCAAGCGGTTTAGGTGTGTTTGATAAAAGTGCACACTTTATTCAAGTAGTCTCTGCGATGATAGACACCCGACCCACATCAAATCGTATTTTTGCATCATTAACGTCATTTTGTTTAAATAAATTGGAATTTGTAAATAAGGTTAATCTATTTATTTTGGGAACAGGGGCAGGAAGTTCTTCCAGGACTGAAGATAGCACTTGCACATACCTTTGAGATCTTCAAGAAGAACGGCCAAGGCCACTGGAAATCCGCTGTGCTCATGGATTTGCGAGGGCTCCTTCACCGTCTCCACCATCAAACGAGATCTTATGAAAACTCCGTAAGTCAGAGACATTTGAGGGTTAAAGCGACCTCTCAAAGTCATTTAAAACTGTCATTAATTGTTTTATTGTTCATTTCTAATTTCCAGATGCCCGTGGTAAGCTCTGAACTTGAGACGCTAGTGAAAAACTTCGAAAAGCTCGATCAATTTCTCACGCGGGAGGTAAGAGATTGCGAGATGACTTTATTAAGACTTTATTAATTTAATTCATTAAACTTGCTGACGTTGGTCAACATTTTATTCGTACTTGAATTATTTATCAATCTTAACTGTGATTTTCTTTCTTTAAGGATTTCCGAAGGTGTGCGTGGGAGATTGCACGCAATGAGATTTTGGGAGTCATGGACCACTTCCAAAAAGTCTTTAGACATAGGAATTTAATATTGTAAATGTTTGCTTTTTATTTACATGGCACTACATGTAATTTTGTCTTTATTTATAATCTTGTCTTAATTCATTATTACGCTAATATATTTATTTTTGTCTTTAATTTATAAATAAGATAACGTTATTTTTTCCATTTGCACTATTTGTAAGATCATTGAACAAATGAACGAACGTATGAATGAACGAATGAATGTCTAAACTAAATGTTATTGAGCGTTCCTTTAATGAATGTAACATCGAGAACAAATGAATGTAGAAGTATTCTAATTGAAACAAATGTTTTGGTTAGAATAAACGACCTTGTTAATGTTACTCTTGGTCACAATTGATAAAATATTTGATTACACTATTTTATATTCTCTATGGGGACAGGGCAAGTAATCATAACGGTAAAGTAGGCCTATATTTAAAGCACGTTTAGCTATGAAGACCTCATGTTATTTATGTATTTATTTTTTCAATAAAGAATAAGCATACAATTATATTTACTGAGACTTATTTCTTGTGACAACTTGATTATAAAACATCGCTCAAAGCTTGCACGCTGCATGGCACATGGCTCTGGTTATATGCATAGCCAGATATTATACGATCAGACGACTGCTGATCGAAAGA
This sequence comes from Barbatula barbatula, assembly GCF_947034865.1. Classification (NCBI taxonomy): domain Eukaryota; kingdom Metazoa; phylum Chordata; class Actinopteri; order Cypriniformes; family Nemacheilidae; genus Barbatula; species Barbatula barbatula. Next base: position 8,102,152 of record NC_136769.1, read on the forward strand.
GATCAAACGAATGTAAGTATCGATGTGTGCAGGTGAAACTTGCAGCCAACTCTCTCTCACGCAAATGGTTTCTCCCTATTACGTTCTCACATATTCAGATATATTACGCTGAATATTGCAAGCGAAATACATTAGTGCTTCTGTGACATTCGGTTGCGCGCGGTCAAAGTATGAAACATTGTGCTTTTCGTTGCACCTTAATACAAATGAATCATTAGAATAGCGACCCGTTGAGTAAATATGGACCCAGACACATTTAAAGTTATTTTACGACGAAGCAGCTCTTCGTTATGCCAAACTAGCACACACCACGTTTCAATGTAATCACATCTATACATTTAAAATGAATGGTTCTGGCCTTATTTGTTTCATGTAGTGTTAAGATTAATGGGATTAGGCTACTTGAAATGCATACAGCAGTAGATGATGGGACAAAACGCAACAATAGCTACACTTCTTAAACTACGTTATCGCTCGAAATGGCCGGCTTAAAGATCATTTATGACGAAGACAGGAAGTATAAATTATATGTTGCACATTACACACATTTAAAAAAAGTTACAAATCCCAGCTGTGCAAATGATATTGGGCGAGGTCCGATTGATCTTGCCCTGCCCTTGATTATGTAATTATATAAATATGTATAATGCATATCTTATACATTTTATACATATTCATATAAAAAGTTGCAGTCTTTAGTTGTATATTTTATTTATCACTGTTTATTGTACTTTGGCTTTGATCCATGAAACTACATTACACCTGTTAACACCCCATTGGGCGTGTGGGTTAACTTCTGAAACATCAAAAAATCCTATAAAAATGTTTAACAGTATATTTAACACTGCTTTCAACACGGTTTTTCTAGCATTAGTAAATGATGATAATTTACAGAATTGCTATTTTTTATTCGATGGTACAATGCATAAACCAGCCCATTTTCACACGCATAGGGGAATCTGCAGCATTAAAAAGTGAAAAACAATGAGAGCGCGAGGTTACGTCAGCCAGCAGTTGCGTCAACTTCCGTACGTCACCTAACAGAAAGTGAAAACGATTTCCCTTCTCAGTTGAAATGTCAGCGACACAAAATACTATGGAATCAGGTAAGGCTTATTTTCCATGGGATTTTTTCCACGGGATGCCAATTTGACCTATATACAGTAGTAATATGTTTGTTTTCTCATATTGTAACGCTGCTGGTTGCGAGGGGAAAATAAAGTTTGTTCGCTCCGTGTTTGTTCGTTCCCAGTTTGTTTGTGGTACGCACTGTATTGGTAAACAAAAGTAGCATATATGCTCTAAACCTACCTCTTTTTAAGTGCTTGCTCTAAATTCATGAAATATTTTAGTATAGATTTATCAAAGAGCGGCTTTTTTCTCATTGAAGGGGAAACCTTGTGGGCATTTCCTATTGAGGCCAAAGTGAAAGTGCCTCTCTTCATTCTTCGTTTTCGCTTTTCATACTGTTCACATATATACAAAGCATTAAACATGTCGCTGTTAAATTCACCCAGACCAGACCGTAGAAAACATTATGCACGCAAGGATGAGACAAACCAAAATGTGGACTTATATTTGTGTGATATTTTTGACTCTGCAGAGTCAATGCTCTGCCTGCGAGTGGTTCCGGCGATACAGGCTAGTAAGCGACGAGTCTCTGACGCTGCTTTTGCGAATGGTAAGTTAAACTTTGAATTGTTATATTTGAGAATGAGTGTGATTTATCGCCACAGTTCCAGACTGTTGCTTTAGAAACCCTCCGCAGTGTTTTTAAGAACACTTTAAAGTATTTAAACATCCATTATACATGTATTTTACTTATAAATGTGTTAATGTGATGGCTTTGGGGTTGTATTCACAATTATTAAGAACATGATACAGTTTTAATGAAGAATGTTGTCACTGATGCACTGATTTTATTTAGTCTGCAAAGCATAAACGTTTAAGGGAAGTCTTGCATAGGGACACATTTTTGCACTTTGACAGGATGTGTGAAATGTTTTTTTTACAATGTTATAGGGTCCAGATCATCCTACACAAAGGGTGCCTTTTCCTGGATCACTGTACAAATACATGGACAATGCTAAGGTGGGCAAAAAAAAATTTCTGTTTGGAATTGGTATCAGAATTTCATTACCTGAAAGAACAACATACTGTATGGGTTACTATTACAGTTTATCCACTGTTGAAGAAATTCAACTTAAAAACTTTAGCTCAAAAGCTACATTAATTTATGTAAACCTGACTTTAAAATAGTAGCATTCTGTGTTACTTTTGAATGTAGATATTGGTTCAATCATTTTGATAAGTTCAAGTAATAATTTTTTTTAACATGACTTATTGAGAACATTCTTTTTTAAAGACATATTTCTTTTTAAAGACATATTGTTTTTATATCATGAAAGCAAGCACAGGTCACATATTCACACTGTCTCTACAATTGATCTGTGTATTTACAGATGGAGGACCAGGTGAGGTTTCTTACCTTGACCTTAGACCTTATCATAGACCTCATGGATGCGAAAGAGCAAATGAGATCAGTAAAATGGAACCCCAAGACTGTGGACAATTTTCTGAATGTCCTGCACAGGCAGTCGTCTGACCTCAAAGAATGTGTAAGTCTTGTGTTGTACAAAATGTTGTATATTAACGAAATATTTTAAAATGTTGTGTTTACAAAGCTTTAATAGTAGAGTTTGCCCATTATGTAATTTTACTGTTTTTGCTGATTGTTTGTATTTTGCTTGTTTAGGCGGCTCGATACCAAAAAGCATCACATACGTCTTACGAGAGAAGAATAAAGAGGCACTTCAAGGTTTTAAAGAAAATGCTAAAGAAAAAAGTAAGTTTTGCACAGCATGACATATCACATGTGGTTCTACTTTCTACTGGTTGTACTGCACGTGTGTCAAAGACAAAAAGAAAGGCGAACATTTCTTGTCAGAAGTGAACAAGGCGTATCTACTTGCTTTTAATACATCTTTGGGCTTTAAACACCATAGACCTTGTCAAAACCATGTCATTGCCTGAATACGCGATTATTTTTCCATTGTTTGTTTTCCCATTGTAGGAAGAGGCATTTTGTATTTGCGTTTCTGAATGTTACTTTGTAATAGAAATGTTGTCATCAATAATAAATGAAATCAGTTACAGCAAGTTATTTATTCTGTGTTTTAAGGAATACAGTGCCTGGGCATGGGAGCAGATCCGCAGGGTTGTGAGAAGTCACCTGCAAAGAATGGACATCATGGCAAGCAATGCAAAGACCTTCTTGAGACTAAAACATCAAACGTCATGATCAGGGCAAAGAATTGCCCTGTGGTACATTCCATAAAACAAAGAAGAATCAATTTTCTATATGAGCAAATGCAAAAAAAGACTGATCTGTGTTATATGTATTTGTTTACATTTCTGTATACCATTTTTTAAGGTGTTTTAAAGCAGTGTTTACTGTTTAATTTTTTTCTAATCAAAACTTGAAGTGATCAAATAAGCTTTTTTTCTCATACAAAATCGGTAAACTGAAATGTTTTTTATAAAGGTATTTTTTATAATGCTTATCAATAAAAACAAACTGCAGTTTGCAGACTTAGCCTAAAATTTGTTTGGGATGCAAATGCTATTGTAATTGTCTGAAATGTAGTTCTTCTATTTGTTATTTATTTTCATTTTATTTATTCACTTCTCTATCAGTATATTGAATGTTTATTTATTTATACTTGTTTTTTACTTTCTTAATGTCTTAAAAAATGTTTTATACTATTTATTAAATGAAAAAATAAAAATTATTTATTGAACCTGACACATTTAGTCGTTTTCTGAATAATTGACGACAGGCCGTTCAATAATGCAGTCCATATGAACAAATGTATGGCTTAGATATCTTATCTTAGATATTATAGCTTACCATAATCATTACAAATAAACAAAAGCAATTTAGAAAATGTCTAAGTGGCTTACGTGGTTTGTTTTATTAATTAGACAAGGATCATGATATACATTTTATGTTGCCTAAATCATAGCCCCCACAGCTGAACTAATCACAACAGTTAGACAGAAACATGGATCATAAATTAAAAAATAAGCAATTTAGCTAATAAAGGCATATGAAACAGTCAATAGTCATGATATTGAACTTTATTTTGTTATCCTTATAGATGTAAGTAAGTACAGACAAAAACTAATGTTTACATTTGCAACTCATCCGGTGATTAGGCGATTGCAAGCAGTGGGAAAGGCCCTGTTCCTGAATCAGTATATGACGCAACTGCTTGCGCTTTTCATGAAATAAAGACGAGAGTAAGCGGCTGCAGTAAGGGGAGGAGTGGAACAGCGCAGGTGAGAGGAAATGGTTTGTTGCAATGGCGGATTAGGCAAATTGGGGGCCCAAGGCGAAGGTGTATCCGATCTTTAAAAGAGAACGAAAATGTTTTACTTCAAAATGAAAATGGAAAGCAGAGAACACACAAAGTGTACCACTACACAAACTAATAGTCACGATGGAACCCAATAGAGAATAAGGTTTCAGATAACACGTCTTTGCCTAAATGCCAGGAAAACTAGCACTGTTTATTATTTTTTTAAGATAAAATAAAAAGTGACTTGACATTTGAGATTGAACATTTCAAACATTCTACAAACAAACCTATGTACATGATACATGATAGGGAGATACAAATTTTATCTGATGCTGCAAAAAAAAAGAAAATACATCAAAGCATCAAAATGCATCAAAATGTTGTTACTAATCTTTCACATGTCCAAAACTGTTCTAAAAGGTTAGAAAAATCCAGTCCACAATCACTTTTTTATATTGAAAATAAGTTATTTTGTGTGTGTTTTATTCAGTTTTTGAAAAACATAATTTGCAAAAAAAGTAGCATCCAGTATTTTTCCCTAAACATTTTTGCAGTTTTTGCAGCAGTTCTGATCAGGACTGAGGTTGATTAACAGATTTATGCCAAAAAATGTGAAAACAAATATTTATCTGATTTTTACAGAAGTTCAATTGAGTGGATGTTTTCATCCCGAACATAACGAAAGGGTGGTGAATTTGCTCACAGTGTATTATTGAGTTTAGGAAAAATGTTCAAAGCATTTTCCCAAAATATGTGTAAAAATAAGATTTGTCACCAAAAATCATTCCATTTGCTGTGACGCAGAGAAGCGAAGCGCAGCCACACGGTTACGGACTAGCCCATTTCATTGTGAAAGAAGGGGGTGTATGTGTGTAGTCAGATAAACATGAACGGGACATTTTAACTACTACTTCAAAGTTTCTACGTATTTCTTAAGAATATTAATACAATGCTTTTGAAGTGTTCATGATGATAAGGGTTTTGTTTATTTTTTAGGTTGGTTGGGGGCCCCCCTATTATGACCGCTGGTAGGGGGCCCCAAGCAGCCCCCTACCTATGCCTCTATGTTACGACCGCCTCCAGTTGCTAGACGGGGGCAGAGCGGAGGGATGGCATTTGGGCTCAAGCCACTGATGGTTTTTCAAAAGCCCCTAATCTATCTCAGGTTTCTGAATGAATTATCTCAGTACGCTGAGTGGCAGCATTCAGCTTTAAACTCGGTCCTCCACTCCAGTAACGTTAACCGAAGAAGATGTGCAGATTAAAACACATGTTAATAACATGTGTGTAAATGAAAATGTTGAATCTTTTGACAGTAAACATGCTTTTCAAATCGGTCATTATTACAGTGTCTTCTTTATTCCTGTGATGGGAAAGTGTCTATTTATAGTTATCTGGAGTGAAAACTGTTAGCTGATGCAGATATTACCGGTTAATGTCTAATAATAGCAGTAATATTTTTTGACCGACTTGTTACTAGATTTTCTCATGCTTTCTGTGCCCTATATTACTGTAACTTGGTGCAACTGCAGCAGCGATACCAGCGGCAAGCGCTCGTCAATGTCAAAAAGTTGACCAATCAAACGAGAAAGACAGAGTTTACGCAATTCCAGCCAATCAAATTACAGAGGCCAAGCACGATGTCAGCCAATCAGACTGAAGAAGTGCGAACTGTGTGTGTAGCGAGACGCAAGAATGCAGACATAACAACTGTTTACAATAAAAACAGCTGACCCCTAACATCTAACTACTACAAGAGCAGGATGCATGCCGGTTAGAAATGTGTCCGAGTTACAACTTACATCCGCCTTGCTCGGATGTCATGCTGACGTGTGCCAAAAAACTCTCGCGGCAACGAGGCGGCCTGGCCAAAATCCGCAGCAGAGAGCAGTAGCCTTCCCCGACTGTGTTGATGAAAACGACATGCTTGACGACACATCTTATGTTGATTGGGCGAGAATGTCAGCTGATATTTTTTCCTTAAGTGTTCTATTAATTAAGTAATGAATTAAGTCCATTAACTGAAGTAGTTTTTTTATTTATATGTGGAAAAAACACACCTGTGTGAAACATATTGTCCTCACAACCACCTTCACGTAAAAGCAGTGGCAATCAAATTGCATCGATTTCATCTGCGATAAAATGCGCTATTTTAAATTTTATTTAAGTATATCAAAAATCATTACAAAACAAGATGGTATACAGTTTATATTCAAAAACATCCATTTTAAGAGGAGCTAAGACAAGAAAAAATCATAAAAGATAATACAACAAAGAAGACAAAAAAGAAACAATTTCTTTACAATTTTCAATCAATCCATATGAATAAATTCAAAACGAGAAATATAATTTATATTATCAAATAAGTCTAACAAAATTCCAGATTTGTATATTTGCCTTAAACAGCATTTTTTAATATTGTCCCGAATAATTCTTAAATACTATAAAAAGGGTGATTTTAAAAAATTACATCTGGGAATACAATTCTTAGCTGACAAAAGTAAGTTTCAACTCCTTCTTCACAGTTTCCATATTATTTCTTTTATAAACGACATGTTTAATTCTAACACATTTTTCTCATTTAACCACAATTATTGCACTTTTTTCCAGGAATTAAAGAAAAATATGCTTATTGTTTTCTGGAAATGAGTTACAGAATTGACACAATATAGGAGCCCTCCAGACGGATAAATATCCATACAATTTTAAATGAATTTCTTTGATTTTGGGGATTAAGTGGAAACTTTACATAAGATGTTCTAATATGATTAAGCATTCGTTTGTCAAAGAAATTATTTCTTACAGCCTTGACATAAGTGTTAGAACATTTCTCACTTTTAAACTCAGTTGGCCCAAGAAAAAAGCCATAAAAATGCGACATTTATGTCAGTCGACTCGACAGCGCGATTTGGGAATGTCCGTCTTGCCTCCACTGTTTACACTCCTCCCCTTAGTGCAGGCACCTACTCTCGTCTTCTTTTCATGCGATGCAAGGTGCATCTCAAACAAGCATCCGAAAGCATATACGCATCTTGAATCTTGGGTGCTTGGACCCTTTCCTATCACGTAGCGCGACGCGTGTCCCCGCATATCTCTTATACAGTCATTGGCGTTGTTTGTCATCACGAAAGATGATTATTTTTACACGTTCTAGCGATTTCTCACTCGAACTGCTCCGCTTCGTGTCATTATGACACGATCCCTTACGTATAAACTGAAAACCTGCTGCTGTTTACAAAATCACTGCTCTTGATGTTTGAAGGTGTTTTGTTTCTTTATTTTAAATCGGTTTCTTGCAATGGAAAGCTTGCAAAGTCTTCTCAGAAGAGATTCACAATACAAAGAAGATATGACAAACCGCAACCCTGCTCGCCTCACACAACACCTCATGCGGTCATTTAGTAATAGCCATTTTAATGACATCCCATGATGATGCATTTAAAGGAAACTCCTATCGGTTGTTGGTATAGGTCAAATGTCCTTATGTTCATCAATGCACAGAACGAAATACGCTGTGTTTATTTTTTCCAGAACTTCAACAGCTTAAATAAAATCCCGTGCGCTTCGTATACGCTTATGATGGTGAGAACGGAATATTCCGCTATTAGGTAATGACTACACGGGCATTATTAAGTCTATTGACACTCATAACTGTGGTTAATGGAACCCAACATGCCCTGCTTGAATATCGCTAGAGATCGTCTGTGAACGGTACTGTGGTCTGTGGCGTGGGAGGTGAACTCGTGTATCCGTTGCCACCAGTCATGCATGATGTGGGCTGTGCAATAGGCTAAATGCATTTTGGTTTCCCATTGTCTGAATTGCAGTTGTAAAAAAATCCCATTCATGAAAAGACATGGGACTTACCGAGCAGCCACTTTTAACTTTTCAGTAAGAGATGAAAATGGGAGCACGTTTCACTGGCGCATTTTTTATTTGAGTCAGCCATTCTGATATTTACAGCAAAGCGAAGGGACGCTTAAGATATATATATATATATATATATATATATAGAGAGAGATAACCTTGGAAAAAAAAGATAGAAAGGGGCTGCATTTACAAACACAAAACGTGAATAATATATACACAAATTATTATTCCATTCTGCGAAAAGCAATAATAAAAGACGATGATAAAAAAAAAACGTCATTTCTAGCCTTAGATGTGTCCTGTTTTAACATGGTGTTAAACATTGGATCATTTATTTAGCCTAGTGTAAACACAAGTAAGATTAAACGTGAAAAATCATAACCCCTTTACAAGTAGGCTCACATAAAAATCTGGTATTTCAGAAACTAAATAAAACAAGGCAGATATTTAGATTAAGATTTAAATGTAGACTCGACAAATATATCTATATATATATATATATATATATATATATATAGATAGATAGATAGATAGATAGATAGATAGATAGATAGACAGATCTATGGATAGATATGACTTATTGTTGCCGACCACAACAAAAGAGGGAGATCTTCAGCACAAAGTGAAATGCTCTTGCGGTTTGTGTTTTCGTTTTTTCTTTCCACTTACGTAGCTTCTGGTCCGAAAAATTATGAATTCTTGCTGTATAAAACGGAAGATGGGTATCCATTTCAGACATAAGAAGATATTTTCAGCAAGTAGTTTTAACAGTGTTCGTGGCCGAGTGCTACATTTGACAGTTATTATTGTTCAGCCCGCGGATCTTGAATTCCTTTACATCATGAAGCTTCAGTGCATCACTTTGCTGTGTTCCTTTTTTGTCTGCGCGCGAGTTAGCTCGATGCCAACAAATTGTAATCTTCGGTGGAAACTCGTGAAATCATCTCACAATCTACTCGAGAACATGGTGAGTTGAGACTGTACTTGTACAATTATTTTTTTAGATTATTCAACATAGGAAAATTAAGGTGGAGAATTAAGGTTTAACTATAGAACCTAACCATATGATGATGTTTGTAGTAAGACAATCTCCTTAAACATGCTGCACTTTTACTATCATAAAATCATTTAAATAATGACAGAATGTTCCTTTTTGTGTGGAGTATCCCTTTAAGTGACTTTCATTTTTCAAGGTCTTTCATTTTCTCTCTATGGTCTATGTCCTAATCGGATTATGTCTGTTTTATTAGGGGGGTCTTTTCCCTTGGGAATGCTTGGATGAAAACGCCAAGATGGAGTTTCCCGAATCTGGTCTGCAATCTAAGGGCTTAAATCAGGTGAAATAAATGATCAAAGAAGACTATCAAGAACACAACGACATTACCTTATCCCATTAAGCAAATAATGTTTTCTGTTGTTGCTATATTTGTAGAAAATCAGTGTTGAGAGAACAGTATTTCAAATTATGGAGCACACAGACACTCTGTTTGCCAACGACACTCTCCCAGAGTCCTGGGACCAGCAGAAAGCAGACCATTTCCAAAACATCGTTTACCGTCTAACTAAGGAGAACAGATGTGTGAGTACAAATACATTGTTTCAACATACTTTGTATATGGCTGTGAACACACCTGTAATTGTGTCATAATTCATCTTCTTGTGTAGATTTTAAACAAGAGACATGGCCACCAGATAGATTTTTCTGCAACAGACAGTGCACTGAAAACCTATTTTGAAAAATTAGCCACTCTACTTAGAAACAAGGTACAGTATACCAGACCTTATAAAAAATGTGTATATGATATGCGTGCCAAGCTTTCATTCGAATTAAAAACTGTCATTACAACCCATATACCATCTTTACCTTTTTCTCCAGGACAACAGTTTCTGCGCTTGGGAGGTTGTTCGCAAGGAGCTCTTGCATGTTCTTAGTTTCGTCCTCAGGATGAACTCATCCAAAGTGTAGTTTTCCCTATAGCTTTATCTGTTTATTTATTTATTTATCTATTTATTTACCTATCTATTTATTTATGTATCTATTTATGTATTTATTGTCTAAAAAACAATGATATGTGTGGTGCACTCAATAAAAGTGATAACACTGAATTATTTTTCTTGGTTACCAATTGAACACGATGCACAGTACTTTAAATGACCTTGACCCTAAATTTGTTAGCGAGTTCAGTGTGAATATGAAGTTAATGAGCAATATGAATGCACAAATAAATGATAAACAAGAATAAATGCACAATTGTAGGTAGGCCTATTAAAAATGGTTGGGTTCTCTCAACCCAGCATTGGGTCAAAAATGGACAAACCAAGCCGATTGCTTATAAATGATTCATGCTCAAAATGCAGGGTTGTTTTAACCCATTGTTGGGTTAAATATAGCCGTATTCTGAGTTCATTTCACCCAACAATGGCTTTATAGAACCTAGAATTTTTGTGGGAATTAGTCATTTGAACACTCACGGGTTAAATTATCCATAGATGAATGCCATTTCAGTATACACATCTGCTTTGATAACATGGAAGAAAAAATGTGTACAGACATTATTGTCATTCACAAAACATTTTATCTTAACACTGAGAGCTCTCCTTAAACAGTAGTAAAAGTTTTTAGTTAAGAGTTTCCACTTTAAACCTAGTCACAATGCTGCAGAGAGCAACTTTTTTTAAGGAACATAAAGAAATCTTAAGCTAAAAAAAAGCGGGTTGACCAAGTTGATATTGATGATGTCGGCAAACAGTGATTGGCTGTAATATATCGGCCTATTGTATTATCGGCCTACTTCGATATCATTAAAAATGACCATTTATCGGCCGATACCGATATGAGCAATAATTTATTGTGCATCCCTACAATAATCCTAAAGTGCAGGAGATAAACAATCTCTTCAATATTGTTTTTGTTGCGGCAGCACTGATGAAACAGGCTTTAAAGGCATCTCGGAAGAATCCTCATCGGTTTTACATAAAGGGAAAGCCCCAATTGTTTAAAATATTTTAACTTATATAATGACTTCCTGTTTGAAGAGAAAAAGAGATTATCGAGGTGAGACTGAGGATGACCTCAAAAAGACTCACCTTTATTATCTTTATCTCCATTTCCTCTCCCCTGGTGCAAGGACAACATTTTATTTATGGGTTTTACACTTCAAGGTCTTACACTAATGAAGGAAAAAGGAGTAGCAGGCAGACTAGTGCAATGGTACAGTTTGTCAGTTTTTTTGAGCATACACTTATAATATCCCATTGCATATGTGCAAGGAAAACTTGAAGAGTTACAGAATCAAAGAATTAGCTCAGTATTTAATCCCTTACTGTGAAATTTGATTTCATGATGCCTGGTAAACCCTTTTTATCAAAAGATCTCTTTAAAACCAGGACAAAGAGAGAATATTATTTGTGCATCTAGACACATGAAAAACAGGATGTGTTCTTCTGCAAGACATAGTGCAAACAAACAGGATATGTGCATGCAAGCGTGAATGCTTTAAACTGTGACCCCCTAAAACCTATATCCCTTTAACATACTGCAATGTCTGCTATAAATAACTTCTGCTGATACAAACAAATGACTATGCACAAACTTGAGAAATTACAGCGGGAAACTAATAGGTCACAGCTAGTGTTGCAGTACCCAAGATCGATCCAAGACCATTTTTTGATGGTCTTGTCTCGATCTTGACTGTCTTTGGTCTCGGTCATGTCTTGGTCTCAGACTGGTCTCTGGATTTTATTCAAGACCGGTCAAGACCACAACTGTGGGAATTACACTAACTGGTGCATTGTCTGATTTACTGTTAACATCATTCATCCGATTGGATGTATAACTCATTTTTTTAAAAGCATTCACCACTTTTGATTATTCTGTTACTTACTGCTGGTAAGAGAAGAATGGGGGATTGTCATGAATAAATCTGTCAATAAAATGAATACACACAAAGGCCCACAATATCCGAGATGTGCTTGAAAAATTGTACTTGTATGAGACCTTGTTTTTTTATAACATCTGATGTGATATTGATTTTGTATAATTATTCAATAAAACTTTTGAGCGTTTCAGCTGTTTTGCTATTGATTAGATAAAAAAAGCAATGAAACTCAAGTCACTGAATGTTTTGTTTTGTTGAAGGTCACTGACTTAAGTTTATTTTGGGTATTTAACATTTTTTGTTATGTTTAGTTGTTGAAATTTTCACTTGCACAAATGTTTTTATATGTTACAGAAGGTGGATGATAAACATCCTACATTTCTGCACAATAAATCAACCAAGATAATTCTATTTTTATTATATATATTTTGTGTTTTGTGGATCTTTTGAATGAATTTTGGGAGTACTGGTCTTGGTCTCGACTTGGTTTGGCTTGCCTTGTTCTTGTCTTGGTCTCGACACCCCCTGGACTCGGTCTTGTCTCGGTTTTGGTGGTTTCGACAACAACACTAGTCCCAGCTCTCAAAGTCTAAAGATCAATCTTAACATTTCGTATGCTGGAATCAAATCATATTTGACTATTTCACATTCATCCCTACTAAATATTCACTTGATCTTTTTCAATCAGGTTCCAAAAGTCAAATGCTTTCAAAATAAGAGGAGAATCCAGAATCAGTGCATTAAAAATATTTATTTTTCAAAGTTTGGCCACAATATAAAACATAAAAATGTAAAAAAGGCAATATAAAAAACACAATTACAGTAATAATGTAATCGGTCAGTGATTATTTTTGCTCTTCAGTGCTGAATGGAAATTGTGATTGTTCTTTCATGGTTTTTCGACCAGGCTTACGCACATAAATAATTAATAAATACAAATGAATAAATAAATACTAATAAATAAAATGTAACATATAAATAAAGTTTTACAAATAAATAGAACGTCCTGGGTCTCATAGCATAATGTCCGTGTTGTGGTTCAATATGTAGTCCAGTACGCGGAGAACCACCTTTCGCACAACTTCCCATGCGCAGTAACTGTAATTCTGCAGAGACATTGACAATGACATTCAGCATCAAAAAAAATTCTGATGTAAGACCATATACAAAATTATAGTGTGGGTAAGGAGTCTTACCTTTTTCTTCATATTGGCTGATAGGGTGTCAAAGTAAACTTTGAGCGCAGCATCTCTGTCCAAATCCTGTCCAGCTTCAGATTTGCTCAAGATCTATAAGACAAAAACAACTAATAAATGATGGCACAAATAACTCACTTATTCGCATATGGCAAGTTCCTTTGATCGGATATGAAAAAGAAAAAAACTATGATTTTTCTCCTACACATTTGCTGTCTTTAATTTGGCGGAATAGGGTGTGTAAAAATTCATCCAATTTTTCTTCATTCCACTCGTCAGGAACGCCATTGTTCTCAAACAGTGCGTCAATATTCTGCAGTGTCTGGTAAATAGCCTTCTCGACTCCGACCTGATTTAAAAACAGGAGTAAAACGAAAAGTTAACAGAAATCTCAGTGCAGCTTAAAACCCCTTTAAATGGTCTGTGCACGTTACCTGTTGCGTTTTGTTTGACTCAAAAACATTTTGAGGGAAAGTAACTGAAACATCATCATCCAGGCATTGCGCAGGAAAAAGCCCACCCTAAAAGGAATTCGGTAAATTTAAGAACATATACGAACCTTCGCCTCATACTACACAATATCTATCTTCAACAAACAATAGGCCTTACGAAAAAAAGTCTTACCATAGTATCCAGGAGAGTATATGATCTCTTCATCAAATGCTTCCGAAGGATGCATTTTGTTGGAGATGAGTTAACGTGCGCAAAGCAGATAATGGTGCACAGCCAGGCCATACGATGCAGGTCCATTGTAACAGATGCCTGAAAGAATATTTAATGTAAATCAAATAATGCAAATATTAGGTCATAAGTAAATAAATTAGCCACTAATTGTATTACTTACCTCGTTGAATCTTCTTGTGTATACAACGCGTTTTGTCGATATGATACAGACTCACAGTAGGATTGGAGTTTATATACTGCATATTTGATTTAAACGTGAAAGAGATTTTACACTTTCCACTATGAATAGAAAGGGGGCACAATTTTCGTTTTAGAAATGTTTTAACCCAGGGGATTTTTAAACGATTCATTTGAATTGTTTTGCTTCTCTGAAGTGTATCCGATGTACCCGGGTTGATAAATGCCCACGAAACCATGTGTCATAATTCAGATCAAGAACTACTGCTTTTAAGTCACCTTAAAATATGTTGTATGTGGTGAATCGCCCAAGGTATCAACGAAACACACACACACACACACACTAAAATAAACAAACGAATTCCAGTGAATACAAATGAGCAACGGATGATTAAACTGGCTTTCACTGAGACAGTTATTATGTGGCATGCAGGTACATGTTTTCTTAGTCATACAGGTGACTTGACATTTTTGACAGTTCTTAGTCACCATAATGCAAAACCATATCTGCATAAAAAATGATTTTATTCTTATGGTTTATTAACTTTGCAGTAAGCCATAACATACACGAGAGATGTAATTTAAAGCCCCAATAGTAGTGTTTAGTTTATAGTGAGGTGTATATCAAAATTGGAGCTCATTAGCATCAATTGCATGGCCCTGGTTTTAGATCAGACAACATCCACAAAAGTTCTCACTGAGGCAAGCCACCATGTTTCATAAACATATTATTATGATTTATTATTGTTTTAAATGGTTAAGGTCTTCCATGGTATACTAGGTCTGGTTTAAAAACCCATTGGGCAGTTTCCTGGGAGGGCTTAAATTAAATACAGGACATTTAAGAAATATTTTACATTCATAAAAAACTGGTGTGCATCTTGAGAAACCCAATGACATTGATATATTTTATCATGCGTTAAGACAGCTCAAACGTGCATTTTAAACTGGGAGCACAGGTATTTTTTAGTTTTTGGAAAACCACCTCACAAACCTTATTCTTTTGAATTAAAAATCTCTACACCCACAACAGCCGATCTTATTTCGACTGGGAGGGATTTGGCATGTGTGCACTCTAAAAAAAGAATCCGTAAAAATAGGGCACAATAATGTATTAATATGAAGGAATGAGTCGTTTTACCTGTATTTTACAGTTTGCACTACATTCAATTGCACTAGCAACTGTCTGTTAAATAAAGAAAAAAAAACTGGTACTTTATCCGTTTCTTACTGGATTTTTGTGTGGTATAGCCTATAGCCATGTCAGTAAAACCCAGAATGTGTGAAACGTCACCAATGCTTTGTTTCTAGCGAAAACCAATAACTGGCACATTTCAGTCCTGTGGGTATATGGAGAGACCGCACTGGCCAAAAGTGAAAATGATGAGAAGGAACTGAAAGGGTGAGAACAAGTTGAGTGAAAGTCACATGATTGGTTTAAAGTTTAAAATAGCGCCTTATTGTCATGATCCTGCCTCTCCTTGTCTTGGTTTTCGAGTATTGTGGCAGGATCATGTCAGTCCCATGTGTTTTGTGTGGAGAAAGAGCATTGTTTTGGTTTGTCACGCCATGCTCTTCTCCGGTGTCGCGTCATTTAGCCCCGCACCCTTGTTTCCCTGTTAGCGGCCCATTAGTGTTAGTCTTGTCACCGTCCCTGGTCCATCTTTCCCTTAGTGTTTCATTCCCTTCACCTGCCGCCACTCTCCCTGTGTCATCAGTCCTCGTTAGTGTTTCCCTTTATCTAGTCCCTTGTCGGTTCATTGTCATGATCATCCCTATTCATATTAACTCACCTTGTTGGATTATTCCTGGTCGTGTTCTGAGTTTGTTGATTAATTATTCGAAGGACTGCGTTTGTTTTAGTTAGTTCTAGTTTACATTCTTGTCTTGGTTCATGTTTTCCCATCGTCGGTCTTTTGTTTAAATAAAGTTTTGTTTTTTTATCTCACGTCTGCCTGCGCTTGGGTTCTGTCCATAAACCGTGACACTTATGACAAGATTTAAACTTGTTGGTTTTGCCAATCTACCCTAAAGTCAAACGAGATCAGCAAGAGAAGAACGAGTGACAAATCTAAGTTACTTGGCAAACCAAAAAAATACTCATAAATGGTTATGAATCATCGACTGTTTGCGTCTTTCTTTGGCAGACACAACATCTACAGCAAAGCTTTTTTCAAACCAGAACCGCACAAACTTTTTAATTCAATTTTATTTATACAGCACTTTTCACAATGTGCATTGTTCCAAAGCAGTTTTACAGGGGAAAATAAGAAAAAACAAAACACAGCACAAGGTGTTAATAAAACAAGTTAAACAGAGTCTGCTGATCTTGTAGCAGCAGGTAGATCATTCCACCAATGTGGAACAGATCCAGAGAAGGTATGGGAGAATGACTTTGTACCTTTACAGACCGCAGGGATCTGGCAGGAACATAGGTCTGCATTAGCGAGTGAAGATGCGATGGTGCAGAGGTGGTCTTAAATTGGGCGAGTGTGTCTGATCCTCAAATAGTGCCGGGTAGGCTATTCCAAGGTTTGGGTGCTACGTATGAGAAAGCTCGACCCCCTATGGTGGATTTAGTTATTCTAGGTGTTATCAAAAGTCCTGAGTCTTGAGATCTTAGAGAGCGTGATGGCTTGTAGTGTGATAGAAGCTCTGTAGGGGCTAAACCATTTAAGGCTTTATAAGTGATTCAAAGAACTTTAAAGTAAATACGATACTTAATGGGAAGCCAGTGAAGGGTCGATAACATTGGGGTTATGTGATTGTATTTTCCGGACCTGTTAGAACTCTGGCAGCTGCATTATGAAACTAACTTTAGTTTGTTTATTGATGATGCAGGACAACCAGTAAGTAGTGCATTACAGTAGTCAAGTCTTGAGATCACAAATGCATGAATAAGCTTCTCTGCGTAAATTTTTCGTCATATGGCAACATTTCTAAGGTGGAAAATGGCTGATTTTGCTACATTTGAGATGTGATTTCAAAATGACAGGTTGCTGTCTACTATAACGCCTACATCTTTTACTGTATTTTTTGGAGTAACAGTATATCCTTCAATTTACAGGTTACGTTATCTTTGGTCCGATAATATTTCATTAGAATTTAAAAGAAGGAAATTACAAGTCATTCAATGTTTTATATCTTCGATGCACTCTGCCAATTTGGATAGGAGGAATCATCTGGTCTTGATGAGATAGCGGAGTATCATCTTCACAGCAGTGGAAGCTAATTACATGTTTTTTAATAATGTTTCCAATGGGCAGCATGTATGGAGAATAGCAAGGGTCCTAAAACCGATCCCTGAGGTAATCCATAAATTACTTGCATTAGATTTGATGATTCCCCATTTAAATGGACAAATTGGTCTGTCTGACCATTGTAGTGCCTGTCCCTCAATACCGGTATAATCGTGCAAGCGATCTAGAAGTATGTTATGGTGTACAATATCGAACGAAGCACTAAGGTCAAGCAGAGAGTTAGATGTTACCTTATTCTGATGCTGTAAGCAGGTTGTTTGTAATTTTTACGAGCACAGTTTCAGTACTACGATTTTGTAAGAAAGAGCATAACTGAGTGGACACTACTATTTCTAGTATTTTTGACAGGTAAGAGAGATCTGAAATCGGTCTATAGTTTCCTAGTTCTTGGAGTCCAAGTTTGGTTTCTCGAGGCAGTCATCTTAAAGGGTCCTGGGACATGGCCTAGATTAATTGACAAGTTGATAATGTTATAAATGGGCTCAATTGCAACGGGTAGTAACTCTATTAATCATTTAATAGTTTTGAGGTCTAATAAGCAAGTTGTAGGTTTAGATGTTGCAATACGTTTAATTAAATCTTCCAGTTTTATAGGATTTTTATAGGCCTTTCTTTTGGGGATGGTACCAATTCAATAAACTTCATAATACCCAAAATGTAAAAACTCTGCCTCCACCCAGAGCCGTTGAGAGAGAGGACCCGTGAACCACCATTGCTGTGATAAAACTGTTCCATTGCAGTGAACGGACTTGGCGCGACTTTTTCTAAATTCATAGTTCTTATCGTGTTTGATAACCCGCAGTAATTAAAAGAACACCCGACATTACCCGTTTGACAAAAATGCCGCGCCCTGAACCGCACCTGCATGACATCTATTTGATGTTCCGTGAGAAAATAAATGGTTTTGTCTACAATTAACAAAATATAAGGAAGATTGTGCATTTTTAAATATGGCAGAGTTTCGGGAGAGACAACCGAGAGTGAATCCACTAAACTATTGTTAGCTAAGGAGCTACATTTGTTTAGTGATTTATGAAATGTGTTTGATTTATGCAAAGTTTGCTAAAATAGTTATATATTGTTATATAGTTTCCATACCAAAGCGCTAAAGGCTAAGCTGCCATCAATGCTAAATAAAGCTTAACGCAGAAAAGGGACCAGGAGCATGAATAATTGTGATAATGTATCGAGTCCTCTGGCTGCTGTCCATCATCAGTTGCACGCGATTGGCTACAATGCTCAAAGCTGCAAATCAAGCTGCTATAAGAAACAAGCTCTTAAGGCAGAGCTTGAGCACAACTTCGCAGATGAGGTGAGTCGAAATAGTCCTGGCTACTGGATCCGCGTTCCGTCCCGCGCGTATTATTGCCCGACCCGCACCAAAAAAAAGACACATGGTTCACCCGACGGGTGATGTTTTTGACACCATTCCACCGAACAATGCATCATGAGAGGAAAAAGCAATAACACAGACTGGACATGGATGAGTTTGAATCCTCTAAAATGAGCAAAGTTAATGATGTGAATATTATAGTGATCTGCGTTTTCATCAAATCTAGTTACTAAATTCAAAAACGTAAAATAAATGTAAAAAAAGATGTAGGCTATATATGCATAAGAATATTGATACATTTACGCATTTGGCAGACGCTTTTATCCTAAACGGCTTACGTTGCATGGGTCTATACATTTATACATGGGTATGTGCAATCCCTTGGGATCGAACCCACATCAATGCTCTTACCACTGAGCTACAGGAAATAATCATTAAGCTAAATAGTTATTTTGTAAATAGTTCGTTTATAGTAAATAGTTTGGGGCAATTCTTTTTTTTTATTTAGATACCCTGCCCACCTGGAAAATCACTTGGCCCACCCATCATCTGTAGGCAGCAGGGAATAAGCGCATGCAGATCTCCGCAGAAAACTCCATGGAATTCCGCGGATATTAGCGCTTGTTATTGACAATACAGACACAACATGAGCGCACTTCTATGATGCGCTGTTTGTTCTGACAGAGACAATATTATATTTGAGAGTACGTTTAAAAAGAAACTAACCACGGAGAAGTTCAGGGAACGTAATGTATTGATGAGACACTGGAGCATTTGCCTTCAAAGCGAGAACGAACGACATATGAATTATCTTGTTTAGTTTGAAGTGAGATTTTAATTGTGTTGTGAACATGCGGAAAAATGTCATTATTACAAACTAAAATTATCATAACGCATTAACACAACCCCTTTTTTTGCTTAAACTTCATAAAGAATAAAATGTTTAGGCTACTCTTTCATATATTAATAGGGTCTTAATATGCACCTTTTCTGTTGGTTCAAATGAATTCAGAGTACACATTTGGTCTGGTGTATTCAGAGTTTAAACGGTCGTCTAAAAAATAAAAAAAGCTTCTCTTCCTCTTTTAAAAAAACACGAGTAGACAGAGATGTTATATGTCTTTACACAGTGGCAGTCAGTTTATTACTGCAATTATTCAAATCAATTAAAACACTTGATAAGTGTATGCAACATATACTTGTACAAGAGAATATATATACATATATATATATATATATATATATATATTATATTATATACACATGTACCTCACAAGAAATATACTTTAGATTTATTCGTACTACTTTTACTTTTGTCATATTTTACTCGTGAACTCGTTTTGTTTAAATACGTTTCATTGGTTAAATATATGCAAAACCCACAGACAAACACGAAGGGTGACCAATAAATAAGAATCATGAAATATGGGGAAATAAGGTTTCTGGCTGATAGCAACGACATTAAGTGAAACCCACAGCATTTCTAAATATGTATTTAAATGTTAACAAAACATATTTTTTAATCAATTTATGATGTTTGTTAATGAATTATTTTGGAAATAGGAAAAACGGTTGCCTTAAGTAAAATGAACGGTTATAATAAGCAGCAAAATTGATTTAATATAAATTTGCTATATATTCATGGTGTGGTGCGAGTCCTCCCCCAGCTGAATCTTGGTTCCTCTTTCTCGCTCTTTTTGCCAAACCATCATCTGAGGGAGTTTTTTAGTTTGCCACTGCTGGCCGTGGGTTGTTCAATTCTTGTTAAATCCGTAACGGACATGAGTATCAAACACTGCCACCTAGTGTTGGAAATCCGACCTGATGGTGACGCAAATATGGCTTTTTTGATTAAGTCCAAATAAACTAAACATTTTATTAAAATTAAATTGAAACAAATATGAAACAATATTTTACAACTATCTATTTTAAAGACAATTCCTTCAAAAATGTGTATATTTTATTTTACACATAACGTTAAACACAAAACTCAAAAATTTTAATTCAGTTAAAGTGCTACCAACAACCATCCATCATACTCTATTTAAAAGTGTTCATTAGGCCTCCCCGAATTTCTAATGAATTTATGTCCTGACTGCTCTGCCAGACCTTTACAGAAAAGTACCTAAACATTTGAAAACAATATTTGCCCTCTAAATCCAAAGTACCAAACCTCTAAACCATTTCCTCGATGAGTCAGCAATGTGTTTTGCAAGAAACCAGACAAACAGCCTATAGTCTTGCTTAAAAGAGAGGAACTTGTATCATTTTGGTCTCACTTATCTGGAAAAAATTGGCAGTTTATGACAGAGCTGGTCAACAGCGGGTGTCAATCCACGGTGATGTCCCATGGGAAATCCTGCTCAGCATTACTGTCAGCAGCACTATCAAACTCATTCCAGGAGATGTCATTAACCTGACAGATAAATTAACATATCGTTAGTTCTTTGATTGGCTGTTGCTAAACAACTGACCAACTGGACAAGAACTGAAAGTGACTGGCTAGCTCTTGTGCCTCACGACAATGGTTGCTAATACTGACCCCGCAAAATCATACTTTTGACTTTTAAAAACTTTCAATGAAAATGTTAACTACAAAACTAACTTTCATTACGTTTGATGAAACTGTGAATTCATTTGATGAATCATTAATTAATATAATACTAGATATTCACAATATAATTCAAAATGTATATAAGTCATTTGTCATGACCTTATTGTTTAGACCTTTGAACTCTTACCTTAATGACTCCTTCAGAGTTCTCCTCTGGAAGAATCTCATCTGGATCAAACCTGCATTCAATTGCTACTTTTCCATTTCCTGTTAAACAATAACTAAATTTTTTGAAACATTTACAATCACATCGTCTATGCATTCACATCAAAAACAGATTACAATGGACTGTATAATTAATGTAAATGATGTACTGATACTTACCTAGGACCATGACAAGCACTTTTTCAAAGGCCCCGACTACCGCTTTGTCTTTGGCTTGTTTCATTAGGGTCCCTCTTCTCCTCAGCTTTTCTTCTGGGTCTAAAACATTTAACTTATTTAAGCAGGGTTTTCATCATTACCTGTTAAATCGTGAATACCCTTCCAAAAGCACTTTGCTTGATGGAATCGAAATGTTTATGTAAACTGACCCCGTGCACTGTCAACGATCTCTTCTGCCACACCAACCCCCTGGCAGCTCACGCCGTGCTGTGGAAAGGTCAACTCTACTATACAGCCATATTTCAAAAACACACCCTGGCTGTCATCTTCTTCCGGACATCCAGCATCCACACACTTTGAGATGTCCTTCAACTGTTGACAACAGACTTTTAATATTTAATAGTCCTAAACCATCCGCGAATAGATATGCACTCAGCATTGATAAGTGGAAAATTCAATGTGAAGAGTCTACTTAAGGTACATTGCACAATACATTACACTTAATGATTGCTAGCCCTTACAGCGATAATGCGATTAGACCAGCCTCCGAAGCCCAGGTAGTGATTCGCCAGGTCCACACATTTGGAAAGACTCAGGGGTTTGGAAGTATAAAAGGCGAGATTCTGTTTGGTACTCAGCCTGACCTGGGTGGTTGGCACAAAAGACAAAAAGAGAATGAGATTTACCATACAATAAAAAACATGCTTCGGACAGAAGATACGACTACAGCTGTAACTGTAACCCATTCTGCTACCTTTATAGGAGAGTTCTGAAAAAGAGACTGTTTGTCAGTGGCCCGCTGAGCTTTGGAAGCTTGTGCTGCCGAGTAGAACTTCACCAGCGCGTAGAACCCCGGTTCTGCCACCGTGGCATTAGGACACACTTTAACCAGATAGAGAGCTCCAAATGCTGAATACGTACTCCAAAGCGATTCCTGAAATGGTGAGAAGTTTGGACTAAAGTTGTGCAATTTACACAAACAATGGTTATTTTTCAAGGAAAATCCAGCCCAAAACTGAACTACTGAGGAAACTATAGACCAAGCAGAATAGTCTAATCTCTTGAGACAGGGATGAGTTTTATTAATGGCATGTTTTGTGCAACATATGACTGTATTTTTAAACCAACATCGTTTAGTCATATTTTTACCAACGTAACTATATTTTACAATATTCTCAATCTCTTAAAATAATGGTCGAGTTGAATATCACATTGTGTTTGAATTGAAATCCATTAGTGCAAAAAAAAAACAAATTTAGCAGGAAGGTTCCTAAAGAGCTAACGTTAAATAAACCGCATTATTCGTGCACTAAATTAACAGTAGTCATATTGTTTTTCATCAAACAGTGCTAAATGTTACACATAGCATGTGTTACGTATTTTACTTACAAAAATATATGCCTCTGAAAATATCGGTTGTATGTCCCAAATAAAAATAGTTTTGTTGTTTTCGACAGGAACTTTGAACTCAATGATATCGACCTCAATATCCATTGAAAAACGTTTTTTTGTAAAACATATGATTGAAAATAAACAATATTATATGAACGTGAACTAAATGTTACCGCGGTTCTTTCCTTCACTTCCGTAAACAGAATCGTAATTCGCGCTCATTGACGTCATTGGCGAACGTAACGTCTTGTGATTGGACTTCACACCAATCTTCTTGACATCAAATTAGGCTTGTTTGAGATGAACAAAATCTGCGCAGAACCGATCACCGGTGATCACCGTGAGATGCATGCCGGTTAGAAAAGTGTCCGAGTTACGTCCGCCTTGCTCTGACCTCATGCTGACGTGTGCCCAAAAACTCTCGCGACAGCGAGGCGGCTGTGTCGGATTGAGCAGTCGAGCGCAGTTGCTCTCCACCGACTGCGCTACTCAAAAGCATGATGGGAAACGACTGACTGACGACACAGCTTCAAGCTCATTGGCTGATAATGTCAGCTGATATTTTTTTCCCCTTAATTCTAAGAAGTCCATTACCTATAGCCTAATACGATTTACTTTTTCTATAGTACTTAGTAATTAGGACATGTTTTATTTTTATTTTCTTGGTTTGAAGTGAAGTCCTGTTTGTTTTTTATTTTCTCTTCATTGAGAGATGTGTATTCTCTTTATACATTGACATTTTTGTACAACATTATTCCATTAAATAAATTAGTCAATCATACATCTAATGTGACTGTTTTACAATTAGGCCTCATGTTTGTGTTTTTATCCGATATCTTTATTTGGATATGTCTGATTCCAGGAGTGCAATAAACAAAACCCACACATGCTCATTTCTTAATTTAGAATGTGTTGTTGTTTCATATTATTTTTTAAGAATAATTTGCAGCACACACTTTTCCTAATCATTAAACATGAATTGAAACTTACATTAAGGTGATAAACAATTGTGTAATATATTTATATGGAATATTTGTCATGCAAAAAAGGGATAGTTCACCCAAATAACTTTAATAATAATAAAAACAATTTTCTTTGGTGCTGAATTATCTGCAGTCAGGACTGTTTATTTTTTACTCGACATTAATTACATTAGATGCAAGTTGCAATACCACTCTAGATCAGATAGATTTATATCCCTACCATTTACTGAATAAGCCATTTTAAGTAATGAGCACTGTTCACCTTCGGTGATTCTCCTCATCATAACCATCTTCGTGTAAAAACAGTGGTATTTCAACTGCATCAACTTCGTCTGCGATAAAGAACGCGAACGCGATCTCTTCCATTGTTGACGTTTGCAGTCCACAACACAGCGAGATTCAGGAAGTGTCCGGCTTGCCTGCACTTTTTTTCACTCCTCCCCTCACTGTAGCCGCCTACTCTCACCTATATTTCAGGCGAGGCAAGGCGCATCTCAAACAAGCCTATTACCGCGAGAACACGACTATTGGACGCGACAGGCCCCGTTCCAAATGGCGCTCTCCGGTCTTGTAGACCTCCTCCGAGTCTACACTTGGTGAGGTCAGGAAGTTCAGACCTATAGGGCACTAGGCACGAGACCCCAAGGGCAAATTGAGTGTGCATTTTGGGACAGATTTGAAGGCATCACGCCGGAAAGAGCAAGCTGTGTTTTATTGCTCTCGCGGTACTTTGTTGTTATACGCTGATCAGTCTGCGCAGGGCCGAGGGAAGTCGACCTTGCTGTTGTCCCATTTTTGTTATTTCGGTCAGGAGCTGCCGGTTTTTATAGTTCTGTATTTCATAAATTGATATGCCACCCGTGCATTATGCAATAGATACTTATGTTTGTAATGCAACTGCTTCTATATATTTTATTCATTTGTGTACACTATAATAATCTGTTCTTAATATGCTTATATGTTTCTATTTAATATTTCTCTATAATAGAAAAGATCTAGATATAAATCTACAACAAAACAGTATTTACATTTAATTTAAATTGTATTTTTTGGGAAGATCTATTGATAGAAATGCAATATAATATAAAAAACCTTCAGAGGGGTATAAAGAGCTTACACAATGAAGGGTTATGTTTTTATTACCTTAGAATGAGCTATTTCTATCTACATACCAGTGCTGTACTCAGACCTGATGTCCGAAAATGTTTTTGTCCTTCCAAACAAAACCATTGATTATGCATATTATGGACTCTAGACTTTCATTAAAATATAAAAAACTGACAAATAATACCATATGACCCTGATGACTGATTTGAGTGTTCTTGTTCAATTTAAAGTGTTTTTTTGTGCATATCTTTTCAGTCAATTCAAAGATGTATAATAAACCATATCACTGCATATCACAATGTTTTATCACACAATACTAATACATTAATAACACAATGCACTCAGGAGCAATTATTTAGCTGCCAAAGACTACAATAATTATCCCCTGATTCCAATGGATCTTAAGTTTTAATTGCCTCAACAATTGTATTTAAGCACACTGTATAACAGAAAATGAAAACCTAATTGTAAAACTCAAGAATCAAGAGCTCAACTAAAGTAAATGATGATTGTTTGTTGAAACTTCTAAATTTTTAAAAGCTTAATTAAAAGCTGAGAATGGCAGGCCAGAATGTGATTTTTACCCTACAATAAAAAAGCCTCAAAATCTGGAGTTGCACTTCGTTTCTCCGTGACTTTGGTCGAATTGCTATATGTAAAGTAAATAAAATTACCTAATTTGATCTGCTTTTTGATCATTACCAATAAAGTAAGTGGTCTTGAAGATGATACTTTTCTCTTTCTTGACTGTCTCATTTGGACTCGGTCATGACTTGGACTCAAACCTCTTTGGAATTGGACTCGAACCTCTACTCGGTCTTGACTTGGTCTCGACTAGTCCTGATCTTGGACTCGACAAAGGTGGACTTGACTACAAGCCCTGCTATATACACCGCGGGTCCCCTTGCATGTAATTCGCCATGTTTGGTCAGCCATAGGAAGTGGCTCTAAAAGATCCAATATATCAAGTTGACCTCCAGGCTTATCTGATAGATTAGCAGCCTTGCTAAAGCATGCTTTTCTTGGAGAATTGTCCAATAAGGGACTAAGAAAGGTTGTAACATAACGAACATTCCGAAACCTGTACGAACACTGGGGGAGTGTATAGGGCAGAGAAATACTACGTAATACTTCCAACTCGTTTTTTGACAAGTTGATCATGTTAAGGATGGAAGACAACACGTTTAACACTGTAAAGAAGTCAGAATGCATGACACACCGTTGCACCACCCCTTTAAAAATCCTTAACGCACATTAAACACACACTATATTAAATGATAGTCTTATTTAATTACACTACATATAGGAATTTATTGTGAGTCTGATATTTGACCTGTGTTTTGACTTCCATAACCTTTTATGTTTTACTTATAGTCAATGTTTTCTTGTACAGCTGCTTTGTAACAATGAAAAATACGAATAAGCGCTATAATCATTTGACTTGACTATATATTACATATCATTTTGTCACATCGAGTTTTGTATTTTGTAAAACTACTTTTTATCACATGAATAGAAACACAACATTAATTAACGTTACATGTTTGCACTTGCTAAGTTTTTCCCATCGGGTTAGAAATACTGCATGCTCACTTGGGATCTTCACGCCCACTAGAACACTTGGGCCAAAAGCAGGAAATACGTCATGAAAGTAGTCAAGTGGTCAAGTGCAAAGACCGCAAGTGGGGGTGTTTGGATGCAGCCCTGGGTTTTAAACACGCCCACTAGAACACTTGTGCCAAAAGCAGGAAAAACGTCATGAAAGTAAAGTGGTCAAGTGCAAAGACCGCAAGTGGGGGTATTTGGATGCAGCCTGATTTTTGATGAGTAGGCATACTCAATTATTTGAGCGCAGTAGGCTACGTTATGGTGTCGTCTCTCGTCTGTCGGTAATATCACACTTAAATGTCCCAGGCACGATTCCCAAAATAAACCACACTGGTCAACGAATTAGATGCCGTTCAAAACTTTAATAGCTAAAGACATACACACTGCTTAAACCAATCACGAAATGCTAATAAAAGTTCAATAGCACAGTCTATTAAACAGAAATACATTTAAATGCTTGGGAGTGAGTGAACTCATCATAATGACAGTTCTTTTATTTCTAGTAGTCTGAAACTATGTTGGAGCACATTTCAGCATTTTAAAATCATTCAAAAGATTTCTTCAAAAGATATTGCCATACATTTCGTAGCACCATTGTGAACTGTTAAATCGGATTTAATCTTTTTATGTTTTTCTTTCACTCGTCTGTTTGGAATTTGGATAGATGGGTAGCCTACTGTACTCCCTAATATAAATTATACATAAAATAGTGGCATGTAAAGAAGTATGGAAGGGGAACTAAGCCTTGCCTGATTGAACTTTTCTGCAAATGTAGGACCAGATAATCATTGGTTTAAGGTGGTTTTGTGGACACAGCTGGTCGTAGATTTGTAGCAAAGCACAATTGTATCACAGGCTCGGGCTGATTGTGTATTGGCGCCCTCTACAGGGTACAGTTGGAATCCAGGGATCGCCTGCAGTTTGCAACCCGCAGGTAGGTTTCCACTTTGTGCATGTCCTTCTTAAAGCAAGCCAGCAAACGAAAGCTCTCTCTGAGGTTGTTTTCTCCTAAGGTCAGGTAGAAATCCTCAAAAGGCAGCGGAAGGGAGTCGTTATCATCCATGTTTGGCTGTCCATCAAGACATCCCTGTGGATAAACACATTATAAATGTTATAAATGATATTACAGCTGTGTCAAATAAAAAATGTGTATTATAAAATATATGTTTGCCCCTTTGTCAAGATGAGGCAATAAAGACAAGATTAATGTATCTTATTTTGTGAAATTTAAAATATGTATGGTAAATCTCTCTCGCTCTCTCTCTCTCTCTCTCTCTCTCTCTCTCTCTCTCTCTCTCTCTCTCTCTCTCTCTCTCTCTCTCTCTCTCTCTCTCTCTCTCACTCTCTCTCTCACTCTCTCTCTCTCACCTTTATGAGTACGCTGATGCCCACTTTCAGGTCAGCCAGCTTCTCTGTGATCTGGTTTGGGTTCCCGATGGTCAGGCTGTTTGAGATGGTTCCACTCAGCGTCTGGCTGGGGTATTCCCATGACTCAATGAGACGGAAAGAGATGCGAAGGAGCTTCAGCACCTGAGTAAAAAAGAGATCAATGCTGTTAAGGCATCAAAGGTCATTCATGTTTTACATGCATCAAAACAAAACATTTACATTTATTCTGTATATAGATTCTGTTACATTTCTGTCAAAATATGTAGGTAGTTTTACAAGGTAGACTGGAATAAAATATTATTAATGCTGGATACTCACAGAACTTTTCTGTGTTTCATCTTTGCCAGTGGGAGCCTCTATAGAGTCAGAGTTGCAGAAAGACAGTGGGAAGATTTTACTCAATTGCCTGCGTTCCTCGGGTAACAGGCTGTCCTCCTTTAAAATAAAGGCAAAAGTAAATAGTTACTTTATATATAAATGTTTCTCAGATATAACTATGCCTAAATAATATATTCCACAATATTTTTGAACAATCTGGCCCCTGAGAAAACAGGTTAAAATTCCCTGTCTAAAACGATTTTTAACTTAATAAGTGGGAATCTTACGAAGTCGTTGATCATTTTTGCAGCCAGCTGGTGCAGATGTTGTACACGGATGACAGCGTTGTTGAAGAGCCGCTGGTTCTCTGAAGCTGTCCCATTTTTCACAAAAACACTGACCAACACCATTGACAACAGTACTAAAGCTAGAAATGATTAGAAATCGTTGAATCAATAAAAACAATTAGGTAAAAAAAGATTATAATGAACTAAATAAAGATTCATTACATGCAACATCAGAAGGTCATACCTTTAGCCATTTTTGCTGGATAGGCGAAATCTTGTGATCTTATTTGAAGGCTTGTGAATGTTTGTGAACTGGCTCAGGTGTGCTGATATTTATATGTGCAATGGACATGTTTTGATGCATGTTGATCAGAAACATGAGAGTTTCCATGAGAAGATGCTTTAATATGCATTGTTACGTGTATATGGACACCATACGTGAGTGATGTTGTTGCCGTCATGTATTTGATTTCCATTGCTTCAGTACAGAAGCCATTAAGAGAAGTCCGAGTCAATTTTTGAGCAAAATTGTAAATCTTTCCATAAAAAGGCAGTAAGACATGCAAGATTCCTTCTCTTGTGACTACTTACTGTGGACGACATGGTGAAATGTACTACAGTTGATGCTCAGTTTCTGTTTCAATCTAACAGTTGACATCAATTCAGTAGTGGCTTTAATGGGATGATACGTGTGCTGTCACCATGTTGACCTGTGGTTGGTTTCACCACCGTTCGAAAGGACACGTTATTAATAAATATGAGAGGAAATCAGGTCATTTACGTATGTGGTGCCACTCGGTGATGTGGAAGGACTTTCCTATTCAGATGTGAGGTTGGCGTGTGTGTAATATTCAACAGTTTTAGGGTTGTGAAATGTCACTGTGAAATGAATAGCTTAATCCCTCAGTGGGAAAAACAGAATACAATCTGTTTACCTGAATCCTCATTACTGTTTTCTTTCTGTCACCGGACGCTGGTTAGTGATGTCAGGGCCCCTTTTGTTATATGCATTATTTTGTTTTCAAGGGTCTCGGAGTGTGTTAGTGGGTTTTGGGACAGGTAAAGTTGCAATGTGTTGTAACATTTTAGAGATATACACCAGGGACAGTGCACCCAAAAATGGAAATTCTGTCTTTATTTACTCGCCCTCTAGTTTTGATTCAAATCTCTATGAATTGCTTTGTTCTGATGAACACAGAGAAAGATGTTTGGAAGCATGCTTGTAACCAAACAATTGTTTTTGAAGAATGTAAGAAAGCAAACTGTTCTGGGCCACTTATTATTGTAATTTTTCCGCCTATGGTAGTCAATGGTGGCCAAGAACTGTTTGGTTACGAGAACGAATGTCCCTTAAGGGCAAGATTATGGTTGGAAAGATCAGCAGGTACCCAGTGCCATGCTGAGCTTCTCTGCACTTTGGTTCCAACACATCTCTTTCCGGCTCTAGATGAGGAAAGAGGTGTGACTCAAAGGGGTTGGTCAACACTGTGTGCGTATGTGTGCTGTGTGCCACGTTGCATATTATGGTGCTGTTTTTATATTTTTTGTCCTGTTTTTTTATTATGGTTCCTTTAAAGGGATTTGTTGCAACTTGGCCCAGAACTAGATCTCTGTATTCCAATGTGCATAACAGATTCTGTTCTCAGATCAGTTTTAAAAGGAAACATTTACAAGTATTCCAAGACCGTAAGTTACTTCCACCCTGTGGTTACAATTGGAATGGCAGCAGATGCCGGAGATAAATCCACCATGCCTCAGCTGTTCATGCAGGGCATTCTGATGAGTGTTTATACCCTGAACTTGCTACCTGTCAATCAAGTGTGAGAAACCGTATATACTGCTCTGTCAGGTGGATCTAGGAACCGCATCCTTCCTCAAAATACAAATCAAATGATTAAGAATAGAAAGAGCTAAGCTGATCTCTGGTCAGCAGTAAGTGCATCACATACCACAGTGACATACAGAACATGTATACTCTTTGTTCACAGTGTTTTGAGAGTTGAGGAATTCTCAGTCTTTGAATTTCCATAATTGTATATATTAAGAAAAGAAAGAACACAGATTAAGTTGCAAAAAACTAACAAAATACACAGGGCACATTGTACTGTTGGTTTAGTCTACTTCAAGTGACAGTGTCTGCCAGTCCAGCTCCTGGAGGGCCACTGTCCTGAACACACCTGAGCTAAATTTGCAGGACAGTAGCCCTTGGAATGCATAGAATATACATACTGAATAATAGAAAAGAACAGAAAATAATAAAAAGGTTTCAAGTTTAAAAGTTGAGGATGAAGAATTCCTGTTTGCAGCATTCACATAAAACCTAATTCAGTATCATTCACAACTTTGAAATGTTGATCTTAGCTCAAGGTCTAACTCTGATTCTAATGTAGTAAACAGAGACAGCTCCATCTTAAGTTAAGGTAGGTCACTGACATTTCTATGATCCTTTAACCAAGGAGACAGTTTTACGTGTCGAGGACATTAAACTGGCAGGCTCTATATAGAGAACGCCGTCAACTCGCTTCCGCTTCTCACTGTCAGCTCGGAGGATCTAGAGTATCATTTCTCTGTGTTTCACTCTGTTTTTAACTCTCACCTTTGGGTTCATAAGACGGGCGTTGACGTTGTGTTCTTATGTGTAAAACGTAACGCATAAACATGCATAAAGCATTTCAGTACATACTACCTATTTTAGGTTTTGTTGGAACTCTTGACTCTATTTGACATGTTTGAAGTTTTTTTATTAAAACAATATTTAGAAAAAGCAGAGGCACCTGCTTCTGATTCCACCAGCCACATGTTCAGAAAGCCTACAGACCTTTGACCCCCATTGACCTTGTCATTGTAAACTGCTCTTGAACTTTTGACATCCTTGATCCCATCCACACTTGCGCCCATCTCATTCGTTCAGGAAGGACTTTTCTGTGTCCTAAAACGGTTTAGGGGTTTGGATAGGGACAAGCTGTACTGAGATCAGCACAATGTTTGGGACACTGCTACTTCATTGCAGACTCACCCTTTTCCCCACTTCTTGTCAACTCTTGTTTCAAAGGGGGCAATGTTACACATCAATGTTGGAATGCGTTGCCTCCATCCCGCCCACTCTCCAGTTCCACAGGCTGCCCATCACAGCCCTCCAGTCAGCTCATGTTGCAACTTCAGGGGCAGCTGTGGGTTATTGGCTTTGGATGCACCGCTTGTTGACGGGACGGGCTTCTCCTGTGAGTCCTTTGCTTACGGAAAGGCTGAATCCCTGGACAGGACCCTTGCATTCCCATCCAGCCTATTAACGAAGCAAACAAAGGTTGATCGGGTCACATTGACTGACAATGCTGAGGAAAACATTCAGGAGCATGTTAATGAACAAAGTTATCCTGTGTACAATAAGTCAGTGAACTGTCCCTCTTTCAAAACGAGTAGAAATTGTTAAAAGTTTCAGTAATGCAAGATGATCTTTTCTATATCATTAAGAGTCTGTGTCAAACAAACTGCAGCGAGATGGAATGAGCATATTAACACCACTCTTCTTTCAGTGTGAAAGAGATGCATTGACCTTCAGTCCTGAGATCACACTTCACAGCTAACCCCTGACCTCATTTGTATGCACAGAACTCAAGCAGCTGTGATCTAGCGGATGCCGCAGTGGTTTTCCTGCTATGCTCATCTGGTTGGCACGTGTTTGTGTTCAATTCTGCTTGGTAGAGTAACACATGCCTACTTGTCTAGATTGTGAGTGGCCAATGGGGGACAGACTGTCGATTCGGTTTTATATATAGTGTTAAGTTATCTCTACAGTTCTTTGCATATATTTATTTATTTAGTCAGCCCTTTATGGGTTATCCTATACTTTTAAATATATTCCAATGTGAGTATCCAAATGATTGATCTTTTTTCCCAATCTGAATCTTTTTCTTAAAGGGGAAAAAAAGTTTTTCTTAAAGGGAAAGTTCATCCACAGTGAAAAATCATTTACTCATGCTCTTATCATGTCAAACATTTTGAAGAATGTCTGTAGCCAAAAACTGTTGGTCCCCATTGACTTCTGTTGTAAGTCAATGTGGACCAACAGTCTTCTTTTGTGTAAAGAAATTCATACAGGTTTGAAATAACGGGGTGAGTAAATGATGACAGGATTTTCATTTTGGGGTGAACTATCCACTCTAAGGGACCTTATTGTTTGAGCACTAGATGGCGTATGTTTGCCATGTCAACTCTAATACAAGACGTTTTATCATTGTATCTTTAAAATCTATATTTCTTAACCTTAAGTTTTGCTACCAAAATTGTAATCGTAAACAAATAAACAAGTAAAGAGTCAAAAAATGTTTATTCCAATATTGTAAACAGATAAAGAGTATACAGTCAAATGTACAGATGCAAATGTGACATCAACAACATGCATTCAGCAGATGTGAAGAAGTAACAGATGTTGTCATTTTACTGCAGGTTACAGTAAACAGAGCATTTGTATGGCTAGCAGAACAAGTCCATCTTAAATCATTCTTCTTGTATTTATATTTCATTCATGTCGACATTACACAATTCGCTTTATGGTAAGTATGGTACGTAGAAAACAGACTTTTTCCATTGTTGTATAAAATGATGACTTAGGAAACTGAGGAAAACTGAGCAAAACGTTCCTACTTCAGCTATCATTTCATCAAAGTGCTAATTTGGATTGTATGTCTTAAGACCTAAAGAAAAATCCACATTACTTGGAAACCTCAAAATATGGATTATTATGAAGCAAAAATAGATATATTTGCTAACCTTTGGTTTGCATTAGAAAACAATTTAAGGTAAAGAAACCTATAAATATATGTGAAGGGTTGAAGCTCAAGAAACTAAAACCTTAAAAGGGGGTTAATAAACATCTTATTAAACAACTTATATTTAGCGCTTCATTAAATGAAATGAATCTCAAAAAAGTACAAAATGTTACATTTCAAAAAGGTTCAGAAATAAATAAAGCAAGAAATAACTTATAGTAATTTATGTCTATATTAAAGAACATCACAGAGTCTCCACAGTATGAGGGTATTGGCTTATTCTCGTCATGATACATCCATTTAACCTGTAGTTTCTATAGAATACTGTCTTCATCTGTGCACGTTTATCTTATCTGTGTAGATTGGATATTAAAATATTTATGTATCTGCCAACAACTATTTAGTTTATCCAAAGTGAGAACAGCTTTTTATTAGCCATTTTAAGACTGTCCTATAGTGCGCTCTGATGTTATCAAGCAATGTAATATTCTTCAAATCATGGCTGGTTTGTATTGAGGATTCTTTTCATACCTCTATGTAGAATTTCTAGAACTAATGAGGCTGAGGGAGTAGGTGGCCCTTTTCTATTTCATTCTTTATTACTACAGACTTATAAACAACACAGAATTCAATACACAGATGTTTATCTGGCTCAAAATAAATGACAATTAAGGAAAAGTAATAAAAAAATGTTATTCAATAAACCTAGGACTTTATATTTGGAACGAGCAAATAGCAAATTTGCATTTAAAGAAAGGCTCATAAGGCAAATAGTACAGAATCCATATTTACATGACAGCATGTTTAGTTGGGCAGTGAAGCACTAAATTGCATATTGTATTTTTAATGATACATGTTCTGAGCTCATCCTTAACAGAAGTAAAATGATTTTGAGATATTTGTTTAATGCTTGCATTAGGCAGTGATTACAATACAGTGCTATTGTATCAAAAGATCAATGAAATATTTGCTATAGTAAGATCTGTATAAGGCAGCAAGGCAAACCTAATAATGTATGGTTTAACAGTGAACTATTAAGACTAATGCTTTTAAATATTGTTTTTTCCATTGTTCAATTATATTTTTACTCTTAGTGCAAATTTTTAAAGCTACAGCTACATTGAACATTGAAAAATCTTTTTGTAACAAAAATCTCTAATAGTTCAATAACAAAATAAATGAAATAAATGAGTTATTTAAGTTATCTTTAACAAACCTCCATAAAGGGGATTGAAGTATGCAACACTCTTAAAAATAATGGTTCTAAAAGGGCTGTGCAGCAACGACATGGCAGAACCATTTCTTTCCCTTTTAGACAAAGAACCATTTCATTCCTAAGCTCTAAAGTTTTTTTTCACTACCATGAGTCTTTCAGCAACGTTAAGGTTCTGTTTGTCTTCATTGAACCGTACAGTTAGTTTTGGAACCTTTATTTTTAAGAGCGTATGTGTTGAACAGTTAGTAAGCAATGTTGTTGTGCTTACAATCCATAGCTTTAAACCCTGAAAAAACGTTTAAAAAATCCCTTCTGAATTTCTCTAGCGTTCTCTAAGGGTCTGTGGATCAAAAAGATTTTTGGCTGCTTTGAAAAATGCACTACGAGTTCAAGCTTACAGCCCAAACCTTTCCAGTGCCGTTCGACAAAGAGTCAGTGATAGTCTTCTCAAAGGCAGAGTTGATCCGCTAGGATTGCATCAATTATACTGATCAAAATCATTTAAACATCCCAGTCGGGTAACCACTCTTAATTTTCTCAAGCACATGTGTGATAATTCAACTCTGAAGATAAACAAACAGTCTCCTGAAGGGTATCAGTATTGTTGTGCATTCCTAAGGGTTTGTGTATATCGAGGGTGGATGCTGTTACACAATGGACTCTTTCAAGTTCTTTGCAACGTTGGAGGAGTCGGGGATGGAAAAGGGGGCAGAATGTAAGATCACATCACTCTGAAGCTTCACCGCGGGACACTTTGCTTTCTGCTGCTCTTTTCCATGCTGGGGAAAAGAGAAGCCGAGAGCTTGGTCGTCCTCAAAGGCTTGATCTCCATAAAACTGGCTCATTTTCTCAGCTACCATCCCAACTTTTTCCGGAGCCTCCTCATCTTTTCTCTTCGCGTTTGTTTTCTCTCTGTACATATACGAGGCGTGTTTGAGGGAGCGTTTGAGTACGTGCACACGGTAAGCTTTTTGAATTGTGGAAGCAGCCACCTCTTCATGCTTCCGTTTAAGAGTGGTGGTGATGGGCTCGTACGAAGCTTTCGACGGGTTGTTCGCCATAAACTTCTCCTCCATAGTTGACTTCATCGCATCCATCTGACCGGAATCTCCCAGCACCTCTGTTGTAAGAGCTAGCAGGAGGTCCAGACAATGGATCTTGTCTCCAGGGACCATGGGAAGCTCCATCGTGATTAACTTGACCATGTTGGGTTTAGCAATTCTCAGTGGCTCTTTCAATGTGTCGCAGAAATCTGACAACACACTGTAACCGATGAACTGAGACGCGGTGGGATCAAACTTCTCCCAGGTTTCGTAGAACAACTCAAAGTCGTCTTCGCTCAAGGGGTCGCTGCTCTCCTCCGTCGCCACGTTGAAGTTTTCGAGAATAATGGCGATGTACATATTAACCACAACGAGGAAAGACATGACAATGTAGCTGCAGAAGAAGACTATTCCTACAGCCGGGCTCCCGCAGTTGCCTTTGACGAATGAACCTGGGTTCTCCACATTTGGGTCGCAGTCTGGTGAGGCACTGTTGAGAATTGGCGACAACAGTCCATCCCAGCCGGCGGACGTTGTGATCATGAACAAGCACATGATGCTGTTCCCAAAGGTCTCGAAGTTGAACATGTCATCGATGCCGCCTTCTTTCTTGACGTACGCAAAGTTGGACATGCCGAAGATGGAGAAAATAAACATGATTAGGAAAAGCAGAAGGCCGATGTTGAAGAGGGCAGGAAGTGACATCATCAACGCAAACAGCAACGTCCTGATGCCTTTGGCACCTCGAATGAGCCGCAGGACACGGCCGATTCTGGCCAGTCTGATGACACGGAAAAGGGTGGGCGAAACAAAGTACTTCTCGATAATGTCTGCCAGCAAAAGACCTGCAAGACAAAATAATTACAAGATAAGACTTTTTGTGAAGATTATATGATTAACATGAATAAGCAAGAAGACTCCTTACCTACGACTGAAAGAATGACCACCACAAAATCAAAGATGTTCCAGCCGACAGAGAAGTAGTGATAGCGCAGGGCAAAGAGCTTGAGAACGCACTCTCCAGTGAAGATCACAATGAAGAACAGATTAATATAGTACAGAATAAATTCCTTGTCTTCACTCTGGTCATCTGTCTCCACCATCATGGTAACCATGTTCAGGCAGATCAGAACCATAATGAAGATGTCAAAGAACTGCTTGCTGACAAAGTCGAATACCAAGCCTTGACAGCAGTTCTGCGAACATTAGACATGTCCATGAAGCATATTTGATAGAGAAAACTCAATAAGAGTTTGATTACAGAACAAGTTTCATTCCAATGATTCATTGATGAGAAAGATTTTGTCTTACCGCAGGTCTCGGTATTGGTTTCTGTGGCTTCTTGGAGCCAAGTTTTTTCATGGCGTTGTAGTATTTTTTCTGTTCCTCTGTCATGAAGATATCTTTATCCCCTAAGTGCCGAGACAGCCAAGGTTATTCTAATGCAATCTTTTCAAGCATTCAAGATGATAAGGAACCATTGCAGATACTTATCTTTGCCTTCTGCTGGTTGAAATTATCAATGATGACACCAATGAAAAGGTTAAGTGTGAAGAAGGAGCCAAAGATGATGAAAATAACAAAGTAAAGGTACATGTAGAGGTTGGACTCTTTCTCCGGCTGCATTTCAATCTAAGGTGAATAAAAAGGAAACTGACATTGTAGTACACAAATCGGTGTCAAATCTAAAGTCATGTGATGCCATTTCAATACCAATCATTACCTCACGGGAATCCACCGCAGCATACATGATGTCCATCCACCCTTTAAATGTTGCCTACAAGCAAGTTAAGTTGTTTTATTTGTTAACGTTTTTTTTGTGACCTATAAGACTGCAGAAAAGCATATAGTGTGCAGACATTGCTCACCACTTGCAGTAAGGAGAGGTATCCCATGCCAACGTTATCATAGGTGACCTTCAGATTCATCCATCGCACATCATGACCTTCCTCAGCGAGCTCCAAGCACTGAGTCTTATTGTTGACCTCAGAGGGAAGGAATTTTTTTTCGGAGGTTGTGTTGAAGCAGTAGTAAAACTTTCCGGCAAAAAGGTTCACTCCCATTATGCTGAAGATGAGCCAGAAGATGAGACACACCAGGAGAACGTTAAAGATGGAGGGGATGGCTCCTATCAGGGCATTCACCACCACCTGTGTGTATTGACAACATAAGTGTCTGAATTCTAACCTAAACCCTTCAATCTTCTGTCTTAAACAGCCAACATTTGGATTTTAAACTTGAAGGTAATAATAGGGAAATAATTAACAAAAAGCAAGGGGACAATATGATCTTTGAATGACAAGCAGTCGAAATAATATGAATAAAAACAGGAAAGTATGCAGACTTACCCTCATTCCTTCAAATCTGGACAGAGCTCTAAGAGGTCTCAGAGCTCTCAAGGTTCGGAGAGATTTAATAGCCCCCAGTTCAGAGTAGCCTAAAATGTTTGCTGTCAGGCTGATCAGGGACACCTGCAGAAATATAAGTTAAACCTTTTTAAAAACCTCTAATCTCTCACAAAAAGAAGTGCATTAGTGTACTTTTAGCAAGAAAGTTGAATGTTTACTTTCAGTCTTCTTTATATGTACTTATATACTTAAAGCCCCACTGCAATCCGCAACATTATTTGATGTGTTGACGTAATTTCAACTGAAAAATGCAGCGACCCGGCCCCATTTTTCCGGCACACAGTTAGCCTGGCAAAGCCGTAATTATCAGCGTGATAGCCACGTGGTGATAAAGTATATTGAAAAGAATCGGAAGATCTGTGATACCAGTGATGTGTCATTTGAAGCTTGTTATTAACATTGGTGAGTGACACTGGCATTTGTCTTCACCTTTTCTCATCAAGCCGATCTCTTCCACAGAGACTTAACATTCAATATTCTATTTAGACTTGAAACATGCTAAGTTTTTGTTCTCAGCGGATTTGCTCGTATGATCAATGGATATGATCAGTTCTGTGCTTTCGTGTCTCTGAACCGGAGGACCCTCACATTGATTCGCTCGCACAGAGGTGTAAAGAGTACCCGAAAACCATACTTGAGTAAAAGTAAAGATACCATGTAGCGAAAAAGTTACAAGTCACGAATTCCAAAACGACTTGACTAAAAGTCTTAGAGTATCTGATTTTAACAGTACTTGAGTATTTTACTCAAACTGAATGTAGGCTCAAAGCAGCACTAGTCCTCAACACTTAAGAGAGATATCAGTGAAAATTGAAAAGGTTACTCACGTAACCCTGTTTCACCAGAGATAACAGGAACTAGCATTGTGTATAGCAGAACGCTATGGGAAAACTCCTGTTTTATCTGATACTGAAGCCTATTGGTTAACCTCTGTGGCGTTTGGGCCCACCATTTTGGGCTGTACCGCACGGCTCTATAAGTCCGGGCTGATAACCATTCAATACCATATTCGACTAAAGTGTGATGTAAAGACTCGTTGCATGGAACTGTAGCACTCACCAGACCTCACCATATGTGCACTAACACAGCAGTATAACCGAATCATATCAGCACATGCAGAGGCTCATAACATTTAGTGTCCAAGCCCATATCAGGCAGATAGATCTGCACTCACAGGGCAGGCACATCCAGACTGTAAAATCTGGGGACGTTGGACGTCGAGGACCAACCGGCCGTCGCACAAATGTCCAGTGTAGTTTTCCCCATAGACTGTGCCCAGGAGGAAACCAGACCTATGGTAAAGTGGGTTTTCACCCCAATGAATTTGTAAGCCACCGTGATGGCATGAACAAATAAGCTGGATAATAGCTGCTTCGAGATTGGCAAACCAGAAATGTGGTCAACGAAGCTTACAAACAGCTGTTCCGACTTTCTGTAATGAGCAGAGTGGTTGGTGTACACTCGTATTGCCTTGACTGGGCATAGCAGGTGCGGTGGCCGCTCATTGTTCTCCGAGGGGAGAGCGAGCAAAGAAATTTAACGATCAGATTGTGCTTCCCGACTGAACGACTGTCTATGGTGACATGATTTCCGCTATAGCAACCATGTAGACTTTTAAAGGTTGAGGGGCGAATCTTGGAGGAAAGACAGAATGTGAACTATCTTACAGCTTAAATCCAGCAATTCGCCCCAGTGTTCTCTGTGCCTGTGACGTGCGCAGCTCTGACCGAGTGGATATTCCGTTGAGCCCAAAAAAGGAAGCAACTCACCAATCTGTTCAACGGGCAAGATCGTAACCCTCTCTGCTGATTTATAAGTGAATCCATCGTCATGCTGTCCGATCATACCAAAACGTGATGGTGTTCCGATCGGAAGTGTCGAATGCTAACATCACCGGCAACATTTTCGAGGTGATTGATAGTGGATATCTGTGACGGGGAAGTGTCCATGTGCCTGACACGGGTTTGCAGTCGCACAGCGCTCCCCAGCCCATCTTTGAAGCATCCATCATCACCACTTTCCTTCTACATACCGAGCCGAGTTCC
The DNA here is from genome assembly GCF_947034865.1 of Barbatula barbatula. Lineage (NCBI taxonomy): Eukaryota > Metazoa > Chordata > Actinopteri > Cypriniformes > Nemacheilidae > Barbatula > Barbatula barbatula. The sequence continues at coordinate 8,142,414 of NC_136769.1, forward strand.
GTGCCTGCAAGGAATAGGTGAGGGGATTTCCGGGGCAGCATACTTCTCGTGCAGTCATGCGTCACTTTGAGCTTCAGCTGTCCTGACTTCCATGCTCGAGGCAGGACTCTCGCTTTCAGCCGAAACTCCAGTATTCGCATGCGGAACAGACCCAGTGTAATGAGCAGGGATGCCGCAACCATGATACCTAGCGTTCCCTGAAACTTCTTGAGTGGGACGAAAAACCAACTCTGAACGAAGTTGCAGAGCGCTTGACTACCGAGGCGCATTCCGGCTTTAGCCAGGCTAGAACCCGCGTAAAGTCGAGCATCATGACCAAAAATGCAATTTGTTGAGTGTGGGTTAACAAAATCTTGCCAAGGTTGATTTTGAACCCCAAATTCTCCAAATTCTAAATGTGCAAACAAGTGGCTGATAGGGGGCGGGACTCTTCTAATTCTAAAGCTGATTTAATTGCACGAGAACTTTGACCAGGGGCTGCAGTGTAGAGTGATGTCATGGAATTTCTAGATTTGTCTGAGCACACGTGACAGACTGTCAGTTTTGAACAGTTATATCTTCAAAACAGGAATTTTGTTAGTGCGTAGGAGCATATAAGTTTATTGACGTCCTTAAGGCTAACTTATTTTTATAAAAGGATAAAACTTTTATTATGATTTCACTGGGGCTTTAAGATTACACTAAAGTATAGTTGACCTAATACTGACAGAAAAGTAAATCTAAAGTATATCTATATACAGTTTCTAAAAGAAAAGTTAAAAGAAATAGTTAGTTAGTTATAGTTTCAAGCCTTTTAAGTATACTCAGAACATAGATGTGTTTTCTCTTCTGATAGAGTAGAAGAACTAACTTTCATAAGTAGTTTACTACTTTTATTAACTAAAAACTAACAAGTATTGAACTAGTAAACTCTCAGTATAATTACAGTATAGGTTCACTTGTAGTGTAATTGCAGTACAAAACTAAAATTTAATTGTGTACTTGAAGGAGTAGTTCACTATAAAATTTAAATTTCATGATAATTCACTCACATGTCATATAAGCCATCTGTGTTTATTCTTCTGTCGAAAACAAATTAAGGCTTATGAGGAAAGTTTTCCAGGGTTCTTCTCCATATAATGGACTTGGACTGGGAGCTCAAATAATCCTCAATTTGTTTTCGACAGAAGAAATAAACACATGGACGGCTTTGTATAACATTTGGGTGAGTGAATTATCATGAAATTTTTATTTTATAATGAACTACTCCATTAAAGTGTACTACTGCTGTGTTTACACCAAACACGAGGAATTGCGTTCCTTGCTCCTCATTACTCGTTATAATCCATGTAAGTTTCATTTTACAAATGTTCAAATATCAGTTCTACATTACAACATTTATCATTGTGTGTGTGCTAAATAAACTCATGACCTTGATGTTGCTTGTGCCACTGTCTAACAGATGAGCTACAGGAACACTTTATTTGTACCTTTTTATTATAATTGTAAATGTGGACCTGCAGGATGATGATAAACAAATACTTACATCGACGATAAGAAAATCCAGCCAACACCAAGCATTCGTGAAATAGACTTTGAAACCATAGGCTACCCATTTCAGAATCATCTCAATGACGAACACATAAGTGAAAACCTGATCTGCATATTCAAGGATGATTTTAATCGTTCTCCGTTGTTCAATGTAAATGTCCTCAAATGCCTGGTAAAAAAACACATATAATATGTGAAAACTGTCCATTACATGGACTCTTGTTGACCAGCTATAAATGGCTTATAGATTTACTCACCAAAGCCCCACTGCTGAGCAGAATCATGAAGACAATAAAGGTTTCAAAATAGTTATGTTCCACGATAGCAAAGCAGGCCTTACGGATGTTCCACCACACTTTTCCTTTACCTTCCACAATGTCAAGATCCAAGAAAGGACATCGCATGATACATTCTGGTAATGCAGACAAAAATAATCAACCTCATGTCATTAAACTGAATAAATCTGAATAGAGTTAAAGAGTGATATAAGTGAGAATGTGTGTCTCACGCTCCGTGAAGCAGTCCTGAGGGATGGTTAAATCCTCTTCAATCTCTGATTCCATATCTTGTTTGTCAGGGGCATTGTCCACTGTGCTACACGTTGAAGATTCATCACCATCTTTTATCTGCCCAGATGAAAACATTACAGCAGGGCAGTTTTATCTAACTATTACAAACAAACCAATATCATTTCCTTATCCAGAGTGTTCAATCAGTTTGTTTCTATTTTTCCCAAATTCCACCTTTTGGTTCAGTTCACAATGTTTTTCCTCTCATTTTTCTCTGAATTATTCTCAGATATTTTTGGTAGTCTTTTTCAAAATCTGCTGACGTTGGTTGCACTATTTTGGCTAATGCGCTATTGTGGTTTCCCAGTTAGAGAGATCTTTTTCTAATTATTCGATTTCCTTTTTAGCAAATATTTTTATAATATCTACAGTATGTAATCTGCAGACAAACTTGTCAATGGCAAAGGCATTATTTTGGCTAGTGCACTATGCTAGTTCCACAGTCCCATTTTTTCGGCTTTTGATCAGAATTATAATTATTTTGGTAAGTATAATATTTAAGTCTACTTCCAAAATCAGCTTACTGTCTTTTCAATGGAAAATTGACTATTTGGGCTACTGCAGTTTTTGGTTCCACAGTCTCATTTTTTTATTTTTTCCTCTAAAATATTATTTGAATTATTCTTTTTTTTAAATACTATTCGTAATATCTACTATTGTACATCTGAAATCTGCTGACAGTGTTCTTAATGGCAAATAAACTATTCTGGTTACACAAAGTCAAATTTTCCTTGGATTCTTCCTTGAATTATTATCTATTTTTTATTTTTGATATGAATTATGCATAATATTTATGCATAAATTCTACTTCCATAATCTGCTGACAGTCCTTTCAATGGCAAATGCAAGATTTTTGCTAATTTGGCTACTTTGGTTCCACAGTCACTTTTTTCATTTTTATCTCATTTATTATTTTATTATTCTTTGAATTTATTCTCCCATTTTTATCAATATTCTGCAATAATAGTCAAATTCACCTCCAAAATCAGTTGACAGTCGTCCAAATGGCGAATGCACAATTTTGGTTCAACAAAGTCTTTCAATTCATTCAGCAAAGTTTTTTTTCAATTTCAGAGGATTCTCAGATTTTCTCTAAATGATTATACAGCCATTATACAGTATATGCCGTTAGTCACATGCTCTCTAAGTTGCCTTCAGCTATTTAATAGCTCATAATAGCTGATCAGAATTTATAAAAGCATTAACTGTATGGCAATAATTAATTTGTCTAAAACCGCATAACCCATTATACTACAAATGCCCTCCCAACAAGCTTTACGGAGAAAAAGTAACATCTGATCGCGTTCCCTGGTGAAAAATATCACACAGAAACATCAGATTTCTTCCCTCAGATCTAAAGCGACTGTTCACACGAGAAGCATGTACAGCCGGCTCCTTGTGTTCGTGTTCCCTTATGCTGACACGTTGCTGGATGAAATGCAAGGCTGTGCGACACACGGGGCTTGACATGTCAACTGTGTCACCTGATCCACTTCAGAGGCATGCCAACAAGCATTGCTTAATGAGTCAGACCCTGTGTGCTTCAATGAAACAAATCTCAAATAAAATAAACAGAAACAAACACTATAGCATTTATAATCCCGGTTAAATTGAAGATAGGAGTTTATTTTTTAGAAAGGCAGTGAGGTATCTCTATGCTACTTCTGACAGGGGTCAAGAAGTTGCTCGGCAAGGTAACAAATCATGCTGCGCTGGTGCTCTTTCCCACGCCCTGCCTTTGCCATTCCTCAGACATACTCTCTAAACAAGAGTCTGAGCAGATGACCCGCAGGGCTCGGGATGGACTTTGCAGGTGTCGCAGTGTTCGGGACACATGTCTCGGTGTTAGAGGTGTTGATGGAGGGTTGTCAGTAGACACACTGGCAACCGGTTTGTCTCGCGTGATCGTATTTGCATTGACATGAGATAAAAAACAGCAATTTGATGCTTGCTAAACGTGCTTATAATGATATTCTGTGCTGATGTTGCAGGTAAACAAACATGTGAAAAGTGAATTAAACAACTCACTTTCTCGTCTCCATCAATTGCCTCTTTGTCGCCGTCTTCCGAAATACTGTCACCTTCATCGTAAGGGCTGTCCAGGTCAGATTCACCGTTTGCTATAGGCACACTGATGATTGTCGTACTGGAAGTATATATGTCCTGTTTGGAATCGTCCTCTTTATTATCTTTCCCGGCCTCTTCCTTCGGCTTCAGGCACAACAATTGTCTCACGTGCCCGATGACAAACGCTTTAACCCAGTCGATGGCTCTTGTGATTCTAGAAATGGCAACGAGAAGATTGTTTGTCTCTCCGTCATCATCAGAGGCCGCCACGTTGAGCCCGCTAAAAGAGCTGAGCAGCAAAGCCAAGAAGAGATTCAGCACCTGTTCATCACCAGAAAAACATTGTGTCAGTCCAAAAACTTTAGTGTCACTAAACTTGTTTTAAATCAAGATCTCTTCTCGAATAGGTTCTTGAGTACAGATTTATGTCTTGAAGGTTTTTGAAATTTGAGCTTGCTCTCTCTTGAAATAAAGTCCTTGGATCTTGCTTGGGTGCCAAGAACTTCTACCAGTGCAAAACAGAACTAGTGCAGTGTATACGTTATTCCAATATACATTGTCTTGCAATGCAAACCTTTAGCCATCCAAAACAAAAAGTGATCACTTGAATTGGCTCTTGGTTCGGCACTCAGGTTTTGTTACCTCACACATAAGCCAGTTCCTGTTTGGTCTATGAATAACCGAAACGGAAACCCCACTAGTGGCATTTATAGTAAACGGGTGTTTGATACTTGTATTAATATGGTGTAAGTAAAATTAACCTCCACTGAGAGGACTGCATGGTCTTGATCCATGCAACTTGGCATTTCATGTTTGACTGATCTGTCCTTTATGGCATCCCAACCATCATCTGCCTCGACTTGCTGATGAATATCAGAACCGCAGGGGGGGTTTCCATGCATATGTTAAATTGTAATTTGATTTTGAAAACTCTTGTGGGTGGGCTTCTCTTTAAAGAGAAAAGGTCAGGATTTGTAGTTATTGTTATGTGTCATGCCAGAAGCAGTTTTTGACTGGTCTCTCAAACAGCAAAAGACTTACTGATATCCTTAGAGCATCATGACAACCTAAATTAGGTCTAATATATATTTTGGTCTAATATTGATAAAAAAGAATAAATAATAGCATTTATTACTGTACATCCCAATGCAAAGCTGAATCTATAGCTTAGATTATAACAATTGCCCTGTCTAACCCACTCACCACCAGGTTTCCAATTATCATGACCATCATGAAGACCATGATGCACATGGCCTGTCCAGCCACCTCCATGCAGTCCCACATGGTTTCGATCCACTCTCCACACAGTATACGAAAGATGATAAGAAACGAGTGGAAGAAATCCGTCATGTGCCAGCGGGGCAGCCTGCAGTCCTCTGAGATCTTACAAACACAGTCCTTGTAGCTCTTTCCGAAAAGCTGCATCCCTACCACGGCAAAGATGAAGACGATGATGGCCAAGACGAGGGTCAGGTTTCCAAGGGCTCCAACCGAATTGCCGATGATCTTTATCAACATGTTAAGGGTGGGCCATGATTTTGCCAACTTGAAAACACGCATCTGCCACCAAGAGAACAGAAGGCTTACTCTTTTGCATTACCTCAGGTATTACATTCAGTAGTATTAGTGACCAAAAATAATATGAATTATGGAAATATAATAAAACATTTTGAATATTGTACAACATATAATATAGAAACAATTCACATACATATTATTCTGTGTATGTAACTTGTTCTTCATTTTCTCTTCTTTTTGAGGGCCATTTCCATGTAAGCTGCATTATTGCATATAGAGCCGCGGAAAATATTACGAGACTATTTTACAATTATTTCATTTTTTTCTGAATTTACTGATAATAGGTATGTGTTTTTGTAAAATTCTCATTTTTGTTTCATTCTGTGAACTTCTTACAACATTTCTCTCAAACTTTAAATAAACGCATTGCATTCATTTGCAGAAAAATACAACTTTTTTTCAGACCTCAAATACTGTGAAGAAAACATGTTTAAAAATCACTTATTTAAATAAATACATTTAATTATCAGACAAATTGATTATTAATCTAGTTGTAAATAGATTATTTGTTAAATCAAGATGACTCGCAGTACCTGGATTAGCCTGTGTTATCAGCTTCATCAATATAAATTATATAATACAAATGTTATATCTTTATAATATCAAATTATTACATTTTTCATACATACATTTTAATAAAAGGTTTCTTTATGAAGGGGAATGTCAATGTGACAATGTTTTCAATGTCTAATGTAATAATATCATCCAGACAACATTGTTTTACCCACCAGACGGAAGGACCTCAGCACAGATAAGCCCTGAACATCGGCCAAGCCCAGCTCCACCAAACTCATGGTCACAATGATGCTATCAAAAATATTCCAGCCAACCTGAAAGTAATAATATGGGTCTAACGCAATGAGTTTTAGAACCATCTCTGCCGTGAAGATACCCGTGAAAACCTGCACAGGAAGAAATATCTTCCATTAAAATGCATATAATGAACCATCCAGCATTATAATTCACTTTTAAAGTAACACAAACGATACAAAAAACATGATGCTTTACCAAGTTCCCCACAGTCAATATATTTTCAAAGCGTTCAGTCATCGGATAATGCTCCATGGCCATAAACACTGTGTTGAGCACAATGCAGATGGTGATGCCCAGGTCCACCAAAGGGTCCATTACAATTAAGTAGATAATCTTCTTGAATTTCACCCACGGTGTGCAACAATTCCATTTCAGGAATATGTCGGAAAACTTGTACCAGCAGGGAGGACATGGCCTTTGAATATCCTCCAGGTCTGGTGAATAAATGGAAGAATTACTGAGTCAAACACAACACATTTTATTTGATAAATAATCTCAAATTCATTTGGATTAAATAAATTACCCTCTAAAGTGTTTTCTGTAGCGCTCATTGCACTTTGTTTTCTTATATGTGCGCCAGGCACTTCGAGGTAGGTCATACTCCCCCTGGATCCGTTTGTAATCTCGGTAGTCCACTAGTGAGAATCATTCGCAAAATTAGAAAGCATGTGGGTAGGAAGACTACAAACGTATAAAGGACGTGGCTCCACCTACCTCCCTACATGAAAGAGGTTTCAGCGCGATGCCATCAAAGTCATGATACACCTTTCCATCAAAGCTTTGGTCATCTTCATCTTTCTTTTTGCTGCACAGTGATGTATTACTGCCGTGTATTGCATGCTTCTGCTGCTTGACAAACCAAAACCTCATATGAAATCCAAACAAATACAAATGCTTTAACATTTAAAATGGTTCTTTGAAAGTGCTGCCCACATATATATATACACTAAACGCAGCATTCTTACTGTTTACACAAAAACAAGTTTGTGTGAAAGTTTTAGACTGTGACAAACCTCGGATTGTTTTTTGATCTGTTCCAGGATTCTTGCGTACTCTTCCTCCTTCTCTTTAGCTTCTGCCATGGTGGCTTCATTCTGCTCTGCGTACGCCATCGCCACCACAGCCAGAATCAGATTGATGAGGTAGAAGGAGCCCAAGAAGATGATGATCACAAAGAAGATCATGTAGGTCTTTCCAGCGGCCCGGAGGGTCTGGAATATCCACAACATAGTGGTTAAAGTAAAGACTGACCTTAACTTAATAGTACATTAACATTGTGGTAGAGCATTGTGCTGGCAGTGCAAATGTTGTGGGTTCAATTCCCAGGGAACACACACATATTCATTAAATATGCATGAATGCTTGAATGCATTGTAAATTGCTTAGGATGAGAGCAGCTGCCAAATGCATAAATGAATGTTCACTTCTATAAAATAAATATTTGTTTTGTTAAGCTGTGATAATTTAGATTAAATTCTTACATTTATTGATAACTTAAATGTCAACATGTGTTTAAAATGATCAAATGTAACTTAATATAACTAACCATAAAACAAATTTCTTTATAGTATATAAAATACTATAAGCACTAATATAAATACAATATAGAATATTAATACCAAAACATTGTAAATTAGCAACATAACAATAAACAAATAAATAATAAAATGACAAAAGTTTGTAAAATTCCTAAATATTGGACTTGAAGACCACAAATATAAAAATGAAATCTAGTTCAAAATATGAATAAATCTTAAAAAGCAACATGAAAATAAACAGAGAAACAGTCAAACGAAAAAAGTATAAAAAACACATACAAATAAAAGCTTGGAAAAATATGAATAAAACTACAATAAAATTGAAAACAAAGCTAAAATCTGCCGTGACTGCCAAACAATACTCAAACCCACCAACTGGAATAAGTTTTCCCAGAAGTCTTGAGTCATTAGCCGAAAAAGCGCTAAGAAAGCCCATGCAAAGGAGTCATAACTGGTGTAGCCAAAATTTGGGTTTTGGCCGGCCTTCAAGCAAATGAATCCCTCAGGGCACTTCCTGTAAACACAAAAACAGTAAATGAATCCTTTATGACCCATATACGTGTATATACATATTTATTTAAGCCATTTCACTTAGTTATTAATTATTGGTATTATTATTGGATTTACACATTTCTAATCACCATTTATGATTAATTCTGTAGAATAACCCAGGGAGAATGACTTTGTTATGCTAAAACAGAGGAGGTGTTGTTTCTGAAGAACATACCCTGCATCAGAACTGTTTCCACAGAGTAATGGATCTGCATGGTCAGGCAGGTAGTAATAATTCCCTGGAGAGCAAATGATAAAGCATACATAAAGATAAAAAAAATACATAAAGGCACAGTGTGCAGAAAGTGATGCAGTCACGTAGATTTTTATTACTGACGTAAATAAATCACCTGGATTATTAATGTATTTCTTGAAGTTAAAAGTGCTGTTGACTTTTTCCGTGTCATTAAAGCTTGTGTGATTGAAGTCTGCACTCAGGGTTTCATTGGTTTCAAAGGTCGGAGGCCAAATGACGCACTTTTGCCGCAGATTTCCCATGAAGAGTTGCAGGCCGATGAGAGCAAACACGCTGAGACAGAAGACAGTGAGGATCATGACATCTGCCAGTTTCTTCACTGACTGAATCAAGGCTCCAACGATGGTTTTCAGACCTGAAATTCACAGTTGAGAAATGAGTTTATGTGATGGCATGATGTACAGTACAGTAGTTTATAGTTCGTTCTGTAATTTATGAAGTTTAGCAGTATCTAGCGGTGAGATCGCAAATTGCAACTAAAGGCTCACTCCACCCCTCCCTTTCGAAGCACTACGGTGGCTGACACGGGACAAAGATGTTGTCACTTTTTTGCATCTTTGCTGAAGGAGACAACGTATTTATGAAACCTGCTCTTGGTCAGTTTGTCTGTTTAGGACTACTGTAGAATCAACATGGCAAATTTCATACACTGTGGATTTAGATAGAAATAGCTAATTCTAAGGTAATAAAAACATGACGCCTTATTTTGTAAGTTCTTCATATACACTTCTGAAGACATACGTAGTTATACATATTATATAGCATTTCTGTCAATAGCTCCACCTACGAATTACACACTGGACCTTTAAAAGAATATAAAAATATTTTTTCTAGTGGGCAGCTGTCATATTTCCGGCCATGATAAATTGCATGTTACAGTATATACCTGGAATCACAGTGATCGTTTTGAGGGCACGGAGAACACGGAAGGTCCTTAAAGCCGACACGTTTCCCAGGTCCACAAACTCTGTTAGGTACCTGTGAATGAAGTGAAGTCACACTTTTCATCTATAACCACTGATATTGTGCCTAAACTAGAGACATAAAGACATTCAATAAACTGATGAAACCAAGATCGTAACACCTTTACATATTTCAGGTGGACATTTTTATTGTTATCTTAACGCAATTATCTAACAGTCTTCAATATAATAATTCCATGCATTGTCATAAAACCAAGTACAATGAAAGCATTTTTACTCATGAAAGTGATTTTAATCTATGCAAACCACATTAAAAATGAAAGTTTTTTCGGTTCCATTAAGGTTTTGTAGCATCAGATCACAGATACTTATTAGTGTTGTGCTTTCCTTTAGGAGTTTGGTCTTTTGAGGAGTGCAGAAATTGCAAGGGTAAGAGATATGCTTCAGTGTAGAGTAGACTATATTTAGCTTAAGGCCAACAGTCAATCACAGAAGGCAAATGGCACCATTATGTGTGTACTATAAACCAATAGCAGATAAGACGCCTGTTTGGCATGTGGATGCCAGATCTCATAGTTTATTTATAGTGCTTATGACTACAATCAATTGATTTCTAGACAAGTAGTGAGGGAGTCTTGAAAATAATGTATACAATGATGTTATTTTGGTATTAACATCTGTAGAGAATCTTAGGGAAAATCTACTACCAGAAATAATAATATATTGGGGTAACACCATAGACTGTATTAAACATGGACATAGTGTCCCGTGAGATCACCCGTAGGTTTGTGAAGAGCAATATTGAAGCCTAAAGTGGGCGGAGCCGGTCGTCGCCATCTTGGCAGCTCGTCACTCCCAGATAATCGAAAGGGGCAAAATGAACCTCTACAGTACATATCGGCAGGTAAAGGGAAACTATATGCAAAGTTTGGGGAATAAAGAAGTCAGGAAATTGAAAAAAAATATTTATACTGTAAGTATTTTAAAATTAATGGATAACTATTTAATATAGGATTGCATGACTTGCAATTTTAAAAACTATTTTAACATGCACATACACAGCATTTTTGTAATCACAATGTACCCATTAATAGGCTACCGTGGATATTATTTAAGTACAGCGTTCTTATTTTATTATTACAGCAAACACGAAATAAGGGGAAATTATGTTTTCGGTATTTGTGCTGCACGAATGAAGCACTCAGACTGTCTGTCAACTGGAAATTTGACTTTTGGATTTATTTTTATTAGATTGATTTTAGGATTGTTGGTCACAAACCATTTATTTTGGTTATGAGTTATTTTGATGAGTTTTAATGTGTAAAATGTGCTAAATCAATGTCGATTTTTTGAGACAATAATTTGGTATTTCAATAGTGATTTGGTTTGAATGTTTACAGTGTATGGCATGCAGTTCCCTCATAAATCTATTTTTGTTTTCCTTACTCTTACTCAAACTTTGCACATTGTTCCCCTTTATCTACAAATATGAACTGTAAAGGAACATTATTGTTACAATTAGTTACGCTGTAAATCCTGCTTAATTATGCGGTAGATAAAAGCGTGACCGAACAATTATCCACATACACATTCATTATCAAAATCACAGTCTGTGGTAGTAAGGGCCAAAGTGTGAAGCTGTGATTAACTGCTAAAAATAGGTCTGGAAAGTGATCTCATCTTACAAGTGGATGAATATTTTCATTCGGCTGATCTGTGATCGTGAAAGGGAAGTGAAGGTGGACGGAGAAACGGAGAACACGGGTTGTCTTCAGAGGACCAGGGCCTCATTATGGTTTGGTGATGCTGTAAACACGTTGACTTCTAACCTCTCACATCTACGTGGGTATTTTCACAATGTCAGAAGCTCATCCCCTGCCTCTGTCTAATGTGGTTGCCAAACTTCAACTCATGAGCAACATACCCTGACTAAGCATAAACAAATTAGTCCCACACTATGCCAATTATTCGGTGAGGCATATGATCACGGGAAGCACTGTTAAAAATAAAGTCACAAACTGTAACCGACCGAGTTAATACATCCATTTGCTGTTAACCAGAACAGGGAGGGTTTAAATGGCAACATTTTAGAATGTAAGTTTAAGAAGTGTTACATCTTAGAAGTAAATATGAATCATTTTAATGTAAATGTTGTTTCTTCAAATAGATTGAGAATAATTTGAATAACTTTAAGATCAATTGCTTAAAGGGACAGTTCACCCCAAATACTTTCATTACCAACTTAACATAAGGGACATACAGCTTTTGTCCCCATTCCCTTTAATTTGGTGCGAATAAAAAATATTTGTGTTGGATATTTTGATTTGTGTTGGTCAATTCACAGTAAAAAAGGGGCCATACATACGCCATGGTGATGACAATGAAATCCAGCCAATTCCACGGGTCTCGAAGGAATGTGAAATCACCAATGCAAAAACCCCTGGATAACACTTTTACCGTTGCCTCAAAGGTGTAAATGCCAGTGAAAACATACCTATGGCACAGGGAAAATGGAGACACCGTCAGAAAAGCAAATTTCCTCAAATCTGTCAAATTGTGCTTTTTTAGGAATTCTGGGAAACTTTGTTTTGGAGATGTGATTCTTACTCTACTGTTTTGCTCCAGGGTGGTGGGTCACTCATTGTCATGAACACACAGTTTGACAAGATGGTTAACATAATGACCATGCTGAACAATTTGCTTTGGAGTAAAGGATCGTTTGGAAGATAATTTGTGTTACAATAAAAATAATTTCCCGCTGCATAATGCTAAGTAAATTAATTCAATACATTTCACTCTTTCCATTTTCATTTTCTCTTATTTATAGTATTAATATACATTTTTTTAAAAATCTTAACACATCTCTTGACTGTTTTCCGAAGGATATGAATGTATGAGAATTCGGATGGCTAATTGTCGAATGGTGCTAAATGGACTCAGAATGTAGCAGGCAGGTTCAGCATTGAATCTGAATATTGTATTTCCTTTGGTGATCACAATGAAGGTCTGCAAAACAGAGAAACAGGCACATCAGTGGGAAACTTCTATAATAGTTATTTGTAATTGCAGACTTCAATTTAAAACTAAAACCATAAGCTTTCTTTTGAAACTCTAATGGATACATTTGAGTCATTCTTATATAATATATATACTAAAGACTACATATGATATTTTTTGGACATCAGAAATTGAAAGAATGCTTTGTCACTAACTTTCTTTGCTTTGTAATACGGATCCAACTCCTCCAGAGGCACATTGAGAAGCTTTGATGGGGGGTCTCCATAGATGAAAGGCAGGACCTTTCCTGCCTCCAAATCACTGCTGGGTTTGGGCAGGTCTTCCTCATCCACCTCAATATTTTCAGCCTTCATCCGCTCCTGCTCGACGGCCTCCTCTGCCATCCGTCGCTCGATCTTGGCGAGCGACTCCTGAGTGAAGGGCCGGAACACATCTGGGCCTGTAGGAGGGAGTAAACTCGCCATTTTGGCATTCTGCTTGGTCAGAGATGCCACCACCTCCGGGTCCTTCAACTGTGACCTACAGGGATTAAATGGAATTACGTGGTCGAAGCAAATATAATATAATTTTTGCATCCTCATGTTAACAGCTTTTCTGTAGCTCAGTGGTAAGAGCGTGGCACTAACAATGCCAAGCTCATGTGTTTGATCCCAGGGGAATGCACATACTTAGAATCAAATGTATAGGATAATGCAATGTAAGTCGCAAAGCGTCTGCCAAATGCGTAAATGTAATGTTAAATGTATAGCTCACCCAAATATGAAAATTCTGTCATCAATTACTTACTTTCTTCTGCAAAACACATTTTTTGAACATGTTAACAACCGAACAGCGGCGATACCCATTTACTTGCTCGGTTTTGTGTCCATAGTGAATGGATACAGCTACGCTAACATTCTTCAAAATATCATCTTTTGTGTTCTGCAGAAGAAAGACGTCATACAGGTTTCAAATGACAAGAGGTTAGTAATGATGACAGAATTTTCATTTTTGGGCGAACTATCCCTTTTACCCAGAACCTATACCTGTACATGAAAGATATTAAGTTATCTCCAATGTCTGCAACTATCAGTCGCCATTGAGTTTCACTCTAAGGGAAAAAGAGCAGCTTCAACATTCAAATAAAATGTTTCAACATAACCAGTATTCATGTTATTTAAAGTCACCACAAAGACCTTTGTCCATCACTGTTCATATTTAATATAGTTTCAAGACAAGAGTCAAATTCTAAAAAAGCATGCGAACAATTTTTTGTTGTGTAAAGTTTTTTTAACAGCAGAATGTGCATACAATAAAATGTTGCTAGCATTGCATTTTTTTCACACCGAACACATATTTGTAATACAATACATTATTATTAAGGCATAACACCAAACGAAGATTGCAAAACAAAAATGTAAACAAAATAATTCCCCATTTATATCAAGTGATGTTTATCGAGCCATCTCGTGAATATTTTCTAGACTTACAGCTGATGAGGCGATAGTTTAAAATTCTTAGCTCTGTTTGGGTGAGCAGAACGATTCCGACGCCAAACCTCCAGCAGATTTATCTCTCTTGTAGGCATGACCGCTGTTTCTTCAGTGTTAAACGCTCTCAACCAAAAGAAGAACAATGTTCAGACTGACTGCTAATCTTTGTGGCCATCTGGATCAAAAAAAGACACCGCCCCTCGCAAAAATGAAACAGTTCTCCACATAAAGATTTCTTTTTTTTTCCCAAAGGTCAGTGTACGACAGAAAAGTTCAAGCGGTTTTCAAGAACTGAGCAATTCTTGGAAACATCATCTATTGACAGTATTTAGTCCCTGACAATAATCCCTGATGTGTGTGTTTAATTTAGACGGTTCAAAGTGACAATATAAACAAATGTTACTGCACATGTGCATGGTTGTGGACTGCCCTTAACTTCCAGTACGCATTCGCAATAATTGCGTTCCTGTCAATTATTGCTGAAAACAAGCAAAAGAAACAGAGAAGAACCGTTACTTGGCAACACTTGCCACTCCAATATTCTCAATTTGGACCAAGCTCAACCGCAAGATGTCAACGTCCCATACGGTTTCTTTAAATGGGACCCAAAACTATAGGACCCATTCAACATATTTCTTATTTAATCAAATTAACATACAACAATATTCAACAAATCGTTTATTGAGTAGAATTATTATACAATAAAAATATAATATAAAATAATATAAACATAAATTAAATGATATACAAATAGTTATATTTATCAGACACTAGCCAGACCGACAAACACAGACCGGAAGTTAACTGCAGTCCAGCCGCGCACGTCAGAAGAAACGGTCTATAAATAGAAAAACACCTTTGCAGTGGATAAGCTGTTAATCATTCATTGGTCCTTTAAAATATATTTACATATCTAATTATGCCAAAAAAAGATAATTGGTTTAATTTTGATAATGCAACACGTTTGCAACATATTTATCACATCTCTGTTTTTTATGATATGCAAGAAATGCATGTGTTATATTACAGCAAAATAATGTGTGATTCTGCCATCTGTGTGATGATGACAGCTAAATCCTGTAAAATCCAGCATTCAGCTCACCGCATCTTTTCAACATGTAAAATCTCACAGCAATTAAAGGGGTCATAAAAGAGGAGATACAAGCATGCACAGTAAGGGGAAAAAACTGCGTTTTTTAACCTTAAATCGTGTATACATATTGAGTTACATATAAAACAAATGATAATGTTCGTTTTAGCCGTGTCATATGACTCCTTTAAATTTACATAGAAGAAATATGAAACTTTTTAGAATCTGCTCGCCAGGTGTTGAGACCCGTGTTTATGCCCATCTTTAAAACGCTGGTAGAGAGCCAAAGGCAAGCTTGGGTCATTCGGCTATTACACAACACCAACTCACCTGTTCTGTTAGGAATGTGATACAACTTATTGTCACTAATAAGAGTCTGTTATGTTTAGAAGGCCGACACCCCCTGGTAAACAGGTGCTTGGGTTTTCACATAGCGCTTAAGTGAATTCAATGAATAAGTTGTGAATCGAAGTGACGTTAGGGAATCTGGTGTAGATGAGGAACCGACACTGTGGTTCCTCAACAGCTGCCGTGGGCCATCAGCGCGCGCTACGGCGTCAGGTTACTGGTGAGTCTACTCATTCTTGCCATGCGTTTGCACGCTTATATCGTAGCGATAAACAAGCCCCGCCTCCTGATACATTCCAACTCCGCCCACCTTACCACTACATCAGCTCGCTTGGTATTTATCCACGAGCTCAACACTACGCACTTCACCTATCTTCTGTTATTCCCCCCGATGTTTCAATGAGTGGTCTGCCGAAGTTTTTCATGATTGTTTGGTCACATTTTGGGTTTTGAGGTTATCTTTCATATCAGATGCAAGAGACAGATGACCACTGAGGTTTCCCAACAACTATTGAGCTTCACTTCACCAGTCTGTTTTTTTTATGATCAAGCACAGTTTAAGGGCCCCAGAACCGTTTGCTTTCCAACATTCTTCCAAATATCTTCTTTTGTGTTCAACAGAACAATAACATTTATATACTATCGTCTGTCAATGGTGGTTTGGTTACAAGCATTCTTCCAAATATCTTTCATCAGAACAAAGAAATGTATGCAGATTTGGAACAACTCGAGGATGAGTAAACGCGTGGGTGAGAATTTTTATTTTGGTTGAACTGTTGGTTTAAACTCACTTTGGATTAAATAATTTACCAAATGCAAATGGAAGCAAAGTATTTGCATTCATTTAATTACAGTTCTAATCTTACTCTTTCTTGGACACGCACGAGTCAATGGGTCAGCGTCAACACACCAAATCTTGCATTAAGGATTAAGTAAATGAGATTGTAAATGGCATCAACTCATTAATGTTTATAATGGATTGTGTCTTTGTTACAGCCCAACCAGGTCTTTAGAGCTTCACATCAGCAGTTTCTGCTCCTGACTAGTTGCCATGTAACAAACGCTGTAAAGCCAGAGACCCTGAGGTGAGACCTGAGAACCAGCATCTCCTTGACAGAGATGGAATAAAAACAAACTCAAAAAATCGAAATCATCCAACCTTACAATAAACAGACAGGAGTGATGTTACAGATGGCGAGATGTTTAACATGTGTTTACGCCATTGAACAAATGAGCAAACTAAAATAAAGTAGATAAAATAAAATGACAAATACTAGCAAATATGAGATTTGAGAAGAAATTATTAGGAAATCAAGGGTCTTCAACAGGAAAACCGACAACCCTGAGGGGTCTGTGGTGGTACGGCAAAGGATCCTAAAATTATGGTTTGATATCAAATATTTTCTTCAAAAACTGGCATTAAACAAAAACGCCAATATCAATTTATAAAGATATTGAAACAAATAAATGAAAAGTATTAATATAAGAACGTTCCCACATTATTGTTATACAATAACAGTATACGCTTTTTCATCCAAGGAATAATTATTTTTATATCCTTGACAAAGTAAGCATCATAAAATATTCATAACCATTTGTATGGTTCAATACCCATAATTTATAGCAGGCTTAATTTTATTAAGGGTCACTGCTCCCCTATCCATCAAGGGGTCTTTAGCCGAAAAAAGATTGAAGATGTCTTTTGTAAATCACTTTCCAGATAAATTACAGGAAGGGAGTATTTTTTATAAAACAGAGTGTATGAGCAAAACACAAAGACCAAATAAGGTGAAGATATTCCCAAGCAGGGGAAAGTCCACAGTACAGTGCTGAAGAGGTCAGATGTTTGAGAACATAAGGCATTTATTGTTCAAAAAGTCATGCGGGAGGGTTTACGGCTCAATTTCTGAGCCACACATTCTCTTTCTCCCACACATGAAAGCTGGATATAACATATCAAAAAGAGCTCACATTTTTTTACATTTATGGATTTAGCAGATGCTTTTATCCAAAGTGACATACTGGGCTTTTAAGATATACATTTTATTAGTATGTTTCCAGGAATTTTAATCTAATGCCCTTACAAATTGAGCCAGACGGGAAAAGATGTTTTTTGTCTGTTGTGCTATTTTCAAGCACATCTACTCATTTAGCAAACATTTCGGTAACACTTGAAACAATAAAGCTGTTAACATCAGCACGAACTGAGCAATATAGTTTTACATATTAATCTTTGTTAATGTAGGTCAATGTCAATACAATTTAGTTAATTGTTAATGTTAGGTCATGGTGCATTACATTTGTTTAACAATTGTTGATTAAGAAATTGTAAAGTAAATGTAGATAATAAACAAATACAAACTTATTGTAAATTGTTTCTAACATTTCTGAAGTCCTTTACAGAAAGTACATTTTAAAATTCTCTTACATGAAGTGACCCAGTTCTAAAACATTTAGAAGCTTAAACTGGATTTTGACTATTAGTACAACAACATAAGGTGCCACATACCAGCACCTCCACACAGTCAGGCCAGTGAATTCAGTTTAGCATATAGAGATACAGTATATAGAAAAGCTCTGAGTAATCCCTCTGCTGATGGAGCACGGTCATATGACCATGTTTATGACAGAACACTTTGTGACAGCTATGAGTGGCCACTATACAAGCCCATCATCCAGTCGCCGATGGGTCGGGCAGCCCGACCGAACTCACAGATATGAAATGCAGTACCAAACATTCATCAGCAGCCTGTCATAAAAGCACTTATAGCTTTGATAAAGAGACGCCACACAGAGAGCGTAGTGTTGTTGTAAAGGACCTTTGTAAAGGACAGACCGCTTTTACTACTGTCTCTTCTTGTTAACTTATCTTCTCGCTTTTGTTTTCTTTCACATACGGTACACACGCTAGTTCTGTTTTTTAGTGAGCTGCTCACTGTCTAACCTATATGTTGGCAGCATCCTTACAGTCTACAAAGGTGTCTTACAAATAGAGCCATACTTGGAATTGGGTTAAATACATCTAATATGAGAATGATGATGATATGCTAATACACATACATTTACAAGCCACAAGTTACCAAGTATTTCCATATTTTAAATGTTGAATTAAACATATTTTCATTTATAATATACTTTTACTTCGTCCACCATCCTGGGTTTATTTTTTATGAATGTTGAACGCAATGCAGAATCAAACAGCAACGATTTACAAACAGCTATTGTATCTTCTATTTTGCCTTTCTCAAAAAGTCATATCTCACCTCTCCCTCAACACACTTCAACACGCTGATGCTACACAATCTCTACTCATCCACAACCTGTGTGATGGGAATAAAATAATGGATCTAAATGCTCCCGATATATTCGTTGAGTTATAGCCTGTTTCTCAAAATTTCTTAAACATTGGAAGATGGAATGTAAAACTATTTTTAGGTTAACTTTGTGTCAGACAGGTTCTATAGATAAAGCTGTCTTTCCACATATTGCATTTGACACAACCACCATATTTAGCTTTTTCTGCTGATCTGAGATCAGAGTGTTTTTCTTTTATATTTTAAACAACAGATATTCAATTCAAACACAGCATTCAAAAAATGACTAAATGTCTGGAACATGAAATTTTCAATATCAAGCCTGATCAAGAACAAAATTTCACATTTACTAAATGTACCTTAGAAATGAACCTCTTTTTTTTAAATGCCCCAGAACTGTTTGCTTTCCTACTTCTTTAAAATATCTTCTTTTGTGTTCAGCAAAACAAAGGAAATAAAAAATTATTGTTTCGTAACTGTGTAGCCAATGGTGGCCAAAAACTGTTTGGTGACAAGCATTCTTCCAAACATCTTTCTGTGTGTTCTTCAGAACAAAGACATTTATAGAGATTTAGAATAACTTGAGGTTAAGTAAATAAAGACAGAATTTTTGGGTGAACTGTTCCTTTAAATAGAAATATATGTTGGAGACTTCATAATTTCTACTTGTCTCTTTAGAAATGTTATCAGGGTTAAACATTCAAACACCTCAATGGCTTATCATTCTGTTCAACTCCAATTTCAGTGTTGGAGTCCAAGCAAGACCTCACCCATCGAGCCAAGAACTCGATCAACCCAAAAGATCTGTCCTGAGCACAGATCACTTTACATCCAGTGCTCGTCCTGTCTACAGCACACTCACAACTTGATTTTCTAATGATGAAAATGATAAATCATCGGTTACACACATATACATGCACACAAACACACACACAATTGCTGTAAATACAGTGTACCTGTCTATGAACACTTTCATGTAGTGTACATCTAAATATACAGTAGAAGTCTGCGATTTAAGATAAGAAATTATTATGTAAATGAAAAAGAAATGGTGTGGGAATGTAAAAAACAAAAACATTTAGCTGTAAAACCAAATAAATGTAGATGAGCGTCCACAGTGTCAGCACGGGCGCACACCTTCTCTAAGACGCACACATCTCTGAGCACATGATCCGAAGCTTCCAAGTAAGAAATGTATACCATTAATGCAGCTGTATTAAGTAATCACGGTATAGATTTTCAGCGCTGAAGGGCAACGGAAGACGCGATGATCTGCCTAGTGCGGCGCATGAGTCAGACAGGCAAACAAATTCAATCCAGTGGTGAGAAACTTCGTCACCCCTTAGTGTCAAGATGTATAACCCTGACATACTTCAGTGCTTCCAAATCAAGATGAACAGGAACAAAAGTTCTGGACATATTGTAAATGTCACAGTCTAGCTATCACCAGAAGGAAAATGGAGGGGAGGGGGAATGTTTTAAAACAAAAAAGCTGTTCTCATGTACAACTAAGCTTGACATGATCTTGACCCAAACCCTTGACCAACACCGAAAAAAAAGAAAAACCACCCTAGACCGGCACGACTTTGTACTATAGCGAATTTCAAAGCTTTTCACAAAAATTAAACTGGTGTCCTTAAGGAACTTTTGATCTCCGGATCAACTGTGAGGTCTAGGGAGCAGTCTGACAGTTTGTGAGGAGCGCAGGCGTCACGTCTGCAAGCCAGGGTCTGGACTTAAATGGAGATTGATCTGCTGAGCAGTATTAATACGAGACAGACACCAACATGATCTGTGTGTCTAATGAAGGCCCGCGGGACAGGGGGGTGACTTGGCCCCCTGAGGCTCTCTTACATTTGGTACGGGCCTGGCAGGATGACGCAAGCTTCGATGGGACCTGGCAAAAAGAAGCAGGGAGTAGATGATGTGGGAACGGGGTTTCAAAAGCGTGCATTTGATCCTATCAGTTCTCAGAGTGGATGAAGCCATCCACTTCTGAAACACAGTCCAAACCTCGCATGCCAGAGAGCAGGTGATAGATTTAGCAGTAGAGTTGACACTTGAATTTATGTAGCTGATGCCAGGGTCACTGCTCAAATTTACACGTTCCTGGATGAAGTTTTACGGGTTGGTCTTCCGGCCCCAACAAATCAAGTACAGTGGTAAAGTTTCTGCAAAGCTGTAGTTAAATTCTTTATATAATGCGTAAAACTTTATGGGAGTATCCACCTATAGATGTTTAGGTGGTTGACATTGATCTGTTTACACTGATACACTAAAGGCATATACAGACATTTACGCTTGCCCACACGCACGTACACACATACTGTACATTAGACCATCTGAGTTGAGCAAGTCTGTAAACAGAGTCCAAAGAGCCGGATGTCTCTGGAGGTGAATATCTCGACTGAGAGATGGAAGTGGAGACAGAATGCCGGCTCTAATGGCCAGATCAAAAGGAACTCCCCCAACTCAGTTATACATGGAGATCCTGTAGCAAGATGAAACAGCATTAGCCATGAAGTGGAAATCTTGTTTGAGAGAGAGAGAGATATATAAGTTGTAAATGATAATCTCACTTCTCTCAGTATTCTTGGTGTGTCGATTAAAACATATGCACTGAGCATCTTTGGTTCAGTTCCGGTCTATTGAGTTACATTTGGTTGAGTTGGATTACATTCAGAAAAAGAAGACAAGAGAGGAGTTGTCTTTTTTCATCAAACTAACCAATCTGCATGGAATACCATATTTGTCATATAAATATAGCCAATATAATTCTGATTTACTTTGATTTCTGAGATATTGCAACAAAACATGATTCATAAAACACATACTCCCGGTTTTAAACCCTGATCGGATGAGCTACATTCAGAGCTGTTGTAAAACACACCAGTGAGCGCACATCAAATGAATTCTATATTAACGCACCTAGTTGCTTGGCAACAGTAAACAGCTTAAACTCTTGTTGCACTGCCAACAGCATCCTGTAACCGTAGTAAAATTACTGTAACACATGGCCTGCAACTTTACTTTTTTCCAGAGGAAAAACATTAAGAGCATTAAATCAATGTATTTCTTTCAATATACTGTTGATGTTGTTGTTTTATTATTAAAATAAAAAAATTGAATGTTTAGATTTATTATTTTTGCAACAAACAGATTTCTAATCGTACCAAGAGTTGGATGAGCACATATCTCAACTCGCCTGATCTTCCAGGGCAACAAATCAAGATATCTAAACAATAAAAAGTATAAAAAAGTGCTTGTCAAAAGTACAGTGTTTCCTGAAAAACAGCACATTTGAACATCCGAGGATTTGGAAGGACAGCAAAGATTTTAAGATTTTCTTTGGAGACTGACAACAAAACTCTGTCTTTCATCAGTGCCCCACACTTCCACTCTGCAGCACAAGAGCTGAACCCAATGAGCCTTGACCATATAACAGCTTCCTCTATCATCTCTGATATAATAATGCCTTCATATGGACCTGCATATAGTCTCTTGTTCGTGACTGATCGCTCTCAGCATCATTGTTCAAGACACGGCCAACACCCCCCAGGTTCACATGGCATGCTTTGTGGCATGCTACTTATGAGCATCTGACATATGACTGCTTTTAACTTCGCTTGGAGCTGAACCTGAAAGATGTGCTTGAATAGCCAATGTCTGAACTAAAGAAACAAAAGAACCAAAGAAGAAACTCAAAACAGCATCATTTTTAGGCTTCCTTCTTTAGGCCAGGTTTGGCATGAACAAAAGATATTGTGCATTTAATAATGTTGTGGGCTTTGTAAATTCATATTGTAAATTCTTTTGCAACACCTACTAATCCGGAAATAAATTTATATTTGCATACTTTCCAAAAAATGCTGATTCTTGCAAATGTAAAGAAAAAAAGTAGCCAACACTAACTTCTTCTGTAAGCAGTATCTTGAAGATCAAGAAATACGCAGCTGAATGGTACAGATTTAGGTGTGTAGCATTCAGAGAGACTGTTCGTATATCGTGACCAATGTAATAAATGACTAAAAGTACATCTATTAAAGATAAAACATTGTTTAACTCAGTCAGTTTTAACTTTAATGTCTAAACATTTTTGACTCTTTCACTGCCCCGTTTTATTCATCACAACCAACAAAAAGGTTCAGTAATTAAACTAAAAAAAGGTTTGTTAGGCTACTCTAGTTACAAAGTTACAAGCCAAACCCCATAACAGAAATATAATGTAATGACAAGACAAAACTATAGCATATTTCACAGGTATTAGTAATATCAACAAGCAATATGAACATCATGACATTTTCTAGCCATACATTTTAATAAAACTAAGAAGAATATTTGTCTCTCCTTATTCAACTGCTTATTTCGGTGTCTTTTAAGGGTACGTAGACAACTAGATTATATGAAGTTCAAAGACATGTGCCAAGCTCAATAAACCCAGGAACACTACACAAACCCAACTAAAGCTGTTACCAGTAGAAGACCAGCAGTTCAGTGATTTTTTTTACCTTGTTCAGCAGGAAAACCGCGTTCCTTTATTTCAGATCCGAAGGTTAGTGTTGTTGAATCCACTCCGAAACTTTAGTCTCGTCCGGGAGAAAGTCCAGGCTCCGGGGCAGCTGTCGCTTACGCACGGGTGTCTTGTATGAAACCTGAGAAACGTCTCAGGTACGACCATAACTTCGCTTTAAACTTGTGACACGGCCAAAATCTCCAAACTCTCACGCGTCCTCGGAGATTGAAATCGGGTTATGAATTCAATACATGATACTGTGCGACTAAAGGCGGTATAATGTTTATGGATAATGACAGATTTTTCCCAATCGTGCCGAAAGAAGCCTGATGATCAGACGTTAACAATGACTAAATATCCACGTAAATGCAACAAAATAATCTATAGTGGTTTATTTGGGTATGCTAGTTATAGTTAAATAATTAAATTTATTTAAAATAAATTTGTATTGAATTTGTTTGCTGCTCTAGAGAGAGAACAAGGCCTTATGTGCCCTATTTGCAACCTTCGTCTCTGTGACCTTGCATTGTGTGTTTATTATTTTTAACACAGGTTAATCGATACACCCTAAAATATAGAAATTCCCATAAATTATTGTTTTATTGAGAGGAGCCTGCGGTGATGGAGCAGATGCGCACGAACAGATGCCCGTTCCCTTGCGCGTCTTTACCAAATGGAGACGTGCTCTGTGCGCACGCTGGAGACGACGCGGGGTAGATGTGATACCCTTTTGAAGGTAATCTAGGTTACTGTCTGAAATGGTGTGAATTAATGTCCTCTGGTGGAGCATGACAGGAGCCAACTCACTGATGTCGGCATGGCGCACTAGTTTTACGCACGACACGTTCACTTAACAGGTTTTATACCCACACACATCGGGCTATACTTTACATTTGAGGTTATTCTTGAGGACATATACAGGCCATACATTTGTCTTATAGCGTGAAAAAGGTCGCGTTGTTTCTTTGCGCCAATTGCCTCAAGTGTAACAGACACAAAGCACATTTTCTATGTATCGCACTGGGTCATGTTTTCTGGGCATCTGGGAATGAAAACAGGAAATACAGTAAATAGTGTGTATTGATGCGAATGACAAGACCCCCTATGAATTTGTTCTCGTGTGTGTGTTTTTGTGGTAGATTTTGGAAGAGGATATAAATCTAAAGCCGATGAGGTTAAATGGCTTTTGCCGAGTATGCGTCATGCAGACAAGACTTATTATTCAGGGTAAATGTTCAGGAATGTACTAGGGACACCAGATAGTCTGCGACATGATGTATTGCCATTCAGAATTATTCAATATTACTAGGTCGACAAGTCAGTATTGCGAATTATGGTGTATCATGGCAAACGATGAGGGATATCTTGAAACCGTGTGAATGGTAATTCTTTTTAGGGGACTGTAATTGGAAAACTGGTTTAAATGTTTATGATTATTTGGTATTCTTGACTGACACACTTGAACTTCCCTCCCTGCCAAGACACCTGTCTCGACACCTGTCGTTTGGTCTTATACAGGCTTCACAATAGCACTACCTGGTGGTCATTAATAGAACATCCTTTGCCGAAAACTTGATTGTTTTGTGACAGTAAGATTACACAAACTGGATTTAAAAGTGTAGAATTGTTTTATTAAGAAACAAAACATCTAGTTATGTGAGGAAATACACTACAAAATCCGGAAGGACCCTTACAGTTGCAGCATCTTAAAGTATCGGCTTGCTAACCTGAAAACACTACGCACGAACTGTCTAGACATTAATCTATTACAGTTAAAATAGGTACTAAATGGCTCTCTTCTCTCAGGCATCTGGACAATATCTGCAGCTGTGTTAAACCCCTCCCACAAAGTTTGACATGGAACCACTACAGACATTTCAAATTTTTACTCATTGAAAACTTTTGACATGGTTGATGTATGTTAACATTACAGATTCTAAAACTCGATTTTTGGATCATAAAACAAAAAAGCCCCCATAAAAATTCTATAAAATAATAATAATTATTATCATTATTTACTATTTTGATAATAAATCTGATAAATTGTGTATTATTTAACAGATACCTAGATGTACCAACTAGCTCTGTCAGTAAACCACAGTCCTAGACTTTATGCCACAATTTCCTTCACTTCAAAAAAAGTCTAAAAGAAAAAAGATGACAGATATAAATGAATGTTTGATTTTCTTCTGAATTAAATTATTAAATTAGTTTTGTTTATATTTTATTATTCCTTCTTTCATAGAGATGAAATTGACCATTGTAACAGACCTTCATGAAAAGATTGGTTATCGCTGCAGTTCATATTCAATGCTTTTGTTAGAAAGTGCTTGCTTACCACATCACTCCAGTTCTCAAGTCTATACAATGGCTTTCAGTCACATATAAAACTGATTATGAAGTGCTGTTATTTAATTAGAAATCACTCAGTGTCTTCGGTCTTAAATACATTGCAGATAATGCTTGTAGAATATAAACCTTATTGACGTCTTGCTATGATCTGCTGGGACTCATTCCAAACATGGTGAGATTATTTGCCACCAGCAGATGACTGAAACAAGCTTTATTTGGAATGTTACCTGACATTATTTTATTTCCGTTTGTATACTTCTAGTATTTGCGCATAAATATGTTTTTATTATGCATGGGCAAAACAATAGCAAATAACTGTAATAGTTAATTGTTGTTATTTTTACAACGTAAAATGCAGAGTTCACATTCAGAGCGATTTTATATTTAATCTTTTCTCTACTGGAACAAGCAACACAGATGTTTTAGCAGATCACATTACTAGTGAATACTGCCCTCATGTGGAGCACAGACTATAATACAGTACAAAAAACAGGATACTTCAAGGTTGGTTTCAGACAGACACTATCATATGTCTGCCAATGATGAGATGGATCTTTGATCCAGAGTGTTCTACAGTAATTATCACTAAAAGTAAATGTTTAAGTTATTTATATTTCTCCATTGTATTGTATTGTATTAATATGCTGTGTTGTTTAAAACTCATGAATGGGTCAAGAAGGACAAACCCAATGGGTTACAATTGCCTAGAAAATGTCCATATTTGTCCTAATCATGTGTTGAAACCATCGAAATTTTTATCCGACCACATAAGCGTATTGTTAATTTACAACTCAATGGTTGGCTTTTCCCCTTTTTGACCAGACCATGAATTTAAAACAATCCAGCATATTCTATTCTATTCTATTCTATTTTATTCTATTCTATTCCAATAATTGAATGACTGAAAGATGACTAATAAAGGAAGCTGTGGACTTCAGTTAAGTCACTCGTCGAGTAATTCCTCTACATTGATTCTTATAGACAACAATAGTACACTAAGCAGGCTTACTCATCTGACAATACTTAGTATAGTGTACTGTTTATAGAAGTCAATTTGTCATATAAACAACAGGCTGAGTCATATAAGCTTCTCAACACTACACACTCTTAAACAGCATAACTACATACCTACATGTTGAAAACACTTCTGTCCTCCTGGACTGTCAGAGGGACTTCATGTGGGTTTAACAACATGAAAGAAGACACCCCCAGCCGCCCTCCATCTCTGGGTCTGGGTGAAGAGCAGCATCGCACAGATGAAGACCTGCGAAGAGGAGATGAAAGCAAAGCGAGAGCAGGAGATGCCATACTCGATCAAAGCCACAGGCTCGAATGCACAGCATCTACACTGGATGTGGAAAGATATAGCATGAGTTATAGGAGACCACATGCTTCTGCTGTCTTAAGTGATTCACTAAGGGCTTCTGGGATTTGCACCAGAGCTGAAAGCATGGAAGGGAAATGTATCCTAGAATTAAAGCCATTAATGTGGGAGGTGAGACAGATTTTTAGTGGATTTTTAGTTCTGTGGGGCTCATATTGAATTTTCTTCCGTCTGGATCTCAGTCCTGTTGTCTGTAGGAAATTATCGTTCATTTTTATTTCTTTTTTAAAAGGAAAATTCAGCCCAAAAATAACTGTTTGGTTACAAGCATTCTTCCAAATATCTTCCTCTGTGTTCCCCAGAACAAAGACATTTCATACATATACTTGAGAGTACTCGTGATGACAGAATGTTCATTTTTGGGTGAACTGTCCCTTAAAACAGGCTCTTGTCATTGTATGCTTTCACTGAGCAAGACCATTCTATAACATATCTCCTTAAGTGCTCTGTAGACCACGAAGAGTTGCGTTTGGATCAGTAAATAAAGATCGATTTGTCCTTTTGGAGTGAATTAAATGCTTCTCATTTTTAATACAAAAAACACACAATATAATTGAGTCAGCAATCTTATATTTTATTCCAGACAGCTGAACGATACTGTACCGAATATATAAAAACATCTTCCTTTGAAATACACAACACAACAATGGCCGTACTAACAGTCTCAACAAAAGCAGTTCCCACATCCCAGATATAGATTATTCCAGAGGAACCTGAGATGCTTTTTTCCTTCTATCTGGCGTAGAGAGCTTCTATTGGCAGGGAGAACAGGTGGACGCTTCTCCACTCGATAAACTGTTGTTACTGAGCGGCTACATCAGGCGCCTGGATGACAGACATCAAGGCTTCACAATGCAAGAATGGGCTTCTGTTGCTGCACAGAGCGAAATAAGACAAAGGGTGTTTATCCGTCCTTCTTATCCCCAGAACAATGAAACTCCTAGAGAAATGTCTGTTTGATGGGGCGCAAGACAAATATAAGCTGATTAGCTGTATCAGTACAGAATTTCTTCCGTTCTTATTTTAATCTTATTTTGAAATAGCATGTGCTAAAATACTTCCATATTCCTGTTTTAATATGCAGAGACAACAAGATCATAAGCTCACGTCCCTGCACCAAACCTCAAAAGCTGTCAAGATTCATCACAGACAAGACTAAATCTAGACTATATATAGACTATATCAAGGCCTGAGAGAGCAATTACAAATGATGATTATAGACTGAGCAGTCATGAAAGCAGCATTATGTTAACCAGCTAATTCTGTAATGCCCGGTATGGCTCGTAAAGTCTCATCCCTCAATGCCGTATCTTCCCGTCCTTTTATGGAGAACGGTAATGGACTGGCCCTTCCCTCTAATGCAGTTGGGGAGCTTTGAGAAGAGTATAAAAGATCTCAAAGATCGTTCTCATTCCGTCTCTCATCTCACAATTGTATGTCCTGACCTTCATCGCTGCTGCGGAATGGCGCCCAAAAAGCAAGAAGCAAAAAAAGAGACGGCCAAGCTAGTGCCTCCTCCCGAGCCGGAGAAACCCAAAGTGCCCGACTTTGACCCGAAGAGCATTGCGGTAAGTTTGTGTGTGATTTGTTCTGTATAACGTTGGGTGGAAACATTTGTTTTTAGTGACCCTGGCTTTGCTTTAGTCATTGGACTTATTATAAAAAGATGCTGGATAGCACTATTGGTCTATTTATTTATGAAAAAATAAAAATAAAAATGTTTTTAAATAGCAACATTTTCATTTCCATTGTTTTTCTTTTAAATCTAGTGTATTTTGCTACGAACGGTACGTCCTGTTTAATAAATGTAATAAAGTCAATAACATTTGGCCTCAAAACGGTTTCACACACACAAACTTGGGTTTTAAAAGCCCCTCCTCAGCTGAACCTCTTGTTGCAGGCATATTCCTATTGATCGGAGACCACTTTTACTAATTTAATTTACCTGATGGTCAGAGGTGGGGTTTGGATGATGGAAGTTTAATGAGACCAGTATGAAAGTGCCTCCATATACCCATGCAACTATCCGGCCGCGGGGTCCCATATCAAAGCTTAACATTGTCATATTGTTGTCTGAGCCTTTCTTTCTCTCAGGGACGGTATGGATGAGGTTTCATTGTATTGCCTCTGGTCTTCAAACAGGTGTCTGTTATTCTTAGTCTCTATAATGAGCATGGGTCACTTCTGACCTCTCCAACAACCTCCGGAACGTTTCTCCAGAGCATTATTAACATCTGTATGTCTGCCGAGTGGAGAGTGAGCAGTTGGCATATGCCTGTTCAGCTTGGATGATCTAGTATTTCCATTGTGAGTTGGTTGCTTAAAGCTTTATATTTTTTTTTAGATCGAGTTTACAGCCGAACAGATTGAAGGTAAACATCTGTTAAATCGAAAAGACCTACTTTGAAAATGTCAATGCTTCTTCCAATACGATGTTTGGTTCATCCTTACAGAATTTAAAGAGGCCTTCATGCTTTTCGACAGAACACCCACTGGGGAAATGAAGATCACGTACATGCAGTGTGGTGATGCAATGAGAGCGTTGGGTCAGAACCCAACCAACGCGGAAGTCATCAATGTACTGGGCAAACCCAAACCTGATGGTAAGCGTAAACTGTTGCAAGGCATTGCATTCTTTCGAGTTAAGTGTTTGTAAAATGTATTTTTATCCTCACTTTAGAAATGAACACTAAACTGATCGACTTTGAGACTTTCCTGCCAATGTTTCAACACGTGTCTGAGTCTAAAGATCGGGGCTCGTTCGAGGATTTTGTTGAGGGGCTGCGAGTGTTTGACAAGGAGGGCAACGGCACCATAATGGGAGCAGAAATTCGCCACGTACTGGCGACTTTGGGTAAATAAAACATGGCTAGTTTGAATCCTTCTACTAAGACTAAACGGACAGTTCGCCCAAGAATGAAAATTATTTCATAATCTCCCTCATGATTTTCCAAACCTGTGTGACTATCTTTCTTCTGCAACGTCGATGACCCAACAACATTGGAGCCAATAGACTTCCATTATATATGGAAACGACACCACAGAGAAATATCTTCTTTTGAATGGCACGGAAGAAAGAGTCATTTACGGGTTTTGAACAACACGAGGGTGAATAAATTATGATAAAAAATGTTCATCCTTTGGTGAAGTATCACTTTAAGGCAAGCAGAAGATCTCACATGTCGTTGTGCTGCAGGTGAGAAGATGAACGAATCAGAAGTAGAACAACTGATGTCAGGACAGGAAGATGGAAATGGTTGTGTCAACTATGAAGGTGAACATTTTACAAACTTTTGAGACATCAAGAGGACACTAGATATCATGTTTATAAACACATGTATAGAATGACAATACAGTAAATGATGTGTTTTTGATTAGTGTTATAGAGTAAACTAAAGTGCATCACTTTACATAAATGTAATAAGTGATATGATTGTGAACATCTAAACAATTATGTATTTCTATTTGACCTATTCTTTGCTCAAGCGGGTGGAAAATTTTGAACCTTCATCCTTTTCTTCCACAGCTTTTGTTAAACACATCATGGCTGGTTAAACAAAAGAGGTCAGTTGCAGGTATTAAAGAACACCAACGCATGACTTGAATTATTATGTTATTACAACACATCGACGATATTAAACATCTAAAATATTTTTTCTCCTATAAAATTAATATCATTTGAATGATCATCTGATAATTTTCTCTTTCAGGCCCAAATGTGACAGACCTCAGGGGTTAACAGCAGACTCTCTGTAAACGTTTCTGTTCTTTTCAAATAAGCTATTTTAGAATAAATACATTTACGTCCATTCATTTGTTTGTATATTTCAGAAAGTGCTTTAAACATTACAAATGATTTTACATAAAAAGTTTGATCAAGCTGTAAGAAAAAACTATAATAATAAAAGAAACATCTATTTTACGTCTTTGTTGTCCGATTGGTCTCAAAAATAAAGATTTGTCTGTTTTAGAGCCACACAGTGGCAGTACCAAGTCAGACATCTTTGAATTTGCAGACGTCCTGACCAAAGGGATTAGCCAATATATTACTGCTTTTTGATCCAACCAAAATGTTCATATTGATACTCAGATCCTTTCATTCTTAGCCTTGTCAATAAACAGACTTTGGTTGGTGGCTATTCAGTTTGCTGTATAATTTTATATTAGATAACTTTAGAAAATCGTTTTGGATCACTTACTCACAATGAATATCTTAACACCACGTGTTATATAGTAACTTAGATCGCAGCATAATCTTTTCACATAATTCTTATCATATACCTATAAAATTGACAAATGAAAACACTTTTAATCTTTCATAAGGCAACCAACAGGAGATGCATAAAAGTAGTAAGAAAAATGTATTTTAAAATTTCATTGGGATGGTTCAACCAAAAATGAAACTTATTTCATACTCACAGTCATCTCATTCCAAACCTGCATGACTTTCCATCTTCTGCAGAACAAACAAAAAGTTTAAAAACTTTCCATGGACACAAAAGACTTTTCACAAAATATCTTCTTTTGCGTTTTACAGACGGAAGATTCATATAGGTTTTAAAACCTGCGTATTAGGCAAGCCCTTAAATTGGTAAGGCTAAGGCGCCATCTAACGGTCAGAATAAAAACTGCAGCTGCAATGATACCACTGTAAATGATCCTGTTGTTTAGAATACAGTAAGATTATTTGAAACTTGAAAGGTTGACAGATCAAAACTATTGATACAAAAAGAGGTTTTTAATTATTAATGGTAATACGGGTCAATGCAACAGACATTAACGGCCATTAGCCTGTTTACTTTCTGCCTCTTTCAAACAAACAAACACACAAACAAACACACACGCACATACACGTTATCAGAATCTAAAAATGCCTACTCATTCACAAGCGGGCTGGTTGCTAAGCAACTCCCCTCCAAGCCCAACCTCACCCAAGAACTCAGTTGGCTTTCGGAGTGCTAAAGAGCACATCACACATCTGACGAGCAAAAGGATGTGGACAACTCCAAATAACAGCATCAACCCTTTTTACAGTATTTTGAAATATTTCATTATTTGTGGAGCCAAGTGAAGGATTCAAATTTTTGGAGACAAAGATTATCCAGGTCAAGGACTCTGCTTGGTATGTACCCTGCAGAATATTGCTGAATTTTGGAAGCAGGCAGGGTGAGGTGTGTATGTGCTTGTATGTATGATTCTTTAAGGTAAGGCACTGTCTTAAAGACAGTAAAACCATATACAGCTCAATTCTAATTCTTTACTCTTACCCTTCTTAAATAGATATGTTGCGAAACTATAAAAAGTGTACAATTTGCATTTGTATTGTTTTGATTTTGATTTTGCTCTGCCAATTTATCGTTAAATGTCACACAATACAACACTTAAACTTTAGAGATGAGAACGACTGGCTACCCAGAGTTATGAACCTTTCCCAAGGATGAAAAGAGAAACATTATGAAATGCAACATAGGTAGCCCTGCACCTTACATACAACAATTTGATTTTAAAGTAAGTTGAGTTGCGAACTAAACTGCTGTAAATATATTTGTACTGTGCCTTAAATACAAACATTAATATCTTTGCAAACATTTCTAAAGAGTTTTGCCCAAGAGTGGGGCCATTAGACATTCTGATTGTGCAAAAATGTTATTGATTTTTATAGTGTTTTAGTAACATATCACAGTTCATTGCATGCATAATTAAAAATAATACAAATAAGAAGTATGTATTTTTTATTTTTAATGGTTAACAATGGATATTTTGAGGGCCCCAGGAAAATCTGTGTGCACGGTATGGTACATAGCAATGGCTTGTTTTTATTTAGAATTATATTTAATATCATCTGAGATTAATCAATTTACACTACAATGAATATATATGAAGGATATGAACCATGGGTTTGAAAATTGTAGAGATGACCTGGTTGTCAGTTCAGCATTGTCTGGGTTTCTGGTTCATTCCTCTTGCTCTTTAGCGCCCTCTTCCCTCTTCAGAACGGAACTGCGCGCCCTGACAGCAGGGTTTGCTCACTGGCTGACTGCTGCAGTTGGACAGACAATAACTGTGCCACAAAGGTAAGTGAAAGCGGTTTACGATCTCTAAATGTCATTCATATGTGATTGATCTTTAGTAACGCAATAAGACGTGTTGAAAAGCCTTACCGCGCTATATTTCACGCTTATCTGCAATGAGCGCTCTTGTTCTTAGGATGTTGCAAATCCGATGATGGGTGTGTGACTTGGACATAACGGGCCTGGAATTATAACAAAGGGAGAGAAATATCAATAAATGCAATGCTAATGTCATTTCATCGATAGTAAACCGATAAAAAATGCAAATGAATTTTTTCGTTTTTTTTGTTTCGCATCTATTCGTGGGGGTTGTGCACAATAGTCTCCGTTCACTTTCATTAAATAATATGAAACAAATATTTAAAGGGATGGTTTTTATTTTGTCGGAGATTTAAAGATAGAAGAAATCTCAGTAGATACGTTGAGCTTTTCACGCGAGCTCGGTTTGTCAGCAGCGATGCTGTGACGCCGATGAACGCTGCGTAATGTGCTTTACGCAGGTGCGTTATAGTCAATGGCGATAAAAGAACGAGAAAACGGTGCAGGTATTTTCAGTGGGTAGTTGTGTGGTCATAACCAATGACAAATCGACAATCTAGGTATTTGTGCTGCTTTTAATCGCGGACCGACTCGTCGTGTGGCTGATCCGCAAGGTGGCTTTGCTCTCCGGTGTAACGCGATTTTCGGAGCTTGCTGTCTGTTGAAATGGTGCTGATGTTGCATGTGGATCTTCATGTAACGCTCCCACGGTTACGCACATCTCCACATGATGTGCCCGATTCCTCGCGTATTCTCCAACCGTGTCATTTCACGTTGATTTAAATACATGTTTAAAAGAGCCCGACTAAATTGGGTTCGTTTTTAAATGCTAGAACACCATTTGTTTATGGCGCTGAGTCTTGTAACATCACAGGGCGCTTTGTCTCTAAAACGCGATCTGCAATGGGAGTCTCTTGGTCGGATCTCTATTTTCTCCATATTAGGCCTCTACAAAGACAAAAGAGGCAACAATCCGGAACCTCAACGTTGTTTGCATGTCTATCGTTCTGGTTTTTATGTCGTTGCTTGCAATCGAAGCATAAAATATGCCGTTTTCAAATTATTATCGTTTGTGTGATGATGCACAGATTCCTCGATAGACTTTATTCTGCATTTCTCAAGGCAGCCGGACACACCTTGCTCCCCCTCCCTCCCCGTCTCTCTCTCTCTCTCTCTCTCTCTCTCTCTCTCTCTCTCTCTCTCTCTCTCTCTCTCTCTCTCTCTCGCTATCCCTCTCATCACGGCTGTTGCGCTCGGTCACACTTATCATCTCGCCATCCTATTGTTCGCTTTGTAAGTATTATAATCTTTTTGATAATACACATTGTAAATGGGAAAATCTTGAATGCAACATTTGAAACGGGGGGATGAAAGCGGTGCGCCCGCATCATTCTTTCACTTCCTCCCCCACGCCTATCTCTGGCTGAACATGCCGCCTGCTCGAGCTAAACTGCTGTCGCTTAAACCGTATAAAGATGACGACATGGAATACGGGTTTTTTGCGTGCATATTTGTGAGCATTAATCTTTATTTATTGGATTTGTGTATTTGAAATGGTCGATATTTTGAATCTGTATCAATGTATAGGCCAGAAGTGTACTATCAATATGTAGAGAGAGTAGCCTCGGCGTTTGTTTACTAGACACGTGTAAAATCCTCACTTCTGCCCAAAGCGACTTACAGAAAGAATTCAGGGAGAATTCGGGGAGTTTAGGATAACATTATTAAAACATAGTGAAGGTGAGATAAATAAATAAAACAGACAAATTCAAAATATTATCAAGTAGTTCTAGTGCATTAAGAAGTCAAAGGGTTCATTTAAAACATTTTCAATTTTGTCTTCAAGTATCTCAAAAAGACTGTAAAGAAATCACACAAAAATAGGGGTGTGACAAATTGAAACATGAATTATAACAGTATGCAGTGAAAGCAGTCTGCATGTATCAGACTATAATATCTCAAAGGGAAAAATGTTCCCCATAAAGAAAAGAGCATTTACGTTCACTTTGATTCGGAAAAGCCAGAATTTAGCCATTATTACCAATCATATCTGAGGAACTTCCAATGATGTAATATACATTTACATTAACCGGAACTCAACAAGCACAATGAACCAGATAAAAAATCTTCGTGCAACTTGAAGAGAGTGAGTCAGTGTCTCTCTGCTCTGGTAGACCAGATCCCATGCAGAGTGGTTACAGTCCTTAACTCACTGATGCACCATGGCAACAGATGACTAACTTCCTGTGTGCAATGGCTCGGGATCACAAAAATCGTTCATGTACACACACACTAGAATTGACCTCTCATAGGCACAATGATTTTCACACTATCATCACAAACCCGTCGACAGTATTTAATATTAACTGTCCCTTAAAGCAGTGGTTCTCAAACTGGGGACCCCAAGATGGATCCAGGAGGGCCACAGATCCTGTGGAGTTTTATGAAATATAGATATTTATCATAAATGTTATGTTATCAAACCAGAAGAATTGATGTTCCAGCATTGCCTACACAAAGGGGGCCTTACAATGAAAACGTTTGAGAATCACTGCCTTAAAGGGATAGTTCAACCCAAAATGAAAATTCTGTCATGAATTACTCTAAACCTGTATACATTTCTTTGTTCTGATAAACACAAAGAAAGATATTTGGAAGAAAGTTAGCATCACCGGATGTACTGTATATCACTAGGCTGTCGTCTCCCTTCATTACAGCATCTGTACAGCACATTCATGTAAATGCCAACTGTCTTTTGAACGGGACTGAACATTTTCATATGCTCTTATCAACAGCAATTTCATCTGGCAGCATAACCGCTGAAGCCAGTAAGCACACAGAAACTGGTCGGCCAGTCAGTTAATTTAATGTCCAGGTTCAGTGAGGTGAGGTGTGATCTGATGACTCTTGCTGAGAATGCGGGCAAGTGGACTGCAGGTCTGGATACAGTTTAGCAGATGGGAAGGTTGCATCTCTTTACTAGAGATCAAGGACATTTCTGCTGGTTGAGCAGGTGCGAACTGGGCAAATCACCAACGTTCTTCAAATTTATACATTTGCCTTTTAGTTTTTCCAAAGATTGCATATTTATGAAAGTTACATTCAGTTGCCTAAAAGTATTTGACTTAAGTCACCTGTAATTTTGAGGGTCACTACATTCTCTGATTGTGTTCTTAATATAATTAGTCCTAATCATCCTATGCAGAGATCTTGTTTCTATAAGGTTAAATAGAATGTGAGCCTCAGAGGATTGAGACTCATCCAAAACATACCACGACTTTTAGCCTCTGGGTCCAGATGTTAAACTGGTTGATCTTGCTTGCCACAATGCACGTGGGAATATCAAGAGTTTACCCGATTGGGTTCAACAGTTGGCACGCAAAGCCATGCAGCTTTAATCCACCCTGATCTTGTTGCACCAGTGCTGTAACTCTGCAATGTAAAGAGAGAGAGACAAAGCTGTACATTTGCGACAAGCACTGGTAGCTGCAATAGACAAAACTAGGTCAGAAGCATAGATGCACCCAACTGTGTGCGGACAGGGTAGCTAGTGGAGTCGCCCAGCCTGACAACAACCCTAACACACACAAACATTAATGCCAATAAATAACTCACTGTACTTATACAACAGAGACCTTGAATTAACTACAGAATTTTTTACAATTTGTAAAAAAATAGAAAACATTTGGACAAAAACTAGCCGTGGAGCCAAAGAGTTGTGACTTATCTCATCACATAATGCTGGTGTTTGTTTTTGCCGTCCTGATGAATTGTTGGAGACATTCCAGAACGATCTCCCGAATACGTCAGTAACACCACACACAGGGCACTTGTGTAATTGGTTTGTCTGGTAAACTCTGAAAGAGACCCATAAATTTAGTGAAACAAAAGCACTGAGCTCCAGAGGACATTCTGGTTAATTTTATCTAGTTACAGTTATGATACAGAATCTCTCAGCCGTTAAAGAGTAAAGATATGAAATACGCTAAACTATTTTAGTTATGGGGCAGTAACCACTCAGAAACCAAGATGGACTTTGTATGACCCAGAACCAAGGTTCACTCCGGCTGGGCAAGGTTTCGTCTAGACCAGGGGTGTCAAACATACGGCCCGCGGGCCGTATCCGGCCCGATAAGGCGTCCAATACGGCCCGAGGGAAGATTTGAAAAATAATACAAATATGAAATAAAAGTTTATTATTATTTTAATTAATTTAAAGTTTATTAATACAATCAGGTTTTCGCTGCCATATTATGTTTTGTTTTATTAAATTTTTTATTTTATCATTGATCATTTAATTGGGCTTCTGCCGGAACCCCTAACAAGCATGCGCATTCTAAAGCGCCGCCTACATTTCGAAAACAAAGTCGGCTAAGTTGTGCGGCAAGGACTAGTGATTTTAAAATGTCCAAATAAAGAAAACTGACGGAAGAAGACGTATTTCTTCTGTGAGTTCAACGGTAGGCCGGTATGTTTAATCTGCTCACAAGCCGTGGCTGTGCAAAACGAGTAGAATATTAAACGGCACACACGCAGAGAAATATGATAAATACACTGGACAACTTCGAAAAGTCAATAATTTAACTTTAGCCTCGGAAAAAAGCAGTCAATGTTCACAAAAAGAACAGAGACTGATGAAGCTGTAACGCTATTTGATTGCCAACGAAATCGCAGCGGGATCAAAGCCGTTTTCAGAGGAAGAATTCATCAAGAATCGGTAATGAACATTAACAAGTCCAACCTGCGATCTCGACTCACAAACAGACAGCTAAATGACATCATGAGATTGATGTGGTTGAAGAAAAGAGATGTCAGGAATTAAAATCATAATGCAGATGCGATCTAGATCTTTTGTTGTTAAAGGAAATTTCTAGTATATATTTAATGTTCATATCCAAAGTGAAGTTGTACTACTGTACTAATTGTTAAATATGTTAAGGCAGTTTTTCCTATTAGTGAATTATATTGTATAGCTTGTATGGTTCATATTTAATGTGACCGTCTGTACACAAATAGAGTCTGTTGCATTTTTGTCATTACTAGTTTAAAAAGTATCTGACAGAAAATATTCAAAGGAAAGGGTTTTGATTGCCTTTACCTAAACAAAATAGTTTTTTCAAAGAGGAATAAGAGTGTTATTGAACCGTTCTGAGGATTTATTAAATGCACCTTTTACAGAACAGTATGTCTTTCTAGTTTTTTTGCTAATTCATTTGTAATTTGGTGCAATATGGTTTAAAAAAGGTGATTCGGCCCGCACATTGTCACTTTTCTCTCCATCCGGCCCTTACCCTAAAATGAGTTTGACACCCCTGGTCTAGACTATCCGCATGTGGTCTGTTAGCCAGAATGTACTGTATCTATTTTCATGTAGACCATATATATCCCTATATCCCTCGCAACCTTGAGATATCCTGAATGATTATCTGGCTGAGAGACAATGAAAACTTTTAGCGTGGCTAAGTATGTACGTGGCTTGGAAGACAGACAAGTCACAGAACAAAGAGAGGTTAGTGAAAGTTTGCAAATAGATGGAGGACAATAATGCATTCCATAGCAACAGGAGTTTATCGTGATTGTAAATGTTTTAGTTGTTCACGGATATGAACTTTTTTACACTGCACAGTGTTAGAAAACTGGTACTGGTTCCAAGGCCCCGACATGGCAAACTGGTGATAAAATTGATGTGGAACTGTAACTATAATGAAGGTAGGGGGTCTTATTGGCTAGACTGCTTACTGCAAAACCATGTGAAAGTCTTTGAGAGCATTGTGGGTATTCATAGTGACTTTGTTTTGTTTCTTGCCTCATTTGTAATGAAGAGGAGTGCTCCATCGATTTCTCTTATGGCAGTGTTTCTCAAACCTTTCCTGCCATTCCCCACTTTGTAGGTAAGGAAGGGGTGCGAGCCCCACCTGTCCCCAATAGCCAAAAACAAAATGGTAAACGCTTTGGATAAAAAAGCGTCTGCTAAAAATAAAGACTAAATGTAATAAGGTCCACTGTGTGTCTTGGTTTTCTCTGCGGGTGCCGAATCTCCAGTTTTCTTTTCTTTGCGATTTGATGTTGTTTTAAGTAATCTTAAGTTTTAAGTGTATGGTCAATAATAAAGTAAATAATAGAGATGACAAAATGTCCACCCATCTGTCGCGCCCCACTTGTCATGTCTCACGTCCACACTTTGAGAAACACTGTCTTATGGTATCAGCTGGTTTCTGTTGACATCTGCATTTTCTTCACAGGTTGGTCACATAATGGCCATCAGGAGATTTTATTCTTGGGATGTCCGTATTGATCGATTAAATGTTAACCGGTGGTATCCCTGCCTTAGACGTAACGTAAACATACCAATGTGAAATATGAATAGGTAAAACTAATTTTTGTATTTTGGGTGGGTATAGCAGCAAACATCAATTTATCTTAACAAACATCAACAAAAATGTTGAATTTCAGTAGACATTGGTTGGCTCCAGCATGTTGATTTAATGCAATTGGCATGTTTACCAGTATGGCGATTACACAGGATTTTAGATTACCATGTCTAAACCTGTCAAACACACACACAAATCTACCTTTTGGAGTGTTTGCCAGATGGTCATTTTCCATTTGAACGAGCAGAAGTGGGATAGGGTCAGTTTAGCGGAAAAATGGTCTACTCTCACCACACCATGACCACTGACAGGTTACACAGCATCACATTTAACACACATCACTGCATCTCCCATCTTGTAATCTGGCCATTGGATCTTTCAGATATAGTCAAAGCAAGAAGCTAACTTACTTTACAGTCCCTAAACGGCACACTTGTACTTGCAGTTTTCCCGTAGCCACTTGCGTGTACTGCGAGACTGTTGGAATGTCTGCAGACACCCTTTTGTCAAACCTGTGCTGAGGCAGACTCCACATCGGCCTACAGCATTTGTGTCATTACATCACCGAAGTGTGGACTGCAAGGGCTTCAGGCAGTAGGGACAGTGCCATGGATACAGTTAGTTGGTAGGCAACACATGACCCCCACAATCTCATCAAATCTGATGAGAGAGGACTTGGTGGAATACAGTGAAAATACCCATAATGCCCTAGTCCTCTGGAAGTGATGCTCGCACTGTACACTGGCTATATAAAACTGCTGTATCATAGTTGCAGGCTCGGTGTGTGTGTGTGTGTCTGTCACTCTCTTGTCTTTTTCAGCCTTTCGCAGTCTAAAGTGTTTTCTCTGACCCCCTCGTGCATTTCTCCTTTTCTTGCTCTGAATTCTTTCCTCCTCCTCCTCCTCTTGTCTTTGTTGTTTCAATCCTCGCCCTCTTGTTCTTTCAGCTTTGTGCAAATCCTGACACATTCTCTCTCTACCTCTCTGTACATTTTAAACATTTTAAACATTCTAAACTCTCTCTCTATATACATATTTGAAAACTTATGCTAACAAAATTAAAAAATGTGAATAAATAAAACCGTGAATATACCGGAACAGTCCATGCTTTTGGTCACGATAACCTTGAAGTCAAAATATGACATCCTGACATCCCTAAATTACATTTTTTTACATAATTAAAAGATAATTTAACATAATTCCCAAAGCAATTATTCAAAAAAATGTGAAAACATTAAGAAAGGATGAGAGAGTGACCCTATACATTTTAGAAAGTCGTTGTAAAAACATTGAAAATGTATAGTTAGTTATACTGTATATGACTGTGTGTATATTTGTAATTCCTTCAAGTGTAGAAACAGTGCCAGGTTACCCAAAATTGAAACTACTGTGTTCATATCCCCATGGTATTCACTTTAATAATTATTGACAACGTATGACTGACTTAACAAGATCCAAATGCCAGTTCACAGCATCCTTATTTTTATCCCTTCAGAAGGTTGAGCTGTTCTGTAGTGTTGCATTAGTGTCCAGCACACCAACACCCTCTTCTTTCTTTCTGCCCTCTCATTCTCTCTCTACTTTCTGCAATTGCGTGTACTGAATATTAATGAGGTGAGAGGAGTCCATCCCTGGCTGCTGGCCAACTCGCATTACACTTCTCCGTCTCACCCCTGCGACCCTCCAAACAAGGAAGTTGCTCGCATGTCATCCTCCATTG
This sequence comes from Barbatula barbatula, assembly GCF_947034865.1. Taxonomy (NCBI): domain Eukaryota; kingdom Metazoa; phylum Chordata; class Actinopteri; order Cypriniformes; family Nemacheilidae; genus Barbatula; species Barbatula barbatula. Next base: position 8,183,931 of record NC_136769.1, read on the forward strand.
TTGCCCAAACCACCTTTACTGTCCATTTCGTTCCAGCTCTGCCGTTTCTGCTCTGTGCCGAGCACTAACCAAATAAAGGAGGAAGAAACACACATCGTGTGTCATTGCCAGGCAGAAAGACAGAAAGACCGGCCAGAGTGCTCATACAGCACTTATTCAGGTCAAGTGCACCAGACAGTTCCGTGAATAAGTACTGTTGAAAATCTGACTCCTAGCCAGTGGAGGATGAAGTCAAACAAACAGGGCTGCAGGACAAAGAAAACAACATAAATCTTAATTCAAAACTGAATGAATACACAAATATATAATACAAATAACATATCTAGTATACATCAATATTTGCATATGTCCCTAAGCAAATACTACTGCAATTTATTTAAAGCAATAATTCAACCAAAAATTTCAATTCTGTCATCATTTACCCACCCTTAGATTGTTCCAAACCTGTATAAATGTATTTGTTCTGCTAAACCCATTTGGAAGAATGTCAGTAACCAAACAGGTCTCATCCCCCATTGACACCCATAGTATTTATTTTCCCTTCTATGGTAGTAAATGGGGGACGAGATCTGTTTGGTCACTGACATTATTCCAAATATCTTCCTTTGGGTTTAGCAGAACAAAGCAATACATCATACAGGTTTGGAACAACTTGAAGGTGAGAAGATTATTCCAGAATTCTTATTTTTGGGTGACCTATCCCCTTTTTTGTCCTTTATATTTAATATATATATTTAAAATTTCTCCCCAGTATGTATTTTCTAACAAATATTTTTGCTAAATAAATCAGCCCCAACGATGTATTGTTTTGGTGAATGCCGCTGCTTGTTTCCTTCTGGACCGACTGTGGGTGCAGATGGTTTCTGAATACTGTTACTGATATCACATTTTGCTCTGAATAATGGATGAGGGCCCTGCGGGAATAAGGCTTAAATCTGCACCAGTGCTGCCACAGGGAAACCCTGCTTTTGAGAGTATATTAGGAAGGTGGAAGAAATCCCTAAGGAACGTGAAAATAATGCTCCACCTAATCAAACCCTGTGCAGTCCTGCTATCTAGGAAACAACAACCTTCAGTGCAAATCTTAAAAGGCTACCCCGGCATCTAACTGAAACTCCTCACCTGGCCTTTACCTGTGCAATAGCATAATGGTATGACAGCCAAAGACCTCTCTGTTTCTTCCTGTTGGTCACTGCTGACTTTTGAGAATGATGTAATTGACAAACACGAACATGCCCCTGCAGCTTTAGGCCTATTTTCAGATCCACAGTGATTCTTCCCTAAAACAATGTGGTTTTCATTATGACCTTCGGAGCTGGTTGCAGCATAGACGAAACATTCAAGTGTCCAATTGGATTCACACAGATCATGAACTTAAACTATTTGGGATGCAACACCAGAGCTAATATAACGAGACTAATGGAATGATTGTTTAAATGTAAAGTGTGTAAAAATTTGAGCTTGTACTTTTATCTTAAACGTAAAAATAGTGATAAGCAGAACTGCAAAATGAAAACAGAAACAACACTTTTAGTTCAAACAGGAACAGGACACTTGACAATTATAAGAAGTCAGGATACACTTTTTGTGGGGTGTGAATTAAGAGACAATGGAATAATATAGTACAGTGCGTTATATAATGTCTAGTTCCGCGTTTGCGTTTTCTTCTGTGCTTGTCAACCATTTATTGATTTTTGTCATTGATGGAGAATAAGTACTCTTTTAGAGGTCTTATTCTTGTATCTTGCCAATAAGTGTATGCTCTCAATAACATTTACATTTAGTAATTTAGCAGACACTTTTATCCAATGCGACTTACAAAGAATTCAGGGAGCAATAAGCGATATGTAATACAAAAGCAATAGTACAATAGGTGCTAATACAAAGCTACTAGTTTCAACAAAAGCTAGTATTAAGTATTTTTTTTGAAGGTTGTGAGAGATGTGGTTGACCGGACCGAGTAAGGAAGAATGTTCCACCAGGAAGGAGTTGTGAAGGAGAATGAGAAGGCAATGCAAGGCCCGCTCTTTGCTGAACGCAGGATTCTTGATGGGGTGTAGGATTGTAGGAGGGTGTGAAAGTATGCCGGTGCAGATCCAGTGATAGTCCTGTAGGCAAGCATCAGTGACTTGAATCTGATACGGGCTTCAACCGGTAGCCAGTGGAGAGAGATGAAAAGGGGTATCACATGAGCCCTTTTGGGCTGTTGGAAGACTAGGTGTGCTGCTGTATTTTGAACCAGCTGGAGTGGTTTGATAGCCTTTGCTGAAAGACCAGCAAGGAGAGCATTGCAGTAGTCCAACCTTGAGATTACCAGGGCTTGGACAAGGAGTTGTGCCGCATGCTCAGTGAGATGGGGTCTAACCTTTCGAATGTTGAATAAGACAGATCACGTTTTCTTTGCAATGTGATCATTGAAGGACAGTTGTTCATCAAATATGACTCAGAAGTTCCTGGCTGATTCGTAGGGAGTGATTGTGGAATTGCCAAGTTGGATGGTGAGATCGTGTAGCACCGTGGGGTGTGCCGGAAACACGAGTAGTTCTGTCTTGGCCAGGTTCAGCTGGAGGTGATGCTCTTTCATCCAAGCTGAGATGTCATCTAGGCAGGCTGTTATGTGAGCTGCTAGAGTGGTATCGTCTGTGTGAAGTGAGATGTAGATGTGGGTGTCGTCAGCATAACAGTGATACGAGAAGCCGTGTGCCTGTATGATGGGTCCCAAGGATGTCGTGTAGATGGAAAAATGCAGCGGTCCAAGCACCAATCCCTGAGGGACCCCAGTGATCATGTGGTGAGCAGTGGACAGTTAGCCCCTCCATGACTCCCTGAAGGATCTGCTGGAGAGGTAAACTTTGAACCAGCGGAGAGGGGAGCCTAAGATTCCTAAAGATGACAGTGTTGCTAGCAGTATCTGGTGATTGACAGTGTCAAACGCTGCAGATAAGTCTAGCATAATCAGGACCAAGGATTAAGATTCCGCCTTGGCTAGCCGCAGTGCTTCTGTGACCGATAGCAGTGCAGTCTCAGTGTTGTGGTTTGTTTTGAAGCCAGACTGCTTGTAATTCAGTTGTTGTTCTGGGATAGGTAGGAAGACACCTGGTTGAAAACTGCCCTTTCAAGAGTTTTAGAAATAAATGGGAGGAGAGAAACAGGTCGGTAACTGTCGGTAGAAGCGGGGTTTCCTAAGTAGGGGCGAGACCTGGGCCTGTTTGAATGTGGATGGAAAAGTGCCGGTGAATAACTGAATAACTGAAATAACTGAAACATTCAGCAATACATTTCGAAATGCTGTCAAAGGGGAAATTTGGAGTTGTCTCTCGTTTTTTCAGAGCTATATATATGTATTTCTAAATTCACTGGGAGTTGAAAAAATCTTGTAAACATATCAGTCCCATTTCAACAAAAAAACTAAATTATTTACGTGTTTTGCCTTTCTGACTCAACAGACTGAAATCATCTCAAAATGGATCATCAGGACCACATGAATTCTGGACAGGTGGGTGATTCTCCTGACATAGGCAACATGAGCATCAATGATGGCCATCAACAAGACTTGAAGAATGGAACAGCAGCATATATGGGACCTGGGGATGGTCCAGTGAAAGGTCAGTCACTGCATCATGATAAGATCTTACTATATTTTAGTTTAAAAACGGCAAAACTGAAAAAGATTTTTTTCTGCACAAAGACACCTGACATATACACTGATAAAGGCAACACGTTATGTGTCAGCTTCAGATGTCTGTGAAGGTTTCCTTCATCCAGATCACTGCAAAATGTCTAGTCAAATGTATTTGTAAAACGTTATTTTCCATTTGTTATATATTCCTTCTAGAAGACATATTCCTGGCTGCATTATATATTTATAATAGTTTTGACCTACATTTGTGCACATACCATTAAATATAAACTAGGTATATAATGGATGAATGAGGCTCATATCTGAAAATCAGAAGATAACGTTTACAACAAAAGGATGATTCACCTTACCCACTGTTGATTGTTCTGGCAAAGATGAAAACCTTTCAGCAAGCCCCAGGCGTCCACAGTCTTATCAACCAACCAACAACCTTAACTTGAAGGCAGAAAAAGTTTAACTGTGCTGGCAGTAGTCAGCGAAGCAGAACGTCTAAAAAACTGTCAGCTATTTAGGTAGGAGTTTTAAAAGAGCATCAGCCAGCATTGGTGTTTTTCATAGAAGTTGTTTGGACATTTGAAAATAACATTATAAAAAGTTTAGGTCTTGTCTCATAGACACAGTATGTCCAGGCCATTGTACTGTTTTGCTTTAGTCTTTGGATAAAGACAAGAAAAGGAAAATTAACCAAAAAATGTGTATTCGTCATTTTTAACCCTCTTGTTGTTCCAAACACTTACTCCTATTTTCCAGTGAAGAAAGAAATTCATATAGAACACAGCAAAATACATCAGTACTTTTTTCAAAATGAACTACCCTTCTAAATCGTGTTTTGCATTGTGTGCTTTCTGAATCACCTCTAGTTCTTGACTAAAAGTTGACCAATCTTTCATAGAGAAGACACATGAACCAACGTCTGAAGTGACCAGCCAAAAGCTTGTTTTGGAAGACTCTGAACCCAAGTCTACTTCCTTTGATAGAGATGCTCCATTGGGTATGACCACTCTGAACTACAACAGCGCTTTAATTTCCATTGCTAAGCTTCATAGGGCAAGTTGCCTTTATTCCACCGCTCCCCATTATGCTACTGATTCAACTTCTAAATCGGCTTTAGCTTTGGTTTAGTTTACCTACCAGTGTTGGAGTAATTATTATGTCGTACTATACATTATACTTAATCCAAAATCAGATATAATTAGATACAATTATACTGAATATATTAATTTTAATAAAGCACTAACTAGAGAGCATTATCAGTCTTGCAATGTTTGCCTTGGTTTTTCATCAATGCAATTACCAGTTTCCAAAAGCATCTCTTAAAACATATGGCAAGTAACTATAGATGTACAAATGAAAATTTAAATTTTTGTAAAATAATTCACCTGGAACAACTCAGCACTGACCTTGTTCTCAAAAGCTTCCCGGAAAGTTGGTTGAGCTGTTTTGGCCCAGATGCTGTGATGACAAAAGCAGCACTCTAAAGAAAAAAATAAGTGAACACTAATTGCAAGTCTTCAAGGCTAAAATATTCAGTTGCAGAGGATGAAGTATTCCCAAGCAACATAATGACTTCCTCTTTTAAAGTTTCAAGGCCAGTAAAAGCCCAGGATTTGACAAAGAGCAATTAGGAAGATCTACCACACCCTGCCGTTTGCATAAAATAGTAATACAAATTCAGATTATGCCAAGTGTAACTGCACTTGTGGTGGTTAGAAAATTGGTGCCCAAAACATCCATTTGGTATTTATTTACATGTCAAATTAGTGCGGGACTATTTGAGATATGCTCTTAGATGTCTAATTACATAGACAGACGCACCTATCTGGTGCCGTCTCCCGGACGTAATATGGTATGTTGCATGCTTCCATTTAAAATTATGTCATTTTAGGAAGCAACATGCAGATTAAAGCTCGAGAGACAATAATTATTTTATGTTCTCATAGGTGCTGGCCATGATTCATGTGGCTAGGAAGAAACAAAAAGGCCCCCTTGTGTCATTACATACTGTAGGACGTCAAGGTCTGAATAAATGGGCTTTAAAACAAGCCTCATTTATCACTTGACTCTCAAGTCCACAATCCCATTGATGCTGTCAGGAATCTAAGAGTCTAGATTCCAAGACTAAATGCATTACGTTAAAGTTCTGTAAGTTGTATGCTGTTGTTGTTGTATGAAGATGGAATGATGTAAATCGATTAGACTACCATTAGCCATTAGCTGAATATTTAATGAAAGAGAACATGTTGCTGATGTGTGCACTCCATAGCTTTAATGGAATTTATTTAATTTTAAATGCAGGTCCCTCATTAACGAACTGCCATATAGTCCTTCGATGAAATGGCTGAAGGTCTGTATACTTACTTAAGTGACGTGCAACGTTGACTCCCCACGAATGACTAGAGGAACACAGCATAAGGGTTTCTTTCTTCATATTGGATCTGTTGAGTGCATCAATTAACCCGACAAATGACGAGTCACTGGAACATACTCAGAATAATAGGGGTTTCAGCAAAGAATCACTGAATGCATTAAACATGCTTAAAATGCATTCAAAACACAATGCAAAACATTTGCTATACCACTCAGGTCAGAAAGCGAATGGCAACTCATTAAATAATACTAGCAAATTAAGAGTGCACCAATTCATTGCTTCATCGGTCATCCTGCTATCAGCCATCGATGCATTACACGCTGAAGCTCACAGAGAAGTTGTGGGTCTGTTGGGTCATTGTGGATATTGTGGTTTGATTGGACTGTTGATTTAATTTATGGTTTTGTTTTGGTTATGGTTGTTGTGAACGTTAAACCTGTGATTGAATGCGAGTTAAAAAGGCACTTTTATGAGGAGGGATCCCATGACTACCTGACCCTATTGTATTGAGCCCTCTTTTTACCTCTACTGATCCCCAATTCGGGCAAACCCATGTTGTAGTCTACATCTAGCTAATTCAGCTTAGCTAGCACTCCTTATTATAAAAGTGCCTTTATCTCAAAGTTTAGTGTGCAGTTTTCAAATCACTGGATTGTGACTTTTGATATCAAGAGAGAAACGTGTTGTTTGTGTTGTGTTTGAGCTCGTTATCTGTTTTTACCTCCTTTTCGTTTCTTGATTCCTTTTCTTTTTCTGCCTCTAATGTTGATTGTGGAGAGGGTGTTTGAGTGTCGCTAATTCTGTAGTATTGTCTGTGGCTGTTCCTATCGTTCTGCCTTCCACGTCATCAGAAGATTTAACCCCAGGAAGTCTGCCAGAGAGTGGCCGGAGCAGTGCGGCATCAGCAGATGAGGTGGGAGAGCAGGAGAATGGGGAAAGAGAGAAATCTGTCAGTCCACACCAGTCGCCCGCGTCCCCACATCCGCCAACCCTTTCGGCGGGGTTGGGTTCTGGGATCATGGGCTTTGACAGCCAAATAAATAAGAGTCCATCAGAGAAGATGTCTGATCACAGTCCCAGTGGGCTTGAGGGTAAGAAAGAGGATTCGCCTTCTGGAAATGCTATCAATATGGAAGAACATAGAAATGGGAAAGATGATTATGATGAAGACAAGGACAGAGATGTTGTGGATGATGAAGAAGAGAAAGAAACTGGAGATAACTTGGTATGCAGTTCTGTTGCCCCAGGTTTGACATCTCAAAAAGATGATCGATTTAATAGCGAACATGAAGCCCATGCTCATCTTTCCATGACCCCAGAGGAAGCTAAAAAGCGTGGGCTATCCTTCGACTACACCGAACCTCAGGATCCCGGTCAGCAGAGTGCTCCTGCGGGCTGGGAGTGCAGTTCTGACAAAACACCGCCGGAAAGCAAGAGCCCCGACTCCTGTCGGGCAGATCCAGGCACTCCTCTTTCTCCCAGTGGTGCGGCAGAGCCCACTCATGAGGAGTCATCCATCACAGACGTCCAAACCAATGCTCGTGAGAAAGAAGAGGAAGAACCAGAAGAAGATGAGAGCAGCATTCCTCCATGTTCTCAAGAGGCGGTAGAACCCAAGAACGAACCTGAAGCAGATTCAGAGGAACACAGAGAACCCAAAGAAGCAAAAGAAGACAAGCAAGTAAAAGCAGAGAAATACTTGGAGACAAGTGATGATCTTAATGAAATGCAAAATCTCCAGTCTGTTGCCAAACCAGAACCTGATGCTGCACCTGCTAAAGATACCGTCAAGCCCAGCGCCCAAGTCATGCCAAGCAAAGGAGATCCCATCAAAGAATCACCTACCAAAAAACCCAAGAAACCTGTTGCCACCGTCACTGCCACTCCTTCCCCTAAATCTGCTCCAAAACTTCAGAAAACTCCCTCCAAAGATGCTGCTCCGGCCAGAAAATCAAGTGTCCCATCCAAAGGTCTGTTTTCCGTTCTGTTCCCCAATCTCCCCACAGCCTCTTCCTCTTTCACAGATATTTTATTTATCTTTCCTTTTTCTTTTATTTCAAGTAGAGCAGTAGACTTACGCAGCTCCCTTTCTGAAAAGCGCACACCAATGTGTCCGGTTGAAGAAACGGTCTGCTCGTAGCCACAAAATCTCTCTCTCGACCCTTTGTGCCCTGTCTGTTTATCTATCTTGCTTACCTCTCTGTTTGTGCTCATTGTTATTCTGCCTGTGTTTGTGACTAACTTTGTGCATTGGCTGGTACATCTTTTACCTGTGTCTTTGTATTGCATGTCACCTCTGCATGTATGTTGAATGTATCACTCACAGAACCATGTGTGGGAACACCCGTTTCCCAGATGTCCATTTTGATAAACATTTATTAACATAACCCAGTGGACCTAAAAGTCAATGAAGATGGGGTTGACTGTACTACATACTGAAAGGAGAAGGTCCGTATTTGCTGCTGGGTTAAAGACAAAGATCATACTCTAATGGGGGTTTCCGGGACAGGGCTTAAGCCTAGTCCCAGACTAACTTAAATGTTAGTGATGTCTTGATTGAAAACAACGTGCACTTGCATATCTTAAAATATATCAGTGCATTTGTTTTGTCTCGAGATGCACACTATTGTTTTTGGGTAAATTGTGTTTTTTAAAAATGACTTAAATATTCAAGTTTAACTAAGGCATAGTCCTGGTTTAAACTAATCCCTTTCCGGGAAACCGCCCCTAAATGTCTCCCTCAGCTGTGCAGACGTCTTCCACAAAAGAGATGAGACTAGCAGAGACAACTCAAAACGCACACACATGCATAAAGAAAATCTGGCTCTATAGAGTGAAAATCTGCAAAGCAAATCTATCTTAAGGCATTTGTACTAGAAATCTGGCAAGCTAATAACAATGCTTGCAAGGCAGCTGCATTTATATTATATTCATTTATAAAAATGCTTATTATTACTTTATATACAAATACTTTATTGTTGTATTGTATTTATCTTAAGTGCAACAACTTGTGGGAGACAAAATTATTGTCGTGCCTGAACTATGACAAAACTCAGTCAAGGTACTGTACTTGATTTTTCTTCAGCCTTTTTTGTCTGCTGGTTATGCAAACGCTTTTGGACAGTGTTTTTCTAAAGGAAATATTTGGTTTTTATTTTAGATGAAACTTTATGAGGTCGAGTCAAAGCATCTGTATAATGAATTGAGATTGCAAAAAATTATTTTTTAACTTTTACAGAACTTAACCATCTATAGCCACTGCAAAAAAGTTTGGACATTCAAATACTTGCATAAACTCATATGATGTGTCAATGCATTTAAGTAGATATTTAAGACATTTAAGAAGATTTAATATCGTTTCTTGTATGCCTTGCAAGCACTGGGACAGTATTTCCTTAAGGAAAAGCAACGATTTCATAACTATTATCTTAGGCTTTACGGTTTATTCATTCCTGATTCCTTATGTTTTGGCATAGTTAAATATGGTCCTGCACAAATCTAATTACACAAAATCATGCTCTTAACACATTCATTCTATATACATGAATTCATGTATATAGAATGAATGTTGTTTCAGAAAGTTTATGCAAACATACATAAAAACTGAAAAGCTTAAATTGCTTCTTCTGGGAACAGGACTCTCAACATCTTTGAGTACATATACTGTAGACTGTGTCTTCCTGATGATACATTTAAATTGCAGGCTACTTAAAATGTGAGAAAATGTGAACGCTCATTCTTACCGTTACTTTATTGTTCTTCCTACAGCCAAGACTGGAGCAGGAGGGGTTCCAGAGAAAAAGGTATAGTTATAATCACAGATAATGACATGAATAACAGCTTTCATATTTAAAGTTTTGTTTTCACATTATCAACAATTCATAACCCTCATGTTATGTGTGAGAATAATAGGAGCAAACGCAGGTGTTGTATAGTTTGTCAAACATTCGTAACATTGAAGCATCAGGCTGATACTGTGTTTCCTAATAAATGATCACGAAAACATTATGAATAATGCTTCAACTAATCTTTCACATTTTTGAAAACGGTCAACCCGGTATTTTTTATCTTTCAGTTCATTTTATTATTTATTGCTTTTTTTCGCGTTTTTCTTCTTTCGTTCTCTAAAACACATAAGATGCTCACCACAATCGCGCATGCTAAATCTACACCTATATCTAACCCTCAAAGAGGGTCCACAGCATCAGGCATAAAGCCCCCTTCCTTCTCCTCAACTCCATCATGCCATTTTAGCATTCCAGGCTCTGTAAACTCTGTAAAACGGCCCCAAAGTGCAGGAGCCGGGGGCACGGTAAGTATTCATGCCCATCGCTAACCATCAGCCTGTTTTGGTCAAAGTCCTGTACATGAGACCTTATTGCAAAACTGTATTTTTGCATCAAGGTGGTTCCTTGTAGAGGAAAGCATACTGTAAATGACTATCCAATACAACACCAATGAGGAGGACGAATTCACCTAAAGAACACCTAAAAAGAACACAGAATCAACATACCCTATATGATAGTTGTCAAATAAACCATAAATGTGTCCTATGATGTGACAGCAAAACTTTAGAAAAAAATAACAATGAAGATAAATAGTGAAATAATAAAATATTCATATACCGCCATCCAAAAGTGAAGTCCATTTACGATTGGCTGATTCTTGCTCTGGTTCTCCATATGTAGGTTGGCGATGCCAAGACGAAGGCACCAGGCATTAAATCCCAAGGAGTAGGCACCAAAATCCCAGGTGAGTTGTATAAAATGCTGGAATGGCAAATAACATTTTCTGATAGCATTTAAAGGAATCTTTTTAATGCATTCTCACATGACACAAACCCACAAATGTTCACCAATGATCCCCACCAAGAAGTTAATAAGAAGTAATAGCAGGTACAAATTGTCTTAAAGCATTTGTGGCTCCGTGTATTAGCATAGCAAACTTTACTGCATGACAAAAGTGAGCAGCAGCACTTAACCAGTCTTCAAGAAGAACACAATATCTGCCTAGAAATGGGTAGTGAAAGCCCAAGGGCATGATTCTCTCTCAATAGCCCTTTAAATGTGTCTGATTTGTACCACTTTGATTTGTGAACATCACAGCTGCTTTACGGATGGAGCCGCGAAGGGCAGGACCAGGGTCCATTGAGAGAGGTAAAATGCCTCTTTTGAGCGGGAGCCAATCCACTGCCGTGCTGTTAAATACTGCTGTAGCTCCTTACTGCCAGAACTAAAAACATCAATGCAGAAAAACCCCATAAAAGCTTCTTGAAAACAGAAAACTCTGTATTTTGTTGTGTTCATATGGTAGCTGACTCCCCCAAAACCCCAGACCGCAGTGGCTGCAACAGCCCGGCCAGTCGCTCCTCCACACCTGGACAACAGGTGAAGAAAGTAGCCGTGGTCCGCACCCCGCCTAAATCGCCCGGTTCGCTGAGATCCCGCGCCCCCATCGCCCCTGTTGCGCCCTTGCCTGACCTGAAGAACGTCAGGTCCAAGATTGGCTCCACTGAGAACCTCAAACACCAGCCTGGAGGAGGGAAGGTAATTCAGTCATGCATGTTTGACAAACACAAATAGTAAATAAAGATGGTAGTTAAAAGCTTCTGGACAAGAATGTTTGTTTGTACATCTGGGCAGTTTTTTTAAGCTCAACAACACAGTCAGATGGAAGCGATTGATTTATCATAGACACATGGAGTGAGGAATAGAGAGTGCGGGCCAACACATACATATGGTGCAATGTGGCGCAAGTGCTTTTTGCTAGTTTCAGCATGATGCAGTTTTGAAGAGTTCTGAAATAGACTGCGCCATTGACCAACCGAAACCTGGTCTAAAGTCAACGGCGCAATTTTTTTTGTTATTATAATAAAAAATATAGGCGGGTGCACAATAATGCCAAATAAAACGATTATTATTTTGTACATGAAGGCAAATAAAATCGACAGATCCTGTAGATGGTCTTACTGGAGAAGCATCCAGTCTTTGCTCTCGCAAATGCAGCTGTATAAATAGCGACTCCACCATGGTGCTAGCGCCGCTGGCTCTTAAAGGGAATGGGAGATAAACTCAGACTGGTTTACTTCACGTTTTGCCCAAAACAAACTCATGACAAAAAGGGACAACCCATTTAGACCATGCGCTGACCATTTTTCCCGTCCATAAACTCGCAAAAGTCGACTCTGACTTTTTAAATTCACCTTTTTGCCTTGTTATACTATCCTTAAAAGGGACTTTGTGCCAAAAAGAAAAGTTTTAGGGCCCTATTTTAACGATTTAAGAGCATGGTCTAAAGCACAAGGCGCAAGTGCACTTAGGGCAAAAGTCACTTTTTAGGACAGTATAACAACGCAAAAAGGTGAATTTACCTGTCAAACTCCTGTTGTCTTATCAATACACCAGAACCCTTTGAGAAACCTGAAATCTTCACCACCCCACAGGCACCACATTAACTTTCTTGACTTTACTTTTCCTCTTTCAGGTCACTATTGTTCATAAGAAGATCGACATGTCAAATGTTCAGGCTAGATGCGGATCCAAAGGCAATATCAAGCATGTTCCTGGAGGTGGTAATGTGAGTAACTGGTAGTGTTAGAAATCCTCGCTCAGAAATAGTTAAGAGAACTAACTAGAGCACTGTTACTAGTTAGCTTGCATCCTTTCTAGCTCATTCTAAGCAGTCAACACTAAATTCGCTACATACGGACTAACAGCGTTTTTTAAAATGCATACAATGATTTACTAATATCCTCAAGTAGTTTTCAGTTTCAGATGGAAAGCCTTTCTACATGCATCAATAATAGACATGTTTTAGATTTACTGTAAACTTATTTGTGAATTGGAGCAATTCATGGAGTAATTCAAGAAAAAAAACAGTTGAAAGTGTGTATAGCTTCCAGTCAGTTCTCCAATGTCAGTGTTAACCGTTACCTCTTTTAACTAATTCAATCTTATTAGTTATATCCTGTTTGGAACGCTCCGTTTATTACAATAAATTAGAACCAAGCGTTTAAATGACCCGTGGGTGATATTTCAGGTCTTCTTAGGTCATGGTCGCTGGACTCATTTTGTCTAAACCTTGAATTGAAAGTACAAAACATTCAATCCTATTAGATTTACAAAAAACTAAAACTAAACACATTTTTGGAGCAGTTGTAGATTGTATTTTTAACACGGCAGAAATAGATTGTCCCTTGAAATGAGCCACTTGGTTAATAAATCGTGTTACAAAACTATATTGTACTTTACCAAGTCCTCGTTGACCTTTTCTTGTTCTTGACATTTCATTTACATCTGGTGATTTCCAAAACACACCGTATATACAATATAAGCTCTGCTTTACAATGCTCCAGTTTGTCTATTTCAGGGTCTTACAGCATGCCTTCACTAGCCTGTTTTTGCAGTAGTCTAGCATCTCTCTATATTTGACTGCCAGAAAAAGATTTGTCAAACCCTCTGTGATCTCTTACCCCCCGGTTCCTCCGTATGGTGCATCTGAATGTCTGCCTGGTGTTTAGCGTATGTGTTGTAGTCATGCTGCTACGTAGAATGTATGCATGTACCGGACAGATGTTTGTGGTGGTGTTTTAACTGCACTTAATGGAAATAAATCCTCGGCAGATGAGGGGTCTCGGGTAGGACAGGCTGTTGAAAGATATTTAAAGGAACAGTTAACCCAAAAAATGTAACTTTTGTCTTCATTTACTCACCCTCAAGTTGTTCCTAATCTGTATAAACAGAGAAGGATATTTGGGAGAATGATTGAAACCAAACTGTTCTTGGCCGCAACGAGGCAATAAGCTAACGCTAAATATAATATAAATATAATTTTCATCATATGAAAATAAATAAAAGCAAATTTACAGAGTACTAATACAAATGATAACGGAATGCTGCAGAGTTTTAATAAAATCAGGCCGTATTTTTGCAACTGTAAAGGCACTATTACAATGCATTTTTAAGTAAAATAATGTATAAAAATGTGGGTTCATAATTGTTTTTAAACAAAAGTTTTTTTATCATTTAGACTTTATTACCATTTCAGAACAAGCTCGCGCAGAGCGAATGAATACCATATTAATAAAGCAGACTGCACATAATAAAGATCATTTTGTTTACAACGTTTTGTTGAGAAAAACCAATACATTTAAATGTTTGGGTGGAAGTAATGCCTGTCTTCAGAAAGTCTTTTTTTAAAGATTGGCAGGCGATTTATTTATTTATGAAAGTAATTTAAAACCTTAAAACTGCTTTAAAAGCAGACAACGCTATCATCTCTGTTTCATTTTGGTGATTAAGACGTCATGCTTTCATGCATGATTTGGTTCAATACAAATATTTTTTTTCGTTTTCTAATAACTGATGAACATAAATGACTCACTTAACTTTTGTTTTCCTAGCCAACAATTTTTCTTATATCTCTTACGGCAATTGGTCCTGCCTTTTGTTCACACAGGCCGCTTTCTGGGACGGATCCCGTTAATGTTAGGTCCCTATTCCGGTGTGGTGCCGAAAAGTGACTCCTGTCGTGATCTGGCGGGGACTCCAAATTCGTCACAACACCTGAATCACTTTTTGAGACAATCTGGAATGCGTTCGCGTTCATACAGGAGGCACTCTAGCCATTTTACGCCAATTTACTGGGATCGGCGGTCTGTGTGAATGGGGTTTAGGAAAGTAAACAATTGCGGGGATATTTTTGACTGCCATTGTAAGTTTCCTGCTATGCTAGTCAATGGCGGCCAACAGCTGTTTGCTTACAAGCATTCTTCCAAATATCTTTCTCTGAGTTCACAGAACAAAGAAATGTAAACGGATTTGGAACGACTCGAGGGTAAAGAAAAGATAACAGAATTTTTATTTTTGGGTGAACTGTCCCTTTAAGAAATATATGGTTGTGTGTCATGTGAACACCTCAAACTATCATTAGAAGTCTATCGGATATTGTTTGTCACACGATGATTAATCTGAGCATGTGCATTACGACAGTACTTGCAAGGTGAGCAGTGTATTAAAACCTTACTACTTAAAACCTAAATACATATTTTTCACACACTCTATGGCTATCATTTATTTCCTTTCAGTCTTTGGTCTAGTATGTTTCAAAATTACGATCAAATAATTCTAATCTCTCATTCATTTACACTGTGATTACTTCATTATGGGTTTGGTTTTCTTTCTCTATTTTTAAGGGGCTTTTTAAAAGAAAGCAAAGCTGTTCTTGCTGCCTTGCAAGCACTGATTTTTCCTTCAGATGCAAATCTAGTTATATCTGAATGTTGTCTAAAACTCAGTAAATCAGATATAACATGTATTTCTGTTCCAGTCTCTTCCCTCTGGCTTCCTCTTGGACTTTTGAATACTACATTGCGTGATGCAAATATTGAATGAATTCGGGACAGAGAGGAAATTTTACACAGCTCGAACTATATATTTTCATTAACATGCATATTAAATGATTATTAAATAAGTTTAATTAAGTTAATAAGTCAATTTAATCATTTTCATTGTAAGGTAGATAAGTGAATAGTTTCTTCTCTGTCTCATGAACCCTGTTGTTGTATTTAATCCATTTTTCCACTCAAGATCATCAACTCTTTGGGTGCCATGGGCATGTGGTTGATGTCCTCTCATTTAGGCCCTTTATGTTCTAGATGACTGACTTTTTCTTGTCCTTGTGCTTTAGATTCAGATTTTGCATAAAAAGATTGACTTAAGCAACGTTCAGTCAAAATGTGGTTCTAAGGACAACCTTCGTTACAAGCCAGGTGAGATTTTGAACACTGTTACAGGTCAAACAAGGTCTTCCAAGCATCATATTAAAGTAATGTGAGCACCAGCATGCCAACCGGCTATGACAGATAAAGAAATTGAGATTACCTTCTTTATCTTGACGGTTTGGATGTCATGTGTTTAGTAAATGGAAACATCTTCCTTCTAACTTTCTTCATCTCGAGTTCAGTAGAAAACATCAAAGGCTTGGTTAAGGCTTAAAGAACTGACTTTTACTCATTTGTATTTTAGGTGGTGGAAATGTGGAGATCAAATCTGAGAAATTGGATTTCAAAGCCCAGTCAAAAGTTGGATCTCTTGAGAACATTGGACATGTTCCTGGGGGCGGTCAGAAGAGGGTATGTTATGTTGAGTAATGTTGCCGTTTTTATGTAATGCACCGCAGTGCGTTTCATCATACTTTTGGCTGTTTTAATCTTCACTACTCAAAAATGTCTTTCCTGTTAACTGTAAATTACAATCTTCTTATGATCAGCATGCTTGTTCCTGCTTGGTAGACTTAAGTCCTGCTTTTGCAGATTTTTGCCAACTTCTTTGAGTTGCCTTTAAGTTCTCATGAATAGGACACTGTTTAAATGACATTTACACATTTGGCAGACGCTTTTATCCAAAGTGACTTACATTGCGTTATCCTATACATTTATTTCGAAGTATGTGCAATCCCCTGGGTCGAACCCATGACCTTGGCATTGTTAAAGCCATGCTCTTACCACTGAGCTTCAAGAAAGCTAAATACAGGAAGCAGGTTGATAAAGAACCATAATCACTATAGTTATTCATTACACCATACTTATTCATTCGTTATTCATTCAAAGTATGTCAATTTGAGATTTGTTAAATGGTTGGTACAACCAAATATTAACATTTTGGCATTATCTATACAAAGGATGATGACTTAAACAATGATACAGAGGAACGATATTGTTACGATCAATGTCAGAACAAAAAATGTTTCCAACTGATGCTGATCTAAAGGGCTTTTAAAAAGTACAACTGCCGTGTCTGAACAAAAAATAAACCTCACTTTACTGTTCTTTGATGTAGATGCTTAAAGTTATCTTAACAGTCATTGTTCTTGGTGTGAACGGGCCTTTAACTCACACCCATTGTTTTAAACCCATGTAACGCTCAGAAAGACGTTTGTGGGTGACAAAATGGCAGATGGGCGTCTTGCTCTTCTTCGTCTTCTCTCTCTACTGAACACATTTTCACGATCAGTTCATTTTCCTGTGCCCTCCT
The DNA here is from genome assembly GCF_947034865.1 of Barbatula barbatula. NCBI lineage: Eukaryota > Metazoa > Chordata > Actinopteri > Cypriniformes > Nemacheilidae > Barbatula > Barbatula barbatula. The sequence goes on from NC_136769.1 coordinate 8,200,972, forward strand.
GTGCCCTCCTGCCTAATGCTTTCTTCTTCTTCTCATATCATTTCATGCAGTAGTCTTTTACTGTGGTGTCTGTCTTTATCAACCATAAATCTTTTCCACCACTGCTGACTGAGGGCTGCATTCTTTTTCCATTTAACATTCTGAGTTGACATTTTGCAGCACATCGATTTTGCAGTATTTAGAAATGGTTGGGGACTATGAGAATCATTCTTTCCTTTTACACCCCTAGCTGTGCTAATCGATGAATTAAACAAATGATAAGGTCATGTGACAACAATGCTGTATATTACTAAACATTTTTTTACAATTTGTAACAAAAATAGCAGTATTCAGTTAGTAGTAAGCTCACATTTATAGCCAAAACCCTCCCTCTCCCAGCATTCTCTCTGACGTCAGACACTTTTATTTTCCTTATACCTGTATGGTTTTGCCTTCATAACCTCCTCATTTCCTAATTTGCATTGATCCCACTCATTTTTGTTTTGTTTACCCATAACTCTGTGCATTTTGTGGCGTTCACACTGTAGAGGGAGAAGGAAGCAGATGCACAGACCTCAAACGCTTCCTCTAATGGGGATGCTGTTCATCCTAATGATGGAAACATGCCCTTTGACCCTCCCTCCTCTGAAGGGATCAGTCTGGTTATGTCAGAGGGTCTCAGTAAGTATAATACTGGAATTGTAGTGTGTGCCTATTTGAAGTAAAACTATAAAGTGTATGATATAAATTATGCACTTAGTTAGCAAGCTTATATTTACAGTTACATGTCCACTAGAGGACAGACTTACTTAAGTCCACACTTTCTCTTGGCCCAGCTTATATGTAAAATATAGGAACATTTTTGATTTCCCTACAGAAGTATAAACCCAAATTCCCATGCACATATTGGGATTAATACAAAATAAAGTCAATGTAAATGCGCACACCCAACCGACCCACACTATTTTATACACAAGGCCCCTAGGTACCTATATATTTTCTTCGTAAACCTGACATTTATTAAACTACAATTTGACTCTTCCTCCCACTAGATTGAGAGCCAAAAGTTACTTTTCCGCGAACAAGCCAAAGCCCGCACCGATCATGGCGCCGAGATCGTGTACCAACCCACCGATGTTTCCACGGACGGATCGCCCCGCCGTCTCAGCAACGTGTCTTCCTCCGGCAGCCTCAACATGACTGATCCACCACAACTGTCTACGCTAGCTGATCAGGTGTCAGCCTCCCTCGCTAAACAAGGCCTGTGAGCTGTCTCCCTCCTCCCTCTAAAGGGTTGTGATGTGTCAAAATGTGTCAACAATTGACAAAAAAAAGTTTTAAGTATCTCCTTCAGTCCTTTAAAATAAGGCGCTTGTCGGATTCTCCTAACTAAAGGTTGTCCCGGTGGCTTGTCTGCTTACAATTTTTCACCTTCTGGCACAGAGGGACTGGTATTGATGTTATTGGCTATCGTTAAAATAATACCAATTTGAGCTGGTGGTGTATTGATCCAAATGGTCATTTACAGCACTGAGTAACCAGATTTTTTTATTCCCCCATTTTTAAAAGAAACAACGACGACGGCATTTGCTTTGAAAGCTGCATTTGATCTGTTGCCTTATTGTGAATGTTTTTATTATTTACCATATCTTACGCATTCCTGTTATGAAATGCAGCGGTGGAGAATGTTTGAAAAGGTGAAGTTCATTAGGAAGAAGAAAATTTTAAAGACGCTTTGGTAAAGCAGAAAAAACAAGTTGGGGCATTTGTTTTATTCGGCCGTGATGGGCACACACATTTTAAATACAGACCTGCATTATTTATGTAACCCAAATGCATCAGTGGGCACTACTTAGTGCATGTTACTGCTTATTGAGAGACGCTGTTACGCATTTTAAACAACACGAACAGCAGTCATACATTCCCGAATGCATATCTGGACTTTATGAAAATAGACAACACATTTGTTCTAACTATATCAAATAACTGAAGAAATGGGAATCTTGGTACTAGAATCTACCTGCAAATTAAGATTGTATAGCATCTCAAAACTAGACATTCGCATCTATATTTAAATGCTTCAAAATGCTTTTTGGCCTTCATTCGTCATGAATCCTGAACATTGTGGATAGTTGGATTGCTGAAAGAGCTGTGCTTGGCATGAATTCACTATTTTGACAAAGTAGAAATAAAGCAGTAAAATAATCGAAACCTTATGAAATATCATGAACTAGAACTGCTGGTAAGTGATCTAACCAATAGCACTACCCACAATCTTCTATGTACTGTTGAATTTCATCTTCATATCACACGCGATCGGATATTTGCAGGCTAAATGACTCAAACTAAACATAACTAATGGGGACTCTCATAAAGCAAAAACAGCAAAAAATGTCAGTTACACTTCAGTAAACTGTCCATGCTTTAAAGATGTTCTTTGGGCTACATCAGTTTATGATGTATATGCTACAGCAGAACAAAACCGATACATTTGGTGTGAAAGGATGCAGGACACCCAGCCAAGCTTCTTCAGTTATAACACTTTATTATATCATCAACCCAAACCACACTGCACATTCCCAGCATGCAATGAACTTCACCAAGATCTTGAACATAACAATTCACCATATCCCTGTTTCACTGTTTAGAGACCTCTGTACTTGACTTGAAGGAGTGTTAAACTAGTTTTTAAATATTAAAAGATAAAGAGATACTGAACAAAGCTACCTGCAAAAAAACACGTTTGTAAATTGCACATTTTTTCCTTATAGTGTTGTGTGGACGATTTCTGCTTATTTGAAAGTGAACGCACTGATCGGACATTTCCCGCCTGGGATCTGCCTAACTCAACTACTCATAAATATGTATATCTTGCATTTAAAAGAAGGGAAAATAATACAAATACACAAGGAAATTGGAAAAATATGTGTAAACGAATTGCCTAGCGCCACAATCTCAGATTACTACATGACAAGCTTCAGACGGACTCTGCTGTAAATCCAACAGTGTGGCGTCTCAAAACAGCATGCTGCTAACATAAACCAGAGAATTTAGATATGTGGGTTAAGCCGACCAACAGATTTACCAGATAAAATGTTAAGGCCATTGTAGCTAGCTGTATTTCAAACGGTCCTGTAATCTGTTAACCACTTCTCTCTTTTCCAATGTTTCATTTCCCGCTTCTGCTCTTTCATCGCCTTCTAGCTTGACAGTTGTGATTGTCTTTGTTGTAATGTGTTTTATTGGTTTACACCGATACTCGTTGCTGTAAACGTGAATTTGGAAATAAAGTCCGTATTAAACTGTGCCGTGTCTCCTTTGTTATCTGTAACTTGATGGTCAAGAGGTAAAGATTCTCATTATACAGAGAAATTACAGATTTACCAACGCTGACCAACTGGCTTTGCCTTTGCAATTAGACAATAGCAACAGCACCGGTCACGGCGGCCATCTTGGATACGTTGTAGGGTAAATTTACAAATTCTGTTTCTGGGGCGAATTACATAAAGTTTCTTGTCAAATTTTTGTAAGTTTGGTAGAAAAGGCAAAGGCGATACTATTTGGTAAATGTTCACCTTCGCTCACGAAGAAAAAGACAGGGAGTGGGCCGATAATGTGTCCGCCATTAACCGTACAACTGACACTGAAGAAAAGTTTACCACCATTGCAAGAGAAACAAAAAAAAGGCGGCCTACAGGCAAAGGACATTAAATTATAAAATAATTTTGTAGTTAGGACAGCTGTGGGGTTGCCCTAAAGTTAAGACCGCTTATAGGGTTATTTTTCAAGTTTAGGTGCTTCTGTAATACCTCTTTCCTATCTGTAGTCAAGATAATGTACTTAGGAAATGCTGTTCTGCAATAGCTTTGTCCTAAATAAGGTCCTTGAAAATATTACCATGGTTAACGAACAGACAGGATAATATTTTCAAGTTACAATCTTTCTGTAATACGCCCCCTGACGGCTTAGTGCAGGGAGAGCGAGTCAAATACCAAGGTTAGCCAAATAACGGTTCTTTTCAGTTTCTTTTACGTTAAGACGAAACTGTCTATATAGTGTACTATACATATTACACAGCATCATTACATCATTTGAATGGGTCCGCAATGGTGTAAATAACTTTTAATATCTTTAAAAGATTTTACATTCAAAGCTAGGTTTACATTTAACCTCCATTTATATTCGGTTAGTTTATAGGTTTTGAGGAGTCAATAAAACGTCTCGTCTTCATCCAAAACCAGCCGTTTCAACATTAAGAAAAAACAGCCAGATCATTTATGACGTATGCCCTTTTTTGTTTTTCATTATTTTGTATTGTACAAAAATGTCACATGTTTAATAAACAAATAGCATTACCTCATGTAGCTGTTTATCCAGGCATCCATACAGTAAACACAAGAGATATCGATATTTAAATATGACCTCTATTTGGTACCATTTAAAGACATAGTCTACTTCAAACAATGGTTCCCAACTCCAAGGTCCGTAATCTGTGATAACAGCAAATACAAATGATGAATCTAAAGTACAGGCTGAAATAAATGCGAAAATCATTTCATCAGTACCAGAGAAAGAGAGCGAGACAAGGAATTGTACAATATAATTCACTTTTAATTTGAGAAGCACAAACGTTGCCTGTATGTCAGATTGGCCAATTATCCATAAACTTTTTTCCTTTTTGCAAGTGTTAAATATTTGTACGTGTCTTCTCCCTAGACAATCAGGACAGCTACAGCCTGAACATCAAACACAGTAAAGAATCAAACAAGGTATGTACAAAATAAACTTTTTTTTGTGTCGTTTTGTACAAACTATTACATGCTAAAGGATATTACCAGACTCACCCAAACCTCATTCACCACATTGGAAATTCAAAGTATGAAAATAACTCACACGATACACTATTGGCTTTTGAAAGCTAGTCAAACCTTATGGTACATTTGCCTGATAAGTACACAGACCCCCACATAGAGACATAAAACCATAATTGATGATATTAAGAATGAAAAAGGGGCGGCGGGGTTCTCAGCAGGAAACGGGACAGTCGTGGATGGTCCCTGACGATTTGCCACACATCTATGAAACGGGAGATCTCTCTGAAGCTGTCGATTCCGTTGCGCTCCAACGAGATAAAAGGAATACAATTCTCTGGTTAACATGACATCCTTTAAACGAGAACAAATGGCTATGAGAGCTAGAATCGCGTGACGACAAAGATACAGAGAAGCTACTAATAAAAACGGTAAAGTAATCGGTGTCTGCTATTAGACTTGTACATTCTTAGTAGTTAAAATAACTGGAAGGGGTTGCAAGCAGTGACTAACTGGGGGATCTAACAGAAATCCATCCTTGTCAATACACAATGGATAAATGGAGCTGTCGCAGACACAGCAACAGATAAGAAAGGAGCCAACGAATGAAACTTTGCCAAGTCCTTGCCTCTGTCCGAAGCACTTTAATAAATCGCTAATGTTCACGCCTCATGTTAACGGGTTCAATGATGGCTGAAGGTATTGCAGAAAGTTCAATAGCCACAAGGAATTTAGACCTGACCAATGAACACACAAGGCAATGCAAACGGAAACGAGTAATTGAAATGACAAACACAAACGCCACAGGGCAGCTAATGTCAGTTTATATTGGAGTGATTGACTTAAACGGCATTGACTGAATCTTTTGCCAACAATGTAATTTGCAATCTGATCGTGCATAGTTCTTCAGACACTATTAGCAACTTCAATCTTAAAGGACTTTCAAGTGTTTCAAAATTGAGCCAATCTTATTTTCGGAAAAGCACATGGTGCTAAGCAACAGAATTGCATTGAGTGGCTATGCTTCAATCAAGAGTTGCCAATGTTTGGGTATGAGGGTAGGCTTACTGGCAATAGTGTGGTGGTACAAGAGACCAATTAAGTGCTCCAATCAGACTGTGGCATTTATAAAAGCATGTACGAGCTACACGGCAGTTGTGTATGCAGTCACCTGCTCTGTCAATCTCTGACAGAAATGGAAACTACTTGTAGTGACTCGATTTGGACAGTAACTGAAACTGTTAAATTAAATTGTGCGGAAAATTGTTCTTGGTTAAGGAATGTTTTGGTGTGGAGGGAATAAAAATGAAGTGCTTCCACATAGTGTGAACAAAGACCTTCATCACACATTTACATATTATTCTCTTTATTTTTTTACTTCATCACTCCACTATAAACCGCAAGGCCGAGCAAGTCGTTTTAGGTGGAACACTGGAGAAATCTGAAAGGGTACCACGAAACGCAAGCTGTGCCCCTCAGTACGACATCATGCTAAGGGGGAAGTGCTGTTTTGCAACATTATACAATTCTAAGCATCTGCTTTAGTCTCGAGCTTCTCTCTCTCTTGCTTGCTTTTCAATTTTTAACATATTTTCTATTCCAGTAACCCAAAGATTGAATTAAAACAGGTCTCTATGTATATCTCCATACAATTCACTAAAAAGCGTGAAAGAATTGACTGATGTTTGAATATCAAACAACAGGGACTTTCATTCGTTTTGTTGGTTTTCTTCCTTCGACGTTGCCGTTTCGTGAGTTTCTGAAAGCCGGTGGGGTCGGGGGTGTGAAGATGAGTCTAGGCTTCATCGGTGAGAAGGTTTGGGTGGATTGGTTAGCTTTTGCTTTGCGCCATCATCTGGGAGAGGCGACGAAGGTCCGGCCTCGGACTCTGATTTGGATGACCGGCCGCCGGAAATGCGTCGCATGGTCCTACAGGGCCTCTCGTCAGACGGACTGGGAAGGAATTCGGACTCCTGCTCTGGCTCCACATCCAGGGGAAAGGTCCGGCATTCCCATGGCAGTACTGGCTGGGGAACCCATAGTGAGAAATACAGAAACAGCAAGTGAATATTGGCAGATGGCATTCAAGTTGCTATTCAACAGTAAGAGTGTACGTTAATCATGTAATAGATAAGTAAACGCATACATTCGGTTTAAGGAAATACATTTTTAAAAATGAAACCTTTATAACAGGAGCTTACCAATTCCTCGTAAGTTTCTGGCGTGGAGCAGCGCGTGTCCTCGTTGGACAGCAGTCGGTGGGAGTCTCTGGAGCCGGGCGTGTACAGGCCTGACAGCATCACCATCTCTGGGCTGACGGGGCTGGAGGGAGACACCACAGAGTTGTACTCCTGCAGCAGGTGAAAATGCCCTGTGTCTGGGGACGAGGGCTGTGGAGTCGATGGGTTGGTGCCACCCAGCAATGGCGTAGTCCGTCCATCCACAGACTTGAAAGACCTGATGAGAAAATGTGATTGCATTTAATTCAACCTAACTGCTCTTTTGAACTTCAATGTTTTAAGCGTTTGAAGCGCATTGTAAGTGCGAGGTGTTTCCACACCTGCTGCCCCGTCTCTTTGCTAGGGAGCTTGCAGTCCAGCTCCAGCGAGAATGTTCCTGCTCTTCATACGCAAGGTGAAGCTGTGAGAACGCCACATCAGACAGATCCTCGATCTAAGAAAGATTAAATTAATTCATTATAAAAAACATTAAAAACAGCCTCACTGAGCATGCACCCATAATTGTGTAACAATTCTCCAGGAGAAATGTAGTGTAAACACAAGACATTTAAAAACACAGCCAACAATAACTGACTGAAACAAGCACCCATTACAGTTCATACCTCCATAGCTTCTTCCTCTTCAGCTATTGGTTTTGCAAAAACATCGACTTCTCTCCAACTACAAAGCAGAGAGCGCAACATATTCAGCGGGTAAAGATCACATCTTCAAAAAAATCATGTAGCAAATGTAACTTGCTATGCACAAAGGCATTGATAAATTGTTTGCGTGTCTGACCTCGGGGTGAGGATCTCTTTGTACTGCAGCTTCTCCACTCTGGTGGTCGCGGCTACAGACATGGGGATGACTATGTTATTGATGTCAAAGGGGCTTTCTCCTCTCCTCCGACGGATGGTCTGAAAGGTTCACAAACACACAATTAATGACTTGCTTTTGTACGATTCGCAGTGTTCAAGGGTTTCGACTCAGAGAGAATGCATGTACTGATATAATATATAACCTGTGTGTATAAGTCACTTACATTAAGACACAAGAGGGAAATTTTAGGATTCAGTTTAGACAACGTTACCGAAGTGCAACAACAACAAAAATTGTCAAGAGTATCTTACTGCAGCATTGCTGCTGAGATGGAGGGGTGTGGAGCTCTCTGAAATCGACGGTTGTCTAGTCAGGGGGCTGTGAGAGGGTGTATTCAGAGCAGAGAGAGAAGGACTGGGGCTTCCCATCTCCATGTACAACTTGGGAGCATCTAGATTCAAACAGAGATAGTGATGTGAGTCTATATCTAGAAGACCAGATGACCCTGTGACATAATGAAAGGAATGAGGTTTAACACACTCTCCACACGCTCCAGCGAGGGCTCGCGGGGTCTCTTGCGGCTGTGGCTCCTGTCGAAAGAACTACTCTGACGGAAATGCTGCCGAGGGTCAAGTTTACTGGCGCTGGATGGGATATCTGACTGCTGTCTGGACACCTTTTCAGAGCGCATCTTGAGATGTGACAAACCTGATACCACAAACATGAGGATAAGAAGTTAACAAGCACAGAAATCATTGACGCTTTATTTATTGTGTTACCCACTTATTCTTGCTTAGTTATAAGTAGGGATGTAACAATATTATTGATATGGTGTTATCGCAATAGCAAAATTGTCTCAATATTATCTTTGTCACATGACTGTACGAAATTGAGAATGTAAAAAAAATAATAGATGTTACCTTTGGCAAGTTCCTTCTGGTGCAATAATTCTATTTTATAAAAGGGATCTCTAGGTCATTTGACCCATCTCATACTATAACTCATACCTCTAAGCAACAGTTATGATTAGGGGAAAAGTATAGAGGATGCTTATGAAACTTTCAAAGTTATCATTTGTCATTTAAAATATAATAATCCCCTTTATTATAACTTTATACCAAGTTATTATCGTACAGTGATATTTTGATCCCTATTAGTTAGTTTGTAGAAAATGTACATAATTCACAGATTTGTTTAGCAATTAAAAGGTAGGCAATTCAAGTATAATCCAAACGATTATTCACAGCAGATACATGAATAGCGAAAACATAAAAATTCCTTTGTTGCATGAGATTCATTCACATAACACACAACACATGAATCACAGCACTCAGTTTTTCAGAGCTCAATAATTCATAACCAGGATATGAAGATATAAATACGAGTCGGTAACTGTGACTGGATTGTATGATGCTGGAAGTAAGTGCTGAGTCACAGCAGATCATCTGCCAGAGAGAAGCTAATGACGGTCAGACACTCACAGGTCATTTTAACTGCCCGAAGGCGCACTCATATCTACAGCCAGATTTAGACTCGCTTAATGTGTGAGAGTTTGCCTCCGTTACAGAAAACCCAGCACATGACATTTACAACACACAGGCTGTTTTACGCATTCAGCAATCTCTCTGTGTCAAAATATGACAGATTTCTTCTGCTTTAGGTAAAATAAAAGGTTAGGGCTGATATGTTTTCACACTTACGGACTGTGGAGAGCAGAGAGTTGGAAAGCTTGTGTTTCGGGGCTGAGACGCGGCTGCTCATACACAGCTTGTGCTTGAGCGAGATCTTCTTGATGGGTTTGATCTTCTCCAGAGGACGACTCTGCCAGTGTCCCTTCAGCACACGTTGCATATGGAGATTCATCATCACATCTGAAAGATAAGAACCTGTTAATTGCAGAAAAGCTTTAAAAGAACCCACTTCGTTCCCATCGGTTCGCTCTGTACCCACCTATAACACTGATAAAATGTTTTGGTTGACACTAAAGATTATGTTAGAAATGGACAGGGAATAATAGGAGAAACATGGGGGAATGATCAAGAAATGTTACATGTTCTTTTAAAATTTGTATACATGCTATTACAAGTACAATAATGTTTGACGGTATATTAAAAGAATAGATGTTAACTAGTGTCATGTTTTCTTTTCTTACTGTACTAACTGGACAGAAGCTGACCTAACCCTCTGCAATCCCCCTCTAATGACTCATTGTCAGAAGTAAAGACACAAACATGATCAGTACTTCACCAGCAGGGGGAGTCAGAGCTTCACTCAGGAATCTATCAAACCTAAGTTCCTCTTCCTTTTTCCTTCTAGTCAAGTTTCACGTGTGGCGTCACCTGCATGTTCCACGCCCATCATTCACTTGCACAATGGGCGCTAGATTAGCACAGGACAACAGGCTCATGTAAAGGAGGGAAACCGCCGTCCATGTTGGTTATCGTGTCTGAAAACACGAGCCGCTGCTGGCACGCTTGCTCAGAGTCAGATTGCACTGCTCTTTAAAAGCGTTATCACAGCAAAGGTCAGACAGATGAATGCCTGATCTCCTCGTCTGAATCAGCACTGGGAAAGAGTGCTGATCTCAGATAAACTCCTCAGATTCACGGTTATTCAATTTTAATGTATGTGAAAATCAAATGCTGTTCCAAGATCACCAGATGTCTACAGCACTTCTAACCCGCAACACACCGAGAGCATAGTGCAGGTTATTTTAAGAGGTGCGATAACCAGATCTGAAATAATTAACACCTATATGTTTTGCAAGGGTGAAAAACATTAAACTGACTGAACTGACAACGTACGGAAGGACACATCAAAGCATGTCTGTGCTAGTCACGTGTGATCCAGAATCTGCTTTTGTGTTTGTGCGTGGGACGGGGCTATATAAAGGGGAGGGAACTTACCGTCTGTAAAGGAGAGTATAGGGTGAACGCAGGGATCGAACGTTGCCAGTCTGTCCAGCAGGGGGAGCTGATGTTGGGTTTCAGCAGGAACGAGAGTGCGTCCACTGCACATCACACACTGAGCGTTCAGCTCACAACCACAGCGAGGAGCCATCGACCTCTGAGCCTGAGCAAAAGAAAACGAAACGTCAGAACGTCCCAAAATCCAGATGGTAAAAATTGTTATGCAGAAAGCCAGATGAGATTCCCACAGACACCACAAAAAATGTGTGAAAATCGCATGACAGTACAAGGTATAAAAAAACATGACTTCAGGTGAAATTTGTGTGTTGATTTTAAACATTCATCTTAGCATCCAGACACGAGACTATTGATTCGGGGAGGGACTTCCTGTTGCCTGACCAATGGCAGATGCCAATGCCTGTGTCCCACCGCCTTTAAATATTTCTCTTTGTGATCAAAACTGAGAAATCAAACAAAGGCCACCATGATCATTAAATATGCTTTCTGTTGTGCTTTTAAACATTCACTCTGTCAAGCGCATTCCACTCCACATCCTTTTATGGTAAGAATCTCTGGAGCATCAGCCTCCAAAATTTGGATCCCGGTCTTTCCCTTTGTTTTCAATTACTGATAGACTTTAGTCGATCTTTCTCTTCCAACCTGATGCGCTCACACAAACCATTGCAAAAAATGAACACGCGCTCATCCTGGACTGATGACCCAGTTTTGCATGTGGCAAGATCCCTAGCGTTCATGTGCTCGTGTCATTAACCCAGAGCACATCACCGGAGAGAAAGACGGAGCAGGTTGCTATTGGCAACCGTGCCCGTTTTTCCAAGCCAATTCAAACAAGAGTGCTTTACACCAGGAGGACAGTTTGTACAAGATCATCTCTGAAATCACACGGAAAACATCTCCAATTACAAAAATGATTTTTTTGGATGAAAAAAGGGTAAAAACGCGCACTATTCAGGATAACATTGCAAATAATGATCCATTTTGAACATTTCAGGTAACTTACAATCTAACACGACCTTATTTAACTTCCATAAAGAGCAATATTGATAACCGCTATCGATTGAAGGATTTAATACTACACATGAATAAGACAAATATTTTTCGCTAAAATTAATGGTGACTGGTGAAAAACACTCACCGCCAAGAGATCAATAGGTTCTGGGTGTTTGCCAGGACATTGCTTTTTAGTTGTTAGGATATTCTGCTTGGTTGTTATACTGTTTCTGTTGTGTTCTGGATGGTTAAACACTACTTGCCTACCGACCAGTTAAAATAGTCAACTCTACTCAAGATATACCTTGATACCCCTTCAATAAGGCCGTGTTCACACTTGACTTCTGTTGACTTCCGAAAAAGTTGACAATGCGGCTTTTTTGTACAAAAACAAACATTTGCAGTGTTGTGGTAACAAAAAGCAGCTGGCAATGTTCAAAGATAGCATTTGTGCACAAAGGCAGCTTGGAGAGAAAGGCTTCTTATGCAGCGTAACGGAAGTCTATTTGACTTATAAACAGATTTTTTTTACCTATAACATATTTAAAAACTACACTAAATGCAATAAAACAATTATTGAAAGTGAAAATTGAAATACGTTTATACCAAACTATGGTCCAACAGGCGTTTCGGACGCAATCAAATTTTTTCAAGCTTGAGCTTTCTTGACCAATCACGTTTCTCGCATGTTGTTATGGAAACGACAGGTCCCTGTCATTGGTTAGCTGTGGAAAAAGGTGCTTGACGTAGGTGGCTTTTTCTGAAAAGTGTAACTTTCTCAACCTCAAAAGACGCTCGGAGCTGCAGAAAAAGACGCTGACCTTTAATAAAAGCGCTCAGGATTATTCTTTTAAAACACTTCTTACTCCATAGGATTATAATGTAAAACAGACGCTAGCAGCTTCAAAAAAAGAAGTCAAGTGTGAACATGGCCTTACTTGACCAAGTAGTGCTTCAAGTTGTACAAAGTATCACTTAGGTCACAGCTATGCAGTCAAAATGTATTTGTTTGCCTAGCTGATGTCACAGCCTGACTTCCAAAATCAAATCCTAAAGGACAAAAATCAAGCCTAAACCAACATTATTCCCCAATCAAATAAAAAATGTAATTCGAGAAAGGCTCCGTTACACGCATTGCAAATGTCATTTCATATGATCTTTGACCCAATCCACCTCTGTCTTAACACCAGCAGGATCAAATTGAGGTAATCTGCTCTCGGGGTTTAATCATCATGGGGGAAATTGTGTAAACCATTTCAGTCTTTAACTGAGGCAGAATTCATATGGTGTTCTCGATATACCTGCGAGACTGGATTACAAATCAGTTAGTTAGGATAACGTAACGTCTGTAACCTGCCACGAGTTAATTCTGTGATGGTACTTTAATGATGTTATCAACACCTCTGTACATAAAGACTTTTGTCTCGGAATAAAAACTGAGCACTGTTTGCGACTGCACCCCCTACGTTTCAGTAAATCATTGGGATAATGGATTTGATTCCCAGGAAACTCAAACATTGATTAAACGTACACTTTGTAGAAATATGTTTGCCGAATGCATAGATTCAAATGCAGCTATTGGCTTAAACAAAAGCAGAAATGCATTACAGTAATAGAGGCCTAATGCAAACGAGTTTAAGAGCAGAACTGTGATCGCTGTCAAACTGCAGTTTCTGGGTCACCTCTATTTAATCTGTAACCTTTGTAAGAAACCATCTGGGACTTTAAGGAGCTCACTGTTATAATCAGTCTAACTTTTACAGTTAACACTGAATGGCTTTAGGCTCTGATAGCATTTTGCAGTATTTACGATTTTTCTCATCTCTGAAATACATTATGGTAAGAACCATTGTTTTTTATTCAGAGACTAGAACACTGTAAACCGGTTCAGAAAAACTGCTTGAGCAAACATCTCTCCTACCTTACGACTGAGGCTGGTGAGCGAGCCGGGTCGCAATACGCGCCGTTTCCTGCAGGAGAGGATTGGGCGCGTGCGTGCAGCCACACACGTACTGTCGCGTGCAGGAGGAGCCGAAGAGGCTGTCTGCTTCTGCTGAGCCTCGGAACGGAGATGCTCGTCCGGATCCGAGCTGTCAGGGGAACCAGACCGTATACTGAATGAGGACAGAGTGAAGAGGGCAGAACAACGTTAGGATGATAAAAGAGAACGGACCATATTTATATCTTAGGCAACAAGCTATAATGAATTAAATTTCGTGAAATTCTAAAAGGTCCGTTTTCATCATACTGTTTTTGTGTTATGCTAAAAAAAAAGGTGTGTTCAGAGCGTGTCATACCTGTTGATGACACCATTGACTTGTCTGCCAGGTGCACAGCTTTTCCTCAAGCCTGTTTCCGTGGCGATACCATGGGATGACACAGAACCCTCCACTCCAACAGTATCATGGTCCTAAACAGAAAAGAAAAAATGTTGGAAAAAACCCACCAATTTTCTCCCTGAGTTGGTTTGGCCCAGAGAGCTGAACGGTCCCTGCTGCATTTCTTCACTACACTGAATGAATAAAAAGGTCAGCAGCACTTTGCATGAGAGAAACAAAGAGATCAAGTGTTTGGAAGCCTTCGCCTCAATCCTTTCTCTCCTTCTCCCAACAATCCCAGCATTCTCTTGGGCAGAGTGTGTAGGCCTGCATCATACTGAACTTTCACTTAAATGAGCCTTTTATTTGTTTGTGTAGTTTTACTGATTCCAATAACTAAGTTCGGTACTTCTTATCTGTGTGTGAGTTAATCGCTATTAAATGTCCGTGTTTCTGGTCTTACACGTGAGACAGGGCAGGTACTGGTCTCTGTTCTGGAGCCACCGCTGTCCTCCGGTACAGAATTGCACACCGAGCTCTCCCCCAGTAGAACGGATCCCTGTTAAAACAAATGCACACATTTAGGCGCAAATATATAACCTAATGTACAAGCAACATAGTCCAATGTCCGACAGGAGGTTGTTTGCTTCCCCTGTAACAACTTTCTGCACCTCCTTTGGCTTTCGCAAGCCTGTAAAAAACCTAAGTTCATAACATTAAACTGCAAAAACAGCAGAATATGAGTTGATCCGCAGTAACCAACAACAAAAGCTTTGGTTTTAAATGGTAGTGAGGACCAATGCAGAGGACTTTAGCAAACATTATCTTTTTTTAACGTAACGTGGCTTGTATAAATTAAGATAATAGTCTAAAAAAGGCCAATATTTGGCTTCTCCACAATTAACATTTCCCAATAACAATGTCTGCTCAGGCAAATAACTACAAAAATAATCTATTGATAAGGTTGTATTATGTTTGTATGTAAATACTAGAACTTTCATTTACTTTACTAGGGAAAAACTATATTTTGTTTTGTGATATATTGTCCAAGAAATAACAGTGAATAGCGATATAATTGTCATTTTATTGTCTGTGCTGTCTACAAATCAGTAGAAAAAAGCCATAAACTCATACTGGTTGATCATTTGTCCATATTTCACACTTAGCTTACAAGCAATACAAAATGCACATTTCCAATAATTCTGAATCTTTAATTCTGTATGGACATGATCGGATTCTTTCAGAGGGCAGCCGCTGCAAATAATGGACGAGAAAGCAAATGGGGATTTCCCGAATCATTACAATGGGAAAATGAGCAAGAGCACTTTAAAACTCCAAACACTGAGCTAGAAAAACATGAACCAATGATCCCACAAGAGCAGTTCACCAAGGGGACATCAGCAAGCACCTGTGTTGCCAAGTTACCAGAGGCAGGAGCCACCTCTGCTTGCTTAAACATAAACCACATAATCTGTGATTCAACAATAAACAGCATGAAAATTCACTTTAACGTGGACGTTCAACATGAAATATTTTTTGCTAAAGTCAATCATTCAAGATGTTTTTTGCAATTCATCTCACACAATGTAATGTTGCTGAAACATAAGCTGTTTCTGCATGAAAAGCATATGATGCACAAATGTGAACACATTATGTATTTGTACCCACCTTGCTGGAGCGGATCTGTCTGTAGATGTCGGTCTGTTGCCGTATACGGTACTCCAGGTCCGAGACTTGTGCCTGTAGCCAATTCCAGCGACTGATGATAGCGGCCCGGTCCACCGCAAAACGGCCTTCCGCTCTTCTCCATCTGAGGAAACAGAAAAGCAATGGTTACATATCAACTTCACTTTGGTGTCTACGCCAAAACACTAGCGATGTCACATCAAAATGATCAAAAAACTGCTCCCTTTAACAATCAATGAAGCCATCTACAATGGAACTTGAACTTTTCTACATCACCTGCCATCTCATGCATGTTGCAGAATATGGAAGCAAGAAATCAAAACCGAAAAACTGACAGGAAGTCAACAAAACCAGTTAGGTCTAAACTTCCTAAAGCTTTTTATGTGCATGTGAGACTTCTCGTCACAACATGCATTCAACAGGACTTTTCCCAGAATCCATTCAATTTGCCCTGTGAGTCTTCAATGGAGTCCACTTCAAAAAATCATTCCGAATGATATGCTGAAGATAAAATGAATTGACCTCTGACCTCTTTACATTAAACCCAGTACATTCTTGCCCAAGCTCACTTGTGGTTCAGCTGAATAAGACACTGTTGTTGTTTTGCAACCTTCAGTGAGCACAAGTACATGAGTCAAGATTTCCCTGAATCAGAGAGAGCGAGACACGTCAAAAGTGATGACGGAAAAGAAACACAATGAAGAGTGAAGCGAGGAGAAATGGAATAACATTCTCATCTGCTTCAGAGAAAGTTGAAAAAAGCTTTTTAAAAAGTCCTTTGCTTTTTTACAAGAACTAATATTGATCGATACTTCCAAGCCTCTCTTTATCTTTAAGCATTAGGGATATCAAAAGTTCTGTTTTTTATATATACAAAGTCAATATTAAACAAGAGTTCATTTATGTTGCATATATTTCAGGATTCATTTCCACTGTGTGCTCCTCAAATTCTGTCATCATTTACTCACATTTCTTTGTTCTAAAGAACAGAGAAAAATATTAAGGCGAAACTAGTCATGGGCCGAATACCGGTTTCATGGTATACCGAAGTTACAAGAACTTCAAAACCGCTAAAAAATGTATGCGATACTGTTTCCAAGGTGTGAGCTGTGTTTACAGAAAAATAAATAATAAAATCATGTAATTCAATGTTTGATATTTACGTGTAATATATGACAGAAAATAGTTTTTTGGAAACAATAGCGTTATTTTAGGGCTTTATTTTTACCTGACACACATGTTCTATATAAAATATATTGTGTCCAGTTGAAAAGTAGTTTTTGTATAAGCAGACATTTGGAAATAACACATTTTAGTGTTGTAATAGCAGAACTGTAATTCTGGCATGCATCTTTGATCCTGCCTACACACACAAACTGTGAGACAGACATTAGTCAGGCCTATGGCCTTTACATTTGAACGATTTAAAAAAATAAAAAAACATAATATAAAATTAATTGTATTCATTAAAAATATATTTAAACAATTTTGTTTTGGAATTATAATTCGATCCTCAAAATAAAAATCAATCACACGAGTCAACCTGCCGATCGCAACAATGACCACAAATCCAGTATGTAAATAAATCCCAATGAGGCAGTGGATTTTCACCATCATTCTTCCTGTTTACTGGAAATCCGCATTTCCCTCTTGCCAGTACACAGAGTGTTTCTTGCATCCTTGCACAACCTTTTTTAGAGGCCTTCATTTATCCCCCACATGGTGTGGGGGAGGGGCAGACACGTGCAGTAATACCCACTGTTCGCCACAAGAGGCAGCGTGTGAACATGAGTACATTTAATGTAGTGCATGTCTGCATGCAGCCACCGGAATATGACAGCTGCTTTTCAAGTGCACACAGATAACCACCAAGTGATAGATGAAAGTGAGCGTGCATATGATATGACGTCCAAAAATACCACTTGAAAAAGCCGCTAGTCTTCAAAACAGCCAGGCTGCGTTTGTAAGAGGAAAAGGGAATTAAAAGCAGTGAGTGAGCTGTTGTGGTACAAGCAGATGTTAAACGAGTGCAGATGAGTGAACCAAAGCTGTTCCCTGACCGTTGTCCTTAAAGGAAGCTGAAAACAAACAGGAAGTGGCCACAAAACACTGGCCACGTGAGGAAAGACTAGATGAGAATTACAAGGGCAGAACAAACGCTTCTGGGAAGACCCGAGCATAGGAAATTTACATAAGCCGATAAAATAGGATGTCTATAGCAATTCTGTTACAAGTTAGAGTAATGTGTCAAAGAAAGAGTCATTTCAACTATAATGTCCACAAGGCCTGTGTGTGTGAGTTAAAGACGAGTGCATAAAGCACACAATATTATTTAATTTAAACGTATTAAAACACGATATTTAAAAATAGAATTCCTAAGAATTCTGTAACCCCATGGGCTCACAACATTTACATATCATATCTTATGTACAATTTGTCAATGTTAAATATGTTCACAATACTAAAACAGGCTAATTTAGGATATAAGCATTTCTCATACAAGATCGCAACATTTTACCAGGAAATTAACTGGTGCTTCGGCTGTGACGAGATCTCATGGCGCGCTAGAAGGACGGGTTTCAGCGTTTGCGCACATTACACTCCCTCGTCAGCACTAGTGTTTATGACAGTACAGTATAGCAATTGCAAGTTCACATTACGTTATTTTAAATACATTCAGAGGCAAACCTCTACAAGGACAGATTATCTGTCTCTTACATATGTGCAATGCAAGCATAAAACATTGTTTATTTAGTTTTATTTACAGTTTCTCCAAAAGGCTATGAGCGTTCAGTCAGTGGAGGAAGGAGGATTGACGGTGTGCACTGTTAATTGTTAAATGATCGCAATCTCGATTCAAACACCCACATGATCCTGTTCATAAAAAAATCAACGATTATCCTGTGTCTATTACACCTCCGATTTAAATCACACCGCCCTAATCTGTGTTGGTTCTGCCACTGAAACTTAAACTTAAAAAAATGTACCACTATAGTTTAACTATGGGATTTGTTGTAAAGACTTATCACTGTAGTAACTAGGATAACCATGAAATATGTATCCAAGTGGATGCAGCTCACTGGTGGTGGGTGAGGAGAGACCCCCTCATATGATTGTCAAGCGTTACGGGTGTACACCAATACACAAAGCGCTATATAAATGCCTCATTCATTCATGTAATAATTTTTACGCAAAATCCTAAATATTACTTGGCTAAATATTTGTATATGTCAGAGACACAAAATGTTTTTTTACTAGAGGTTCTAAGGTGAATAAAATACAGTTTTTGCCTAAATACTTCAAGGATTTCTTTAAAAGAAAGTCTAAAATATAGTCTCATTCTCGTGTACCCAGTCTTGTCACACCCCTACTCTACAAACACAAAGTCATGCATATACAAACAGTCCAAACATGTACATGGCAAATAATTCCTTTACACAGGTTTTTTTATTGTGGCCCTCTTGGCATTTATGTAAAGGCCTAGATGGCATTGACAGCATATTTTGGAAAATTTGCCAAAAACTGAACCAAAATAAAGCCACTTTCACTTTTAGAAATTGATGGTGTCTCACATTATTTTGTTAAGATTCAATCAAACAAAAGTTCCTCTAGCTCCAACCCTCACCTATTTTAGTATTGCTACTACATTAATATCACATTTAAGATGCCCTGAACCTTGAAGCAGACAAAAAATATTGGCTTCAGGCATTCACATCACCCAGCCATTGCTTGTTTGTGTGCTTATTTTTGTTTGTCTAGTGAAGACAAAGTGTGGAAAATAATCTGCTTGTCTGGGCCTGGTGGTGACTCGACTCCTTTTCCACCGGACGACAAATTGCAAGTCGTAACAGAGCTTACAAGCAACATCCACCTGACCCGACAGGTCAGAATTGTACACAAGTAAAGAAAGAAACAGCGGATTCACAAATTGAGAGACATACACAAACCCTTGAACTGTTCTCAGCTGATTCCTAAACACCGTGACCACTGCTAAGACCAAACCATGATTTAGACTAATATTATCAAGCTATAACACAATCACAAACCAACTTGAGTAGAAACATGCTGAAGGACAAGGACGGCCCAATCCAAGGTCAGAAAACAGATGAGTATGACTCCCTGGGGGATGGTGATGTGAAGCGCACAGAGGTGAAACCTAACAGTGAAAAGCATGCGATTGTCATTTCACAGAGCGTTTTTAAATTTCACCTGTTTTTATTCTAGATCACCGGCTTCTTCGTAAAGTCCTTGCCCACAGATGCGCAGGCGTTGAAGCGCACCCTCGCCCAGCTTTTTCAGGAAATGACAGAACAAGGCGGAGGGCCAAAATGAAAACACAGGAAATCAAGCCTGCGGTGATCATTACGTGGGTAACACAAAGCCAGCTGAGAGACGATAACAAAGAGCGTGTGCACCTGCACGCATGCAAATATAAACGACCTTGACAATACAAACACAATCCTTCATAACAGCAGTGTTAAAGTGTTTCAAAGACTTAAGTATCAGTGATCGATTCAAAATAAAAACCCTAAAATGTCTCTGCGTGCTATTTAAAGGCACCTGATTTTTATTACATGCTGCAGTTGGAAGCATTTGGTGAAAGCGTAAACGTGCGTGTCAGGCCGAATGTGTACCGACTGTAAGGCAAGAGACAGAGCGGCTCTGCTGCAGACATGATGTGGGCGTCGTCTGGAGAACAAAGAGTTTGATGTGCACAGTGGGAGGGAGGGAAGCCCCGCCTCTTAGGGTCACATGACTAGCAAGAGGCAGACACGAGGCAGAAACAGAAAAGCAATGGAGTACAGAACAGAAAAGAACTGCTGTGTTTTAAAGTGTGACTAAAATAGTTTTGTATTGTTTGGAGACTGAACATTGTTGAACTAAAGTCATTAAAGAAAAGAAGGGCATACAAATGTTGTAGACCAGGTCTATTTGTATACAGATGTCTGAGAAGTAAACAAATCATTCGTGTGAATTCTTTCAGAAATGAAGCATGACCAGAATTTTTTTTATGAATCATTAAAATATTACTGTTGGAAACGCCGTGATCTTCGAGACTGTAGTGTACACAGAGTTCATTAAAGTTTCGCTTAAATGTGTGATCTGAATAAACAGTGTTCATAAACGTTGTTTAAATAGTAGCCTCACTTCAAATGAATAGCGTCAAACAGCCAGAAGAGTATTCCTTACATCACGACTTAAACGGCTATTCCAACACAAAAAGACCATTAAATACTTCCTGGGCCTAGACGTACCAAACAAAAAGACTGGCCAAGAACTGGGTTTTAAAATTCGTAACAGAGATCTCGGAGTCCTGTGAACACAAATGAACCTGCGAGTGAAATCTGTCCTGCACTCATGGACATTGGGCCTGGTCTCTCGCAGAGGAAGCCTGCGGCCCCAATCATCATGCCTCCCGGCACATTACTGTCAGTCAGCAGATTTCCGCTGTGCCGCTCACACGAGTGACCAGACCTTTTCACAGTGCACAAGTGTGGCAACGGTTTGTGATAACGTTGCGCACTCGTAAATAACGCACACTATCACAGCGGGTCACGTGTGAGGGGGTGTTGGTACAGATAAAGGGGGTCTGGAGAGTCTGATAATAAACCTGTTTCCTCACTGTCCACATCACGACCATCCTTCCCGCCAAAACACGAGGAGGGGCATCTGACGCTAAAGGAGCCGAGGATCGTTTTACATTACTAATGTTTAACTATAGCAAACATGGAAGCCGGTGATGTGTAGGCGCTTGGATAACTAATGCATTTGTATCTTTCTTGTTCTTTAAACCTTCAAGAGAAACATGCAATTGCCTTTTGCACACTCGATACATTAGGGCTGGGAGATCTTCCCAAAAACGCATATCTAGATCTTCTTCATTATGTATCTCGATCCACGATCTGAATTGAAATACAGGGCGGTACAATAAACCTCTGTAGCACCAGCGCTATGTGCAAAAACGTTTGTAGCACAGGCAAACAGTTGTACAGGTAGCACAAACGCCTGTTATCATTAAAAAAACAACAGCAGATCATCACATAAATAGACTGGTTTACAACAAAGGACATTAATGTTATAAACAAATGGATCACTTAGGGCCATATTTTTAGTTCACACATTTTTTTACTATACAACAGAAATATATTTGTACACATAAAAATACTGTAGTAGCCTATACTAGCATTTACTAGGCCTATAGTAAACTGCAGTAAGTTTTTTTAATTAATATAGTAAATATTAAAGTATACTACAGTTGATACTAGAGGTAAATTAGCGGTGCGCCATACATTACCGTCGCTGTTACCGCTCTACATAATAAAAAGACAACGGATCAAACTTAAACAGCACCCGGTCGCTCAACAGCTACAACTTCAAGCCAGTCTATGCTATAAACACTTGATAACAGATTTGCTTCATGAGAACAGACACGATAAATGCAACCCATACCTATGAATGTGACCTTTTTATTATCATTACAGTTAGGACAAAAACATTGGCTTTCATAATGTTTTAGTTACTGATTTAGCTTGCTTGTAAACTTGTAAAGTTATTATCAAAAAGCTGAAATTAAACTATAAATAGAACATTTTGCCTAAAATAAATGTTATTCTTGTTTGTACATAATGACAAATGTTGCACAATAGTCACTCCTATTAAACAAATTATATTCTTTAGTTTAAAAACACCCAGTTGAAAACTAGTGGATCTTTGAAAACAACTGTCAAGTCCAAGCATGTCTTCAAGCTAAAAAAATGCTGCTGTTTTATATCAAATTACTTTGTATATCCTTAAGAAAGAATGCTTTGGAAGAATTGTAACCAGACAGTTCTTGGCCACCATTGACTACCATAGTAGGAAAAACGTCTGTGTTCTTTTGAACACAAAAGAAGATATTTTGAAGAATGTAGGAAAGCAAACAGTTCCGGGGCAATTTTGACCATCACTGTTATTTTTCCTACCATGGCAGCCAAGAACGGTTTGATTCCACACATTCTTGCAAATATCTCTCTCACAGTTCCTCAGAACAATAAATGTATGCAGATTTGGAACAACTCCAGGGTGAGTAGTCAGTAACAAGTCATAGCAATTGAAAGTTTTGGTCCATATGAAAAATAACAGCATGCGCAAAATTCCAAAATGGAAAATACAACAAAGCACTCCAGAATTTAAACATCCAAATTACAAAATATCCTCACTCTCTGGTGTATTTAAAATGCCTTACATCTGGAACTAATGCACTGCTCTTGCCAGATGGTTTCACATTCTACCAAATTTAAATCTCTTCAACAGAATTCCAAAATTTCCCAACAAACAAGCACTAAAACGGGAGTAGACTCAATCTGCGCCTCCCTATGACACAAGTAGAATGGGAGCCAGCAAATACTGAGGTGAATCCATGGTGGAATTCTGGAGTCATTGCATGACTAAGAAAACGAGGAAAAGTTTTAAAAAGAGAGAAAACAAACTGGCTAAAAACAAGTACAAAGGAATGAATGCGTGTGCACGAGAGAGAGTGCGAATTGTTATGCAATGGGTGTGGGTACATATTTCCAAAGAGGGCTGTCAGTTCTTCTGTAAGCAGCTCCAGATGTTTGGAGATCAGGGTGGGAAAATGACGCGGGCGCTTGGCATGTTTCAACTCCTAACTGCACGACCAGAGCAGCAACAGTAGAGCCAGTGGCGACAGTTTTACGGCAGAAGCAATCTGTGCAGGTTCCTCCAAAACCAGTGACTTGAAATACGAATCAGTCGAAAATATGTTCAACAATGTAAAAATCTTAAAGTAACTGAGCAATGCCTGTTCTCCAGTTTCTCATGTCATTGCTTCATGGTACTTCAGCATATCAAACAACTCTAAACAAATTTATGTAGGAAAAAAAGACAACAAAGAGACAACTAAGGGCAAAGGGATTTTCTATACATGAGACTTCTATATCACGTGACTCTGGAATACAGCACACTAGTCATATGGACTGAAATTCTGCCGCTTTTGTTTGACTGACAGGCTTAGTCCAGATTGCATTTTTTCATAATGGAGACTTTTTCATTACAGGTGAATAACAGCATTTTCTGTGTTATTTGTGTTTGATGGCATTTTGGTATACACAGAGCAGAAAATTGCTTCAATGTACTTCCACATACGCAAATCTCAAAATCATACAAAGGCTTTCAAACAAATTAATCGCGATTAATCACATCCAAAATAAATGGTGTTTGCATAATACATATCTGTGTAATGTGCATTTTCATTTTGTATACATAAACACAACAACATAAACACTACTTATAAATACGTTTAAATATTTCGGAAATATTTTAACAAATTTTAATTATATATAATATTTACTATTTTGTATATTTTTCTTAAATATATACATGTATGTGTGTGTTTATAAATACAAAATCAATATGCACAGTACGTAGGCATATATGATATAAACACAAACCTTTATTCTGGATGCACTTAATCGTCATATATATGATTTGTGTTTGAGCTCTGGAATGTGTGTGTGTACAAGCTGTCCTGACTACACAAGCACTGCTTACACCCGCTGCCTTTAAGAACATCAGATTCACCTGATCAAGGTACGAAGAGCATTTTAATCAATCACTGCATCACATGTCACAGGACCGGATGAAAGTCTGGACCTTGTCTTGCTGAAAATACTTCAAATACACAAAATAAATAGGTCACCATGTATTTACTGATTTCTAAGCAATGGTGAGTAATGAGCACTACAGGGATGGTGCTGCGGTTACATGGCAACCCATCATGGCTAATTAGCTTCTACAGCACAAATTCATCTAGCCATTAAAAATGTATTTGTTTAACAAAAATCATATAAAGTAGGATGGCGCACACGTTAAACTACGCTAAATTCAGCGGACTCATTTGATCTCAATGACTGCTAAAACATGCACAATGCAGTCTTCGTCTGAACAATGGACACATAACCTAGAACTCCACGTCATAGATGGTATTAGTATAAATTGGAGAGAAAAGGGATGAGGACAGAAGAGGATTTCATTTCACGCCGCAGATGTGCACTGATCAAGGGAGCGTTTAGGAGCAGACATACTCTGGTGGTCAGATAAAAACCAGCCTGGTCAAAGCCCTGGAGGAGAAATCAGACACTTTCTTTAGAAATATGTACGTCTGTGATGCACCAAACACCTGCTTGTGTGACATCAGACAGGCTCAGATGTGAACAGCAATAACTTGCAGCCTATGAGACACAGAACCAGTAGGAACCCAATACGAGCAAGTGAAACACTAACGCTGTGTATTAAAAAACAGCCTGTATACAAAAGTTTCAATGCAATATTTTTACAAAAATAGTAAAACTTTATTAATTTACGAGTATCATAAAACCAAGCAAAAGTACACAATATGGCCTCCTTTATGTATGTTGCAACAGTCTAACACTTAAGCTCTATAAAAACAAGGAAACGTGTGAAACTTAAATAATAAACTACAAAGCCAAGTAATATGAAAAGATCTGTCTGTCGGTCTCCGTTTATTTGGGCTTTTTACCTGGTGACAAATAACTACAGCAAAAACAAACTAATACTAAAAACAGGATTTGTTTTAAATACACCAAAAAGCTCATAGCGCGGCTGTCTGATCCAGCACTGGCAAAAACCAACACTAAAAGAAAGCAGAGACTCTGCTTTTCCTCCACAGCATAGCTCAGCAACTCAGGAATTCATATTGTGGATCCGAGACAATGTCCAAAAACAATAAGATTATCTGCATCGCATCAGTGCTTAGAGAGGTTAGAGAGAAAATGTTTGAGACAAATCGTCTTTCTGAGTTATGTTTTAAGAACTCATAATCCAGCTACTGGCAGAGCACTAGTGACTGTCTCTGTCCAACATCTGTCAGACACATTGACCCAAGTCACAGTTGTTTACAACCAAATACTGAAAAATAACTAAGGCCAGATCATAAAAATCTGGTTATTGATTTCCTACCGCATCTGTAAAAGTCTAGTTTGCACGGTGCCCCGTACAAACATAACATCTACAAGTGGGAATATGAGTAACATTATTTATGCTGTTCCTTCTAGAAAGTTCAGACACTCAATTTGACCATGTGGGTGAAAGATAAAGCCACAACGCCTTTAGCTATACTGTCTTTTACCCAAATCATGTGCAGCAAAGAAAACTGATTGGTCTGACAATCATATGACATCATAATGTTTGTAGTGATCTGACAGTCGTATGACATCATAATGCTTGTAGTGATGAGTCATATCTCTAAACCTATACGTGCTAGCAGCATCACATTGTCCAGCCTTGACCCACACTTGGTACAGATAAAGCCTGTGCCCCGAACTAAAGAAATGATCACCCACATATTTCAGTACAGAAGACAAATCAGGCCAAGCAAGGCAAGACGCATTTAATGGGTTGATTTACCACATATGCCACACATTCATACGGACGGGCGGGCACAAGCACGTGCACGCGCACACACGTACTCTTCACAGAGGAGTTCTTTCATTATGGGCTAGGCACTGCGGGTGCTGCCAAGTTCAGATGATAGCTGGCTATACCCAGAAAAAATGTAAACCTGCGCTGTAGGTACAAGTCTACCCAAGTAGAAATAAAGCAAGAAATGCAAAAGTTCAAAATTAAATGTTCAGATAGATATATAGACTGATAGACTAAGTGCACTGTAGGACTACCACACTTTCTTTTCAAAGCTACATAAAACCAACAAAGGTCATAGACCTGATCTCCGGACAGCTAGTGCTCAGTGAACATCTGACGGTCTTTACATGGTTTCCACGGAGATACTCTGCCATTGCCAATGAAATACAAGAGACGGTGCGCTGCAGGGCAGATGTAGCTGTTGGCGTTTTCAAATCAGAGCTGATGTTTAAAAGGATGCCCCCTAAATATTCATATGAGACATGATTTAACGCTTCCCCACTAATGGTTAAAATGCATAATCAAGCAGAGAAAAAGCTTGCGTGATCAGTGGTTAAGAACAAATTCAATCTTTTTAAAGTAGCATCTGGATGGATGGATGGATGGATGGATGAAGAAAACTGCTTGTTTTGCCATTGTGTGTATATTTGTGCAAAGAAAAAAAATATGAATTTCATAAAAAGCTAGTTTACACTATACCAGAGCTGCCCCCTTTCAGTCAGTCGACTAGAAGATATTTATTCGAACACATTTTTACTAGTCGATTGTCTGAATATCATTTTAAAAGTGTTAACGCACCACTTTAGTCTCTTTACATAGCCGTTCACTCTAACACTACCATTAACTTGGATATCGGAATGCTATTATGAGCATGTTTACATGTTTATTTGTCCACGGGTGTAAGAGTAACGTGGTGGCTAAAAATGAGGAATATGCAATCCTACATTTGCCCGATCTGTTGAGCACATGCGCTGCACCCCTCCGCCATCTGTTTTCCGGTGGAGCGAACAAACTTGAGTTCCTGCGACCTTCCAAAAAGCTAAATGTGGCTTTATTCATTAAGATTCAGAATACTCCTTAATAAAGCATACAGAAATGCAGAAGAGCCTGAACGTGTTGTAGTGTTTAGTTACTGCTTTATATTTTATTTATTCGTGAATACAATGTATTGAATATATTTATTCCTATTTTTTTGCGTTCTGACCTCAAGAGTATTCTTTTGGTTTTAAAGCCGTCTGCTTGATTATTTCCACTGATATGGTTCCTTTTAAGGGCTTCAATTTGCTGTTATAGTATTAATTAATTTACCAATTTTTTATTTTGTACTTAACATTGCTACAATTGAAAATACTCACATTATAGGCGAATTTGCGGTGTGATCCAGAAAAATAAGATTTTGTTACGAGTCCGTAGGCCTTTTAATTTGCCGTTTTTGGTTCTTTTTTCAATTTTCACTAGTTCACAGTTAAGACGTATAATCTTAATTTATGGTGCTGTCACAGCGGATTGCATTATGCGTGTGCTTGAGCACTTAATTTATATTTTATAGGTACATTATAATGGTTTGGTATACTGGTGTAATTAAGAACAATGTTAGCAATGTTACATAAAATATATTTTTCATACATGAAGCTTAAACCATCATCTGATGTCCCCATTCCCCATGTATATTGAAATATTTAAATTCATATTTTAAACGTTTGAAAGGTCAACAAATGGCCTAAATGAACAACTAGGGCAGCCCTACACTGTACTCTTGTACACAAAAATGAAAACCAAACAGAGAGCACAGGGAACAGGGCACAGCTGGCTCTGCCCTTTAAAATCAGTCAGTCAATCCCTCTCCTGCTAACTGCAGGTGACTACAGTCGCGTTAAGTAACCTACAGAGAAATCCTCAGTGCATCTTCATCTGATCTACAGCTACAGTGAATGCACACGGACATTCGTTTCTGCTGTCTAAGAGATTGTTGTTCGTTTACACTTGCATGTACCGGAAGCAGCAGTTCCACTATTTAACAACTCTCACTTCCTGTACATGCTAACGTGGGCTGATCTGCACACAAAAAAAAAATCAAACGCTACGTAACACCTTAAACTGTACTACACCACTTTCGCAATCTGACAACCAGATCAGGTGAGGATTTAACTCAGAAACTGCATTTGCAAGCTCAACAATATATAAACATTGAGTTCAATGCATCTCCACAGCCAAAATCGCAGTCTATCAACACATGCGGAAAATGCTGTGCATTTGCAGTACTGCGGGCACAAACACGCTTTCGCACATGCACACATGGTACAGGTGCAGTCACAGGATTGTTTTGAGGGTATTCGTTTCCTGGCGGGTCTTGTATTTGAAACCCCCTGCCAATGCTTGCTCTCAACACAGATTAGGAAAAAGGCTCAAGCAATGGGCGTTGATAACTGGAAAGTCGGGAGATAAGAGAGATGGGGGTCTGGTTCAGTCTATTCCAGACACAAACAAAAATGAAAGCCCTTCATCAAATCATATATTCAAAGATAACGTCTTGTCGAATACAGCTCATCACGATTTGATTTAGTTACACTTATATAATTGAAAACATACGTATAAAACATCTGAAACATCCCAGAGTCATGTTAGCTTATGTGCTCACTCTATCACCTTATTTAGTTAAGTTGTGGACATTTACAAACATGTAGCTCTTCTGGATGTTTAAAGGAGCTTTACACCTATGCTAGACCAAAACAAAGCTTACAATTCAACAAATCTGGTGACATAAGCCTTTTAGGAGGCATAAACATGGATTGAAACTAATGCAAACCATTCACTAAAGAGGAAAAACAAGCAGAACATCTGGACACCAATTTGTTAGTCTTAACTGACAAAAACAATATTAATATGTTACCTCCTGACACTGGAGGGCAAATGTTCTACCCTAACCATATTACAGCTTCTGGTTTTTAACAGAAATCTCGAAATTATATAATTTGAAGTGATCGGATGTTTCTCATCATGGCTATTTCAAGCTGTAGGACACCGCAAAAACAATCTGGAAGTGAAGATTAACAGAAGGAAACAATCAAATCAAAATAGAGGGTAAAAACTTGACAAGCCGGCTGAATGATCTAGAAGGTTGACTGGAAAAACCAGAAACCAGGCTGATGGGGACGACTTGACAATTGTAGTGAAGAACAAAAAAAACATTACATTAGAAATTAACATTACACTTAAGGCAGGGGCAGTGTTGTTTGTGTATTGCAATATTTTTTTATTTCATATGTATTCAATCTAAAATAATAGCGACGGATGACCATTTTTTTACATGATATGACAGTACGGGCACAGACACTCTGTTAAAAGACAAAAGGGTGAAACCGTGTTTCCTAACTATTTGAAAATGAGCAGATTCGAATCCAAGCCTGCAAACTAAGGAAGATGCCCCACCCTGACGAATACAAGAATGTTGTTCAAGAGAGACAATTGACATGCGAAAACAGTCTAGGCTAGAGACATAATTATCACTGCTCCATCTTCTATGTGTTTAACAAAGAAAAATGTTGGTAAGAAAAATATTACCTAAATGCTGTAATTTTTGTATGAGACAGAACATTTTAGTTGTGGGTGTAAATGGCCACACACTTATATAATATTAAGGTAATGGAAGATAAAGGGGTCTGACATTTCAATTACTCTAATCCTTTCAGCTAGAACTGATTTGAATGAATTAAAGCACAATAGAAAGCAACCAGCTGGTGTGCAAGTACATGAACGCTTAATGTTAGTCTCACGCCTGCCCTTCTGCTGTCATGGACGGAGAAATGTGGTTGTGCTTATATGCTTGCAATGGATGTTAAGCGAGTCTTCATGGAAACTCTGTTATTTAGTGGCGTTTTGTTCAATGAGGGACACAGACACATGGACAACCATGTGTTACAAACATTATACACGGAAAGCCTTTGGCAAACCGGGTTAATTATTAAAGGTTTTGTTAACAGTGATTGAACATTTTCAAAGTCAGAAACTTGCCTTGATTGAACCCGATAATGAAAAACCTAATAGGACACACTGAGAGCTTCCCAACAGTGAATCTTGTGGACAACAATCCGGTTTACAACCAATGAACTGAAAACTCGTACAAATGACTCACTGTGTACTGTGGGTTTGCTTTGGATTGCACCAGTGTCCCTTTTAGCTCATGAAGACACAACCCTTAAGAGCTGATTCAACGGGATGAACACAATCCAGTACATATTAAAAAAGAAAACTTGACAATGATGCTGCATTGTATGGTCCTAGTGCTCAGACCCACAAAGACGACCACACAAAAATATAACCACATGTACAAGGACTTAAAGTCTCTGAAAACCAGATGACCAAAAATAAAAATTCCATCATTTATGTTTGAATGTCATTGTTTTGATGAACACAGAGAAAGACATTGGAAGGATGCTTTTAACTAAACAGTTTGTGGCCACCATTGATCATAGTAGGAACATTTGCTTTACACATTTCTTTGTTCAGTTGATATTTTGAAAAATGTAGTAAAGAAAACAGTTCTGGGGCACCTTTGTCATTTTTCCTACTATGGTAGTCAACGGTGGCCAAGAACTGTTTGGCAAAAAGCAATCTTTCAAATATCTTTTTTATACAGAAATGTATACAGATTTGGAAATACTTGAGTGAAAGTTAATGAAGACAGAATTTTCATTTTTGGGTGAAGTGTTGCTTTAAAGGACGTATGGAGTTGAAAAACATAAATGCTTAAATATAAGCTATGCATCCTTGTGTCAACATGCTGGTTCACTATGCTAGCATAATCTGCAACTAAGCCTTTTTGTCCTTGCGCAACAGTCATGTGACTGACTCTGCTGAATGTAGGTTATGAAATGTATATTGATACAAACACTACATTTTGACCCACTTGACCGCTGAGACAACTACAATGATGCAGCAAAACAGGATGAGGGATTCTAGGGCTAAAGACGTATAGCAAATATACCAACATTTTATGTAAATTAAGTAATATGTAACTGAATTATAGACGAAAGTTGAATACAAATTAGAAAGTAAAGTCTTACTGTTGTGATTAATTTCATTTTATGATATTTCAATTCATTGGGTTTCGGCAGTGGGCATTGGAAAATAATGCAAATGCTGGCAAACCTGTTAGATCAAATATTGAACTTAAACAAACAAACACCACGATACAAAAATAAAACAGGAGTCTTATCTTTGACTTATCTGTGTTCTTACCCAAAGGTTAGGGTGGGTATAAACAGGCTCTAAAGAGCTACAGAATGACTGAGAAAGTGTGCGTGAAGATTTAAGGAAGTGACTCACTGCCACACTAAAAGATCATTTGACATCTGAGAGTGTTAAACAAGGTTGAGCCCAGGGGAAGGGAATGACGGTCTCGGTGTGTTAGATGTGGGAGAGTGTACGGTCATTTGCCCTTGACAACATGGCACACCTTCATTATCAAGCAAATTCCCACATTACAAAACAATCCCACAGAAACGCCAACATAAAATTTTGCTGTATGAAGCAAATCTACACTGAGAATAAACAAAGCTTAAGCCTTTAAGATAAACATTAATCTTGACCATGTAAACATTTCATAAAATGTTAGATTTAATGTCTGTGGCTAAACTTACTATAGCATTAGGTCAACTTACACTTCACTATTCTTTTTCTACCACATTCAAACGTGAAGAATAGCAAAACTTTTGGATGGCAATCCATATATCAATTGTCCCTGCCCATTCTCAGCAAGTGAAAACAAATCTTTAAAGGATAAATCACTAAGCCTCAGCAGTTATACTCCTTACATCAAATATAATCTTCTGCATAACTCCAAAAAACAACAGCTGAAGAACAGATAACAACCCAAGGACTACACTTACAAAGGAATGTGCCGCTGTTCGATGTCAACCCGAGCCAGTTCATCTTCCTCCACATCAGTTTCTCCACCAGAGCTGCTTTCCGTGGCATCGGAATCAAAAGCGCTTTCAGCAGATCGCAGGTTGGTGGTGCAACTCAGAGACAGTCGTTCCAACTCGGCTGGCATGGAGCCTCCTTTCAGGAAGCGTCCCAGTCCATCCCTCTCCTGAGGATTGAGGGCATCGTCGCCATGACGCCCCCTCGGCCGTCTGGCATCCAAAGCACCGAGTGTGCTCTCGAGGAGTCCGCCCAACTGGTGTTGAACGTGGCGCTCCACCTGTTTGGCCTGTACCACCTGAAGACGCTTGCGAAGTCGCCTCAGCCTCGCCTCAATCTCGCCCTGTCTGCTCTGACTGTGCTGAGTCCGGTCACAAAGCTCCACCCCCAGGCCCCCCAAAGGATCTTGCTGGATAGGAAACGTGAGGATTGATGCATCCTCGCAGCCTATTGGCGGACAGTCTGAAGTTTTGTCCTCTGTGAGGTTGACGGGTGCAACGGAGGGTGGAAAAGTCTCAGGAGGCTCTCCATTGCTGGGACAGTTCTGGGATACACCTGTTGAGGGCTGGTACTGTTCCGAAACGTCTCTAAGAGGACCGTTCCTGGTCAATCCCCCACTAGAATTGACAGCTTGAGTCTGGTTTGACAAATTCTGCTCAACACCGCGTTGGCCGCCGTTTAAGGTAACGCTGTTGTCTCGGTCAGGGCCCAATTTAGTCACTTTCTTTGCCATACCATTAACAGTGGTGCCTTGGACGGAAGTTGGCCCGCATGCTCCGCCCCCTCCTCCAGCACTCATGATGCTCTTTAGCTGCTCCTCAGAGATCTCCAAAGCCTGATGCTTTCGCGGTATGAGGTTGGGCAGGATGCCGTGCTTCTGCAGTAGAACGCCTTGCAGCTTGAGGGACGTCTCTTTAGCAGAGGACACAGGGGTCACATCTGAACAGTGATACGAGGTCACAAGGGGCTTGCAGGGACCAGCCCCACGAGCGGGGCGCTCCTCTGAGGCCTTGCGCTTCACAGCGCCGTTACTGGACACGAGGATGTGGCTCCCAGTACCACTTCCCTCCACGCCGCTTGGGGAGAGGGTGGATGAAGGCGGAGCGAGTTTGAAGCGTATGCGGTGAGCTTCGGCCGGCGCGTCCGTCAGAGCGGGCGCCATTGCAGCCATGCAGCGCTGGGAGGGGGCGGGCGAGGGGGCCTCTCCCGGTGCTGAGGCCAGCTCCACACCACCCACCTACCGTTGAGCCAGAAGGCAGCCTAAGAGAAACACAGGAAACAAATAAAGATTTAGTTAATAAGATTCATTTATTTCTACACCGCAAATAAATGTAATGTGTTAATCTAGTATAAAATACGGCTACACGATCAATCAATGAAATCGCACAAGATTTGGCTGCCATGTTTTATGCACAGCTTGTCTGTGAAGTATGGTTAAATGCAGCTGCATTCGAAAGCCAGAGGGTGCTCTCACACAGAAACTTCAATGCTCCATAGAAGTACCACATGTATAACCAGGAAATACAGTCTTCCTATATGCATCTGGCATCAAGTCTCCTCGGGTATTTTCATGATAATGAAGTATATTTATAATGATGATGTTTGACGGGTGTTGCTTTTATTAAATGCATGTGTTAAGTGACTCAAATGCCCAGTGCTTTCAGATGGAGCAGCATTTCCCACTAGGTCTGTGTAATTAATCGCAATTGCAAAAAACAATCTCGATTTGAGCAAATGCGATTTCTAAACCGCACAAGGCTGTGATTTTATTTATTAATTTACATTTTAATTTAGAATACCGCTACGAAAATGATTTGGTGCCAAAGAGAAATTCAAGTTTTGGAGTATTTTGGATTCAGGAGAGAGAATGTGTCATAGAGAAATGTAAAATGTAAGAGCTGAAATGAATATAGCATGAGCTGGAGTACTTACAAAGTTACTAACGGCCTTCCCATAATATTCTGATTTTAGATATTCTTTCCCATTAAAACATGTTCTTAACATAGCATTTATGATATTAATAGCATTAATCAATCAGCATATGTAGATACAAGACGTTATGGTCTATAATGTCACAAACCTACAATATATAGCAAACAGTAGACTGACTGACAGTTAAAAATACGATGTTTACTTAAGCGCTAGAGGACAAGTGTCCATTTATTTACCAGCTTTTGGTGTTTACAGGTATTTATATGCGATAAATCAATTTGTCATTGGCAGGAGAAGCAGCACTCACGGAGCAGAATGTGTTTTGGCGCAGATATTCGAAGATATAGCAGAAAAATATCATCTACAAATGTTCATGAGTGTGCGTGATGTGTACATCTCAGTTATGTAGACGAGCTGCTCAATTTAAATCACAGAAAGAGTCCGATTATTAGACCTTTGAAATTATTATTGCAACAAAAACTCTGTCGTTCCAAGTATTTGCAAGCGTTGTGCTATATGAGAAAGGATCAAAACAGCACAAAGAAATTACTAACATGATCACCTATTATATATGCAAAGACATGATGCTTGCGTACATCGTCAGTAAAGACGGCTTCCGAAGACTAATACAAACAATCAACAAAAGATACCGGCTGCCCTCCCACACTCATTTCACATGAGTTGCGATTCCCGAAATCTAAGGCGGGTGTTAAATGCGAGCTTAAGCAGGTGAAATACTACGCCAAGACCACAGATATGCGGTCCAGCAGAACGATGGAGCCATATATGAGTTTAACGGTCCATTATATTAATGACAACTTTGAAATAAAAAGTCGATGCTTGCAAACAGCATACTTTCCAGATCACACTGGAGAAAATAAGTCTCAAGGTTTAAAAGAAGCTTTAGAATCATGCAGACTTTCTGAAGAGCAACAAGTGTCTTGCGGCACAGATAATGGATCGAATATAGTGAAGGCTGTAACTTTGACACGATAGAACTGGACACGATTGCAGTGCTTCGGATAGACTACATTTGGCAAGTTAGATTTAATTATACATTACATATTAAGAATATTATATTTTTTATTAAGAAACAAATTAAGAATATTATATTTTTTATTAAGAAACAAATTGTGTTTGATTTTAATAATGTATTAGTAAATGCTAAGGAACATTAAATGCTGTATTAATATTGTTCATTGTTAGTCCATTTTAGCTAATGCATTAACTAATTGTAAACTACTGTGTTTCCTAGTGGTTTTATTTATATTTAAACGCATGAAATACCTACAATATAGCATTTTCATCATGTTTTGAACCTCGCATTTCCCGAGCCAACAGCTTGTGCAAAAAGATTGTATGACATTTTTCCCACAGTTGTAAGAAAAAGATGTTAAGCAAAGATGTTAAAGACCATTAAACAAGACGACTAGTACACAATGGCAAGACACAGATGTTCAAGAATCATATATGTATAGTCTGCATTTATCTGTTTTTGTTTTATATAAATGTGTATTCTCTGTTAGTGTTATTTGTATGCACCATGGGTCTGAGAGAAACGTAATTTCAATCCTCTATATGCATGTACTGTACATGTGGCAGAATTGACAATAAAGCAGACTTTGAAAAAGAAAATTCTCAACTACATCAACAAACATTACAAGGATGAAACTAACCAAGAGCATATGGATATAGCAACATTTTTGGATCCAAGATACAAAACCAGCTACACTGATGAGGACACATTTCCAAACATTAAGGCCAGGGTCATTTCTGATATATGGAAATGAGTTCACACAAGGTGAGTTCGTTTATGTAAACTGGATGAAACTGTCATCTCTTAAGATGAACACTCTTTTATATGGCTTTTTAATCTTCTCTTCCTGTTCTGTATGTCAAAGGATACATCTGAATCTGAAAGTAGCACCATTTGAGAGAATACTGACATCGATCTACCTCTAACAGGCAAAAAAAGGAAGGAAGCTTCTTCAAAACGACATCAGCAATGCCAGCAGCTCTGCAAATTGGAGCCATAGCCTCTGAGCTAAACAGCCACCTGTTTTCTCTATCCATCGACAGAGAGGACGATCCTCTGAAATGGTGGAGGCTCCATCAGATACATTTCCTTTGTGTTCCCGCCACCAGCTCACCTTCAGAGAGTGTTCATGCTAAAAAGCCCAGAAATGGGGAACATGCTGTTTTTTCTTGCAAAAAGCCTTTGAGAGCAACACTTTTTTTGGTTCTGATCATATTTATTTATTGTTATGACTGGGTTAGTAAACCATAGTTTGTTTTATGTTGTCTGTTTTGAAGACCGTTAATTACAGTTGTATTGCCGTTGATACTGTTATTTCATTGTGAAATGTTTTATGCACTTCAAAAATCGCAATTGCAATATTCCTTTAAAAAAAAGGAATGCGCATCTAGACCCGTTTATACTTCATATCAAAGAAGAGAATGCCAAAGTACAGTGGTGTTTTGTCAAAAACACAGCCTTTGACAAAACAGAAAATATGTAAAACATTTCCTCTTTCCTATATAAATGAAATAAGAATCCCTAATAAATAATGAAGTGGACAAACCTAACTATATGGTTATGAAGTTTAAAAATTGTATGACCCACAGCTTAAAACTAGTTTAAGAATATACATTTTATAATACTAGTGCATGAAATTTAGCGGCATCTTGCAACCAACGGCTCACTCTACTGCAGACCCCTCGCTTTCAAACTACAGAGGCTCAGAGAGGACAAAGATGTTGTCATGTTTTCACTTCTTTCCCAAATGAGATGATGTGTTTCCGAAATGCGTACTGTAGAGCAGTTTGGCTATTAAGGGCTACTGTCGAAAAGAATAAGTAATAAAAACACAACGCTTCATTATGTAAGGTCTATACACCTCTTAAAACATAGTTATGTCTATTATATGCAAACTGACACCTTGGACCTGTCCCAGCTCATGCCTTAATAGTTTTTTCTACTTGGGCTTTATTTCACAGCCTGACTTATAACTCAATAATTAATCTACTGAATGTTTACAATCATTATGTGAACATAGACAGACTCGCATAAAAATACTGCCTGAACGAAAACGCAGCATCTAAAGTGCCATCCTCACGGAGAGATGCCATTAGCCGTATATGGTATAGATTTTGTATCATACCAGCGTTTCATCAACACAGACCTGCCGTTTTGGGAGTCTTAAACCGCTATTTTTTTAAACCGGGTCCAAGAGTGGATCAATCTGTAAATTTGGCGTGTATACTACATCGTTGTTAGTCGGTTTATCGGGTTTGTGTACGCAAATATTTATTGAGACTATGCAGTGAAAAGGAAAAAAGATCAGACAGGGCAAGCTCTGGCTTTGCATGGATGCGATCTGAGTGATTCTCAAGCAGAACAATGGCGATAAAAAGAAATAAAAAAAATCCTTATCTTGCTAAGAGGGCCGTTTTTTGTTGACAATAATTAAGTTTGTAGGCTTAGATTAAATAGAGAGTAGAAAGACTTCCTGTGTAGTGACATACTATGCAGTGCAAAACTAAACACAGTACATTTGGTATCAAATAACATGATCCTCCTTTGATATAACGCTCATATGACCCTGCTTGGTGAGGAAGGAAGCTCTTTAGGATGTACATGAAGATCACTTCTTACGATTGTTCTTTTTCAACCTCACTATAAAAAAACTTGAACTCAAACTACTACTAGTCTAAACCACTCTAACCTTTTTAACATTATCTTAGGAGCTTTTCTTATTTTAACACTTCAACCATGCCTACAGGATACAAATATATTCAATAAACAGGCTTTAAAATGGCTTTTTGAATAGACGATGCATGTCTCTGGATATAATTTAGCGATTAATAAAGCATATATTTGAAGATGTCAAAAGATACTTGAAATGACACAAAGCAGCGGTATTGGCTAATGTGGAAAATGTAGCAATATGCTCAGTGGGGAAAAAAAGCACAATCTAAAACATCAATCAGATGTTTATTCAAACATTTCTGATAAAATAGCAACTGACCAACAAATCAACAAAAGGTCACCCTGAAATCAAAATTCTATCATCATCATCAAGTCTATATGTTACTCTTTCTTCTGTGGAACATAAAAGAAATGTGTTGGTGGTTTTGTGTCCATACAAATGAAGTCAATGGATGTCTGTGTTGTTTGGTTACCAACATTCTTCAAAATATCTTCCTTTGTGTTCTGCAGAAGACACAGTCAAACAGAATTGGAATGACAAAAATTCAAGTAATTTAAACTTTTTAATATTTGGCCACAAACTATGAATTCCCCAGCATTAGAGGGAGGAAGAAATGGTATCCACAACACTCAAAACTGAAATTTGCATTTGGACACTCATTTATAGAGAACTATTCTTAGGCATGGTGGTGAGCATGTCACAGCCAACCAGTGACTCTTATTTTCCCAGGATGTTTTATCCTGAGCAAAGCAGGTGTGCAATTACAATTAGCCCCCCTCCAAAGAATACCAAACACTGACCTCAGCACAGCCTATAACTTTAACATGTTTCTTTACATGTAATGTATGCCACACACAGTGCCGTCTTAAAAAGAGACATGAGGATTACTTAAAGAATGCTCTGTCATCTCAGCACTTGCTTGAACTTTTCTAGTCAACATAGGATCTTGATGTTGCAAAATGTGTAATTTGTAAAAAAAAGAGACCACTATAAATTACTTTCTTAATTTCTTTCTGGATTTACTACTCACAGGTTTAAATAAAGGGAACATTTTAGTTTCGTTTGGTAAATTGGTGACAACATTTCTGCCAAATTCTAAATGAAACCATTGTTTGCAATTATTTTCAGACAAATAAAACTGCATCTTTTTGTTATTTTGGCCAGTTTGTGCCATGTTAGCATATTTCCAATACTGCTAAGAAAACAAGTTAATATTCCTGTTTAAACAACAGGATACTAATGTTTTACATGTATTTAGGGTTTCACAGTGTACCGGTGCTACGCTAGCATCGCAATGCTAAAGCTTCAATTTTCATGATGCCGCTTTGTTTTTTAAACGGTAGTATCCTAGTGCCGTAACTAATGTTGCATATGCGCATTAACATTCATTTGAACAATTTCATTTCTTTTTGCAGTGTTTATCTTCTAAATGAATCAGTGTTTTGAACGATTCGGGCAAGATAATGATTCCGTGAGTCATTTATCAAGACACCTGCTTCATTCTTGAATTAATCTTTATTTTTAACAAGTTGGTTGTCAAATAAAAATTACCGCCACCTACAGGCCGTTTTAGGCACATTTAAAGCAAGCATAACATTTTCCTTTATAAGCGTTGCTATAAATGCAATTTGTCGCACATTGATTGAATCGTTCTTTAGTAGTTACTACAGTAAACGTTGCTAAAAATTTATAGACTAGTGTTTTTAAATCTTCCCACAGTAAATAAAGTGCACTACAGTATGTGTTCAAGCTTATCCAATTACTACAGTTAATACTACAAATATTGTAGTGTGTAGTATAATACGGTTCACTCAACACAACAGGTTTCATTTAGACAGGGAGAAATTCTGATTAAACATTTTTTCTGCAGATGTATATAAAAAACAATCAATATAATATTATTAACCTGCAGACCCATTTAAAACCAAAGATTTCAGGTTAATGTGAACTGTTCGAAGTTCTCACACTGGCCTGATAATAAGGAAGCGACAACAAGTGCGTTTTCTGAATGTGTAAATGTGGGTGTGTGAGAAAGATGCTGTAAGTGCTTTACGCCAATGGAAGGTAATTTAACTTAAAACTGAACCTTACCCAACTGTCAGTGATCAACAACACTCACGCACACCTGGTCTGATAAACAACAGCACAGGTCACTAGTTATTTGTACTGCAATTATTCAGCTACGTCATTATCTTTAGAAGACAGCAATCTACAAAAAAATGTGCAATTTTCAACTTCAGAGGTACAATGGCAACTCAACATTCTCATGGAAACTGGAAAGCTTCGATTTCTTCCATATGGTATGGAAGTAATCCCAGCTGGGTGAATTTACTTACAGAAGCCTTTAAGGCTGAAAAAAAAACATTTTATTACGTGAGGCTTAACGTGAATAACCCTGGTCACAAAAGTAAAGCTATTGTCTGGAAAATAGTCACTCCTAGAAAAGAATCTAGGCTTAACGAATAGAGAACACAGTGGCAGGTTACCCCAAACACATCAAACAGGTGGTCCTGTCTCACAACTCAACCGATTCATTTCCCTGCTCCGAGCTAGGGCTGAACAATTTTGTTTCTTTTTACCAATATTGCGATTACAATTTAATACGAGTTTTTTAATCACCTTATCTTCTGTGTTATTAAAGAAAATCAAGAAATAATGTTAACCAATGCAATATTAGACAGATTACTATAGGCCAGGTTTAAGATTAAATTAGTGGATGCATGAATTGATTTTTATAGAATTACCTCAATCATACTAGTATATTGAATGATTTGTTACATTTCTAGCAATGTAAACATGTTATAATTCATGACAAAGCACTGACGACAAAAGCTAAAAAAAGCCACAAAACAACGGTGGATGACATTAAATAACAGTATATATAAAAAAAGTTAAATAATTAATTGTAAATTTGTTGTGAAATGAGCATGGACACCAACACTGAAAGAGGAGTGTGTACAGTCTACCTTGTTTTACTAAATTCTCACCATAGTTGTATTGAATATGGACAGAAAATGTGAATATTGAATACATCAACAGATTAAGTCCATTTACAGAGAGCCTTCTAGGCCACATTATATGTGCATTTTGTTTAAAACATACAGTGTATAATAAATAAGTATAATTATATGCCTAACCATGCAGTCAGAGTAAAAAGCTTGACAGACTGTTGTCTAGAGATCAAACTGATGGGTGCTAAAAGGTTTTAGCACTTTCACAGCTGTGTATCACTTGTCTTTCTAGTCA
Organism: Barbatula barbatula; assembly: GCF_947034865.1. NCBI lineage: Eukaryota > Metazoa > Chordata > Actinopteri > Cypriniformes > Nemacheilidae > Barbatula > Barbatula barbatula. Next base: position 8,241,974 of record NC_136769.1, read on the forward strand.
AATGTGTTATGAACGAGCTCCACGGCACGCAGGACGTACTTCATTAATTTTGAACTTGGGCAACATTTTTTTTGTGATCGCTTGCATTACAGACGCGTCATGTGCATGTCTAATTAACGTTAGTTTCACTTTAACCACCGCATAAGGCAAGTTTTAAAGGCTGCGCCAGTTGATGAATGCTGAACTCGCCGAGATGGATGGAGAGCGTGCACTAAAACGGTCTTCCACTATGGTGAATTCACGGGTCACGCGCATTCCGATCCATCGGGAGCGCGCGATCCGTGCAGATCACAGATCATTTGCGATCCGTTAAACCATAATATAAGATGTGTTGAATTTGTATTATCAGAGCTTTCCGACTCGTTCACGTGAATGAGGGAAAATGTCTCAATCGAAGGCCCAGTCACCATTTAAGTTGCACCAAAATCTGTGTTTTTTAATTCGGTCCAGTTACATACCGGATAAAGGTACCAGTGCCATATTAACACCGGGTTTTGGTTCCCAACCAAACACAATACCCAACACTGCGCAGCATAATCCACACAAAACCACCAAAAAAGTCCCACACAACTGATACGCTGTTCCTCTCTTACACTAAAGTTTCCACAGTGCCACGTTCTGTCGAGCCTGAGGCCATTAGACAACAGGACAATGTACAAATTCATTATTTTTAATGCAGAATGCAGTTACGACCCGAATAAGGTGCAAAGCGCTCTCTTCACTTGCAGGCAGTCACCATAAGAGAGCAAGCTTAGGTCCCGAGCACTTGGAAAATGCAGCGTGCCGCGGATTTTCCATGCAATTTTTAATGCTTTTGAGATGTTACTGGTCAGCTCAGAGCAGGGGTCGGAACATCTCTTTATCTAAAGGTCGTATGGCGCCATTACATGTTTTTCTGCATCTTTGGTATGTTATAAGTTGCCTGTGCATGTAAAATTGCAAAAACTAACTGGTTAACTGGCCAATCATAGCACACCTCGCTTTTCAGAGTGATGAGCTTTGTAAAATATCTGCACGTTTCAGAGAGGCGGGGCAAAGAGGAGATACCAACATGCACGGCATGTGGAAAATACAGCGTTTTTTAACCTTACATCGTGTATACACATTTCTTTACATCTAAAATGAATGATAATATTTGTTTTGGCCGTGTCGCATGACCCCTTTAATCGCGGTCTTTTGCAAATGCAATTAATCGTTCGGCCCTACTCCAAATCATATGACCCAGAGAGATTTCTACACACATCGCCATGACCTTTCAAGAGAAGGACTATCTTGATGTTTCCAGACAGTGTTTATCTGTAGCTGGCACTTTCTTTACTTTTTGTTTAAACACCCCATGGAGGAATGTTTTGAGTGGAAATTGTACCGGTACAGATTTTTTTAATTTGTTAACTGGTTAACAATTATGATCTATTCATATCCACCTGTACATTAATGTTCATAGTGTTAATCTTCATAGTATATAGTCATCTGTATATATTGATCATCTACTGTCATATTTTTATAGTCCATGCCCACTGTATAATATTTTCTCAATATTGTATTCTGTATTTATTCTAACTGTATATCCTACACTTGCTAATCGCACTTCTGGTTAGACCTAAACTACATTTCGTTACACTGTACTTGTATATGTGTAATGACAAAGTTGAATCTAATCTAATCTAATTGAGATCTCACTTTTAAATAGAATAAAGCTAAGCGAGTTTGGAGACAAAGTTAGAGTTAAAACAAAAAACAGCAATTCAGGTGACCTTGATTTATACCTTAAACTGACTCTGACGTTACTCAAAGCTGTAAGTGTGTCAATATACAAACGGAGCAAAACAGGGATTACACAAAGTCTTGATTTAAATGCCTCAAAGCAATCACTTCTTGTGTTTTAGTTCACTTCAGATTCACTCCGACAACCTTTAAAATGTGGGAGCCAAGAATAACAATTTCATGCAGCTTGAACGCTGAGAACTGTGTCGGCCCACACAAAAAGGCCGGCCTATATCATATACGTGAAAAATGTACATAAATTATAGGACCTACATGAGGGAGAAACGAAAGGTAATTGCAGTCTCTAAATGGCTTAAGGTCGAAGTGTTCTATCAAAAAGCACCTTATGTGATCTGATTATATGTTGCACATACAAAAAAACGAAATAAAATTTCACCTTGAAAAATAAGTCAATTGTGTTAATGTGTTACGTAACAGCGCTCTTCCGGCAAGGAGGGGACGTAGGACATTGATACATCTATGGAATGAAAAGCAATACACCAGCTTAGTCATTGGCTGACCCCATGAGACTCCCAAAATGTTCCAAATACAAACATCACCGATCCAATACTTTACAAACGTTGCTGTAATAAAACATCAAAAACAGACTTGTAATAAAGAAAACAATAGATCTAAAAACAGGAAATAAAAAGGGACAAAAAGCACTTCAAAAGAGAGAGAGAGAGACAATTTCTCATCAGGGATCAATACAGTATCTATCTATCAGAGAGTGGAGGGGGGACGTTTGGTTCTAGGAAAGCCTTTGTTTCAACCATGTGATGGGACCACTTAACCTCAGCTAAGAACAACAGGGTTTCAGGCACACCAAAAGGCCTCATCCAATAAATTCCAACATAACAGCCAATATACATTTATTTTTGGGATAAAGTATTTGCGTATTTTAGCGTGTTATAAATACTCTAGGGGCCAAGCATGGACGAGATAACGCTCAACCTCCCATGCGAGGTATACAACAACTCAATTGTGTCATGAATTGCTAACAAAAGAAAAGGAAATTCAAGAAGCGGTGCGTGAAACGTAAACATCACGTACAAATGCGGAACACGTTTTATTTGGTCCGAGATCAACCGCGTGCTAGAAAAATATGCAACGTAACGCATTATATAATGGAAAAGTACAGCGCGTTAGACTAACCACAGGTTGAGCAGGTTAATGTTCTATTAAACCTAAAGCCCTCTGCTTTCCAGTGAGCCAAAAGACTTCGCTTAATATGAACAAACCTCCAGATCATATCAAAATAGGTGTTGCGAGTAGTTTAAGGACATAAAAATCGACCGTGGGATGTGTTTTAAACCCTGCGAACAACCTATAAAAACAGCATTGTGGACGTCGGTAGGTTGCAGAAACTATTGTTGGCTATGCAGTTCTAGACGATTGTAACATAACTAGGCATTAAATAATAATAATCATTTAAATAAAACAGTGAGGCAAATAAGTAACTGTTCGTTTAAGCAGGCCGAGACAGTAACCCGGCCATGAAGGGAAAACAACCAAATATTATGTAATCCAGATAGTTATGGAAAACTCCCATGTGCTCAACGTAAAAGTTCGAGATGTTTACCGCCCGGTTGCATCATGTTAGCACTCACATGCGTGTATTTAATGCTCAAACACCGGAAATGAAATTTACATATGGTTTGTTCTCTTTAACGAAGGCGGGGAGATATGGCTATACGCAAAAAAATAGACAAAATATGTAGCTGTGGCTAAATGTGGCGCCTTAAAGGGCCAGCGCGTCCTCACTGTATTATAATCAATCTCTATTACTGTAACCCCACATAACGCGTGGGTGTGTATATTTAGGAACAAAATCCACGTAAAACGCAACCGAAAAGACATTCACGCGATCTGAGGCGATATAAACGAAACCTCGATCTACGTTAGATGCAGCAGACAGGCGCAAAGCCGAAGCAGGATATACTGCGCACCCAACCCTTGATCGCACACACTGCATGTGTTAACCTCCTCGAGTACCAATGCACAATATGCTAAACCCCGCTCAGTGAACTAGTAAACTTGTCTGATCGCGACATGCCTATACGTATTTACCTACTAACGTTACGTCCCCCGGAGAGCCGATAGACACGTATGATTATGTATACTGGCCGGGCTGATTTTGCAACCTTGATGGTCTGACTTTCAACACCGCCTACTTCACGGGTTGTACCAGAACAAACCGTGAAAAATAACTCGCGTTACCCGAGCGAAAAGCGCCTTTTCTCGCCGTCCGATTACCGCCGCGTTCGAGGAGTCGAAACGCCCTCGGCGTGCACATTTTCACCGCACGTCGATTTAGTGCATAATTGCATTAAAAATGTCCGAAGTTGGCTCGTACTACCGAGTTTTAAACTAACAAAGAGAAAAGGAGGAACCTACCACGTGATGATCAGCCGATTCTGTGGGGAAATTTACGTAATAAATCCCCGTGATTAAGAATTATAGTAAAAAATTATAAACGACAAAAGCAATTATCCAGATCCAGATTCCTCTTTTGCACGTTCAGGTGGAAAAATCCCCGGCCTCTCGCGCGCTCCGGTGTTCGGTAACCCCCCTCCTCCTCTTCTTCCTCCTCCCACTCCTCCGGGCTGCGTTTAGGAATCACGAAATGGGCGAAAGAAACGGGGGCAGTCGAGCTACAGGAGGCCAGTCGGCTGTTTTTTAATCGCCCCCGAAAAAGCCACGAAAACCGACTGAAATGTATCCTTTTCCGGTCGTTCTTTCGGCGCAGTCCCTTCACTCCTGTTCCGAACAACCTGTCGTGTTCGATTTTGGCGGCGGAAAGTCCGGTTTTATCCGTTTTTATTGTTGCCGTTTGAGGGGGAAGCGACGAGCTGGGAAAATGGCGGCTCGCTCCTCTCCCTCTGATTGTGAGTCTGACAAACAGAAAGAAGCAGAGCGGCGCAGTGGCGGGAGAGTGGCGCACTACTCAGACTGACCGCTAGAGGCACAAGGCCTCATGTCATTACTCTATGAGGACACTATGGGGCGCCACTGTTGTTCAATATTTAAAAAAAAATATCAATCTAGACAAAAAACTAAACAAAATCACCTTTAAATTTAGGGTGATTGAGGTAAAGTTTGACTTTATTACGGTTCAAAGATATACAATATTAGTTGAATCAATACAGCATGCAGTGGCTACAGGGTCCTGTGAAAATTTCGAGAAAGTGTCTCTAAAATAGATACCAGCAGAGGGAACTCGAGGCTGACATTGCAGCACCACCCCGGGGCCTACAAGCTGTTCTAAAGTGCCCAAGGCACAGAAGTTCAGTGGACTGCGATATGAATTACCATAAAAAGTGGCATTGTACTGCCATGGGAATAAAATGTCAATACTTGGTTTATAGTTACTGGCCAGCAAATAACACATACGCACAGATATATGTTATAAATGTACTGGGATTAACAGATTGTAAACAAAAATGTGTGAAAAACAGGCTTCTATATATACAAGGTTAGGTATTATGAAACCTGGTTTACAACTTCCTGTTGTCAGAGCCACCTGAGAAAACAGCACCATCTAGTGCACAAAACGAGAACTCTGTAATAACTACATTTTCTGTGTTTAACCTATACTTTACTCACTGCAGAAATGACTAAACTTTTCCAATTTAACTCAGTCTCACTAATAGGTTATATTTCAATTGTTTTTAAGTGTGTTAAAATGAGTGCAAGAAATGACTTACAACTGCGTCTGTTTCACCTTAAAGATGCTTGGTCTCAGTCCAAACCGACAGCTTACTGGAATAGCCATTATTATCCCAAATGAAACCGACTAAATCCAAAACCAACCAATCTGTGGTTTAGTCTCCAGGCTGAAAAAGAGAATATTTACTGCATTTTTTTTTCATTTCCGATTACTATTTTGGTATATTATTGTTTTGTATGTATTTTTATTCCATTTGTCTAAATGACACACAAATCATGTTTTGACACTCTAAAATAACCCCATCGAAGATTTATACATTTATTGAAAGGTTAAAAAATGAAACACAACGACATAAACATTAACACTCATCAGTGAGACTCAATGGTAAATGCATGGTTATCATCACTTTGGGGAGACAGCAGTAGTAAAAATAGTAAATCATAAAACAATTAGTAAAAGTAATTAAATAAAATGATACCAAAATAATAAATAGCGCTTCAGCCACTGCACTCTCGATCACGTTTGACGGATCTAAACGATGTGTTCCAAAAACAAGTGAACCGTTCAGCTAAACAACATTTTGACATAAATGTTGTCTAGGTAGGCAGATCCGTAAGTTTTAAAACCCCAGGCACGGTTTCAGCAAGTTTAAATAATATAACGCAAAACCTGCTGACAAAACAAATAACAGATTAGAAATGAGACTATAGTTGTTTATATCCATTAGATAGCTCCAATAAAGGCTTCATATTAATTAATGTAGTCATAGGCGGCCTATTAAGTGAAGGTTTAGCATGCTAACATCATCAGCTGATAGTCGCCGCTCTATTACTGCCTTTTTTCCATCACCATTCACATCTTAAGCACGAATTCAAAATTGGCAAAAATTCAGGCGTTCTCGTTTCTACCTAGATGTAAAAAATAAGATTTAAGAGTTGTTTTGAGTTCACGCAGCGGCTCATTTTGAGGAACGGAGTTATATATATTTTGCACCCAAACAATTTTTGGCCTGTTGACTGCAACCTCCGAGATGAAATTACTTTGTCATAATGTCTACAGCTCACTTCATGACAGGAAAAATAAAACGCGCTTTCCTATACGTCTATTTGAACGTTTTAAGTTGAAGGCAGCATTTCTTCCCATTCAGAAATGACAAAATTAAGTACATTTTACATGATAGAGTACAGAATTCACGTTCACTTACCTGCACAGATCAACCAGACTTAAGCCGGAAATACCGCCCCATTTCAACCTGTGATTGGTCGATGGGTGAAAAGACGGCCGCTGATTGGCCGATTTATATGTTGTTTATTTATTTATTTATTTGCGAGAGACGGGCTAACGAGTGAAAGTAAAAAAACATACTTTACAAAGGAGTTGCTCTGGTTAACTTGTGTTAGGTCATTGTAGACATGTTACAGTAGACATAGACACGTATTGGGTGATGTCACGTTTAAACCTACAAGCCGATTGTAACTTAGCCCAACGTCACATTTTGGTTTGTTGTCATTCTTTCAAATGGGTTCATAAATGCCACCTAAAGCATACGAGACGAAACTGTTGTCGTTATTGTTGCTCTATAGGTGGAAGCACATAGATAACCTTCTCTAATCTTGTATACAAACGCGAAATTATTTGTTTTGTCTTCATAATTTGACGTCCTCTATACACTATTACATGCGAGAATAGTCTCTTAATATTGAAGCTGCAAACAACGCCTGACCTTTTCATACATCGAAGATCACATTAAATGTATTATGGTTAACAGTAGTTTCTGTACTATACTAGTATTTAAAGGGAGAACATGGTTACATTATTAGAAGGATCCACCAAGCCTTTTATAATATTCCATTTCCACTTCAATGATCACATCAGTACGTTTCAGTCAAATTATTTATTCTATTACCTTTTAATTCCTTAAAATGTACAGTAAGAAGCATTTAGCAGAGATCAAAAACATTTTATAATAAACGTGTTCTGGTAAAATAAAATCCATGAAAGATACTTTGTGCACATGTTCATCTGTATTGTCCTCAACAGCACCAACATTTCAGAAAATTGTCTCAAGTCTGACCACTGGTCACTGTGCCATACTGGGTCACTGGGTAATTTGGGCAATATGACCTGGTTTCCAAAAATAAAGGTCCATTCTGATCCTTGACCAAGGGAGATGGGGAGAGAGCAATGTTGATCAAGGAAACCACTCATACACATGTCATATAATCAACAATTTTCAATCAGTGCCTTGCAGCTGGGAGAAAACATGTGGATGTTGTAACACCATCTTTTCATCAGGGTGAGTAGGAGAGTGTTCAGTTGCTCTGATGAACACACAAAAGAAATAAAATCATAACATATGAAGTGCTTTGAGTATCACTCAAACACAAGGTCAATGGATCAGTTTTGAAATGTTGTACCAGAACTAGCACTTCCCTTACATAACCTTCAAAACCATTTCTTCTGAACAGATGGCAATCTGATAGAAGTTGAGCAGTTTGCATTTAACTATAAAGCCAGATTCTTTCACATCATATGTAGCACTTTCTTGATGTGGGCAGAAAGTGCTTCTTTCTCCCTGCAGGTAAGTTTCATGATGAATAAGGGAGGTGAGAAGAATTAAAAGACTACCAACTCTTACACAGGTCTTTATTCAGAGACAATGCTGATAAAATAACATAAAAGGCCTAAGCATTAAGACATGAACATCCATGAAGGTGTGTGGCTCTCTTTTCGAGTCTTAAATAGACCACTGACATTGGCAGATGTGGGCAATTTCAGCTTGAACTAACCTTGAATTTTTCAAGGGAGTGTGTTTGCGATAAGCTATACAGGACCAGAAGATCAGACTGATGAGAGACTGCTAAGGCATGATGAAAGGAAGGTGGAACAATGATGGGGTGAAAAAAAAGGCAAGAACGAAGGACAAAAATAAAACGACAGAAATGAGGAGGTACTGTTATTAGCAGCAGTTTGTTTTCCTTTTTTTCATCTTCCTCCTTATTCAGAGCTGGAGTCTTTGCGTAGCCCCTAGATTGGCATTATTTCAGAGTACAAGTCCAGAGTAATGTCAGTGGGGCTACAGAACCTCATCGCTCTCCGTGGTGTGAAGCTGTGTGTCATCAGCGTCTGTCATACTGCTCTCCTGTGACTCTTCCACTTCCGCTGCTGAGACCAACAAATAATGTCACACAGTAAGAGAATATTTTACTATACATATTTAAAGATGGCTCACAAAAAACACATTTCTACAAGGTAAACAAATGTTTTAATGAATGGTACAAAGCTGTATATGCATAGTACTACAAGTCTATCACTGGTAAATAGACTTACTTGAGTAATAAGGGTAGTCATCTGGAGTGACAGGTTCATCATCGTCTGGGAGGTATCGCTTATCTATGGCCTCTTTGATTTGATTGTTTGCCCCTTTGGGGTCCAGGTCCATAGCCCATGAGAAGTTCATTAGTGCCAGATGAGTCTGGCCAAGCTTCTTATAGACCTATATATATGATCAACACGAGTAAACATTAAACTGATGAGCATACTCCACATATATCTGTAGTACAACAGTAGCAGAATTCAGATTTAAAATAAAATATAGAGTAGACTACTATATGTACCTTTCCTATTAAGAAGTAAACAAGGGACTCTTTGGGCACTATTTGTTTCAGCTCCTCAAGCTCCTGCAGAGCCGCCTGTGAAAAGTAAACGAGTCATGAAATTAAAAAAAGGTTTTGAAATACAAATGACCAGTTCATTTATTTGGCCTTGATATGCTTAAACTGCTTTTGCAGCCTAGTAACTACAAAAAATATTTTATGACGATAACTAATGCATACCTTGTACTTTTCATTGGCAAACAGAATAGAGGCCCTGTGAAATTTGCATAGTGGGTTTTTAGGGTCGATGCTAATGGCTCTATTAAGGGTCTCTAGTGCATGGTCCGATTTCTTCAAAGCATGCTGAACCTGAGACATAAGAAAGACATCCCCAAAAAAGTCACAATAGATCTTCCATGCAACTATAGTCAGCACGTACAAACATGAAGCTACACTTTAGATTTGAATGTATTGACAATATTGAAGAGTTTGGTTCCAAAATGAGATAAAAATCATGTTTTGTTATTCTGCATTCCAATTAATATCAATCAAACTGCAGTTGGTTTGTTTTGATTTAAGCCACAACAACTCAAAGAAAATACAGCTAACTAGTACAACAACACACAAGAAAAACATGATAAAATCATAAAAAACTGGATAGTTCTCACCACTCCAATATGACAGAGCAGCACAGAGCTCTGAGGATTAATGCTCAAAGCCTTCTTGAAATGAATCTCAGCTAAATTAAACTTCTCCTGCTTGTAGTAAATCATTCCCAAGCCATACCTGTAATAAAAAAATACAGGATTGAGACAGGATTAGTTTGCTTTGCTTTTATTTTATTGGAAAATCAGTAAAGTGCAAAAATGAGAATTAATAAGTCGCTCATCTGTAAGTCGCTTTGGATAAAAGCGTCTGCTAAATGACTAAATGTAAATGTAATACCATCGATTCATTTTAAAATAAAGTTATTTACCAGGCATTATAGTGACGTTTATTGAGGCGAATAGCATTGCGGAAGCAGCCCAAGGCTTTCTCCAGCTCTTCTGTCAGAACCAACTCGTGGCCCAACAGTGTGTAAGCATACGCAAAGCTGGGGTCCACCTGAATGGCCCGTGTGAAAAACTTAATGGCAATGTCATGCTCTCGCTGTAAGCTAAAACAGTTCCCGGCTACACACCAGGGCTGTGGGCAGAGAAAAAAAAGAGAAAGCATACATCAGAAAACCAGGAGGTGAATAAAACACATGTCGAACACATCCTGATGCTAGTTGACTAACTTCTGGTGAGTTTTTGTCCATGTCGGTGAGATCTTTGGAAAGGGCGGAGAGAGCCACATCTTTCTGCAGATGCCAGAGTGTTGTCGAATAGATCTCCATACCTTCTACTCGATAGCTTTCAATACGCCGCACTTCAGAGAAAATCCTTTCCGCCTGGGAAGGAGACACAAAAATACCTTCTAGTCCCAAGACATAATCCTCAGCAATTCAATGTCAGAATTGTTAAATTGTGCTTACATTAAAAAAAAAAGACAAGTTTTAAGGGAATTTTCTACCGCCGGTCCTTAATGTCACTTAAGCAGTCTCTGGTCTCACCTGCATGTATTCTGCCAGTTCGAAGTGTGCCCGTCCGATCTGGCCCAGCACCCAGCCTGTGTTGTAGTGATGTGAAGGTAGCTGGCTCAGGATGTTAATGGCTTCTCTGCAGTTATAGGAGCATAGAGCGACATAGCCCCTCCCAATGTCACGCATCAATGTCATCAGTCCATCTGAAGAGAGGAACAACAGTAAGTAAACGACAGCTGTGTATATAACTTAATATATCAGGTAATTGTACTTGTATGTTAAGTAGTGCGTAACAGTCATGAAAATATGTTACAAGGATTTCTCACGAATCGTCCAAAAAAGCTTCATTTAGTCATTTTAGGGTGAACTGACACTGACATTTCTTGGCTGGTGTTTTAAAAAGTGATATGGATGATATCTAAATAAAAATTAATTTTCACTACGTCTATATATAAATTTAAGAATTTTAATCTTAAATGTACTTTGCGATCATTTAAATAAAACAAGTACACTCGGGTACCTGCAGCAGCCTTCTGTAGATTAAAGGCCTGGAACTGCGGTGAACTAATGTTGCCTTTTCCCTCCGTTATGGAAGAGTCCAACTTGAGGATCTCAATGCTCTCATTCAGGTTTGACGGGGTGATTCCTCCCTTACCCGTTTTTGTTTTTGTTTTTCGGTTGGGAATCTTGGTGGGAAACTTCATTTTTAGCTTCTTGCTGTTTTCCTGTAAAATTCCATAACTAAGATTCATTTGTTTATCTCTGACCGGTGACACAAGTCAATGTTAACATCTCAAGGGTATGTATAAATGTGTGTGTTAAGGACGGTACCTTGGCAGTGGAGCTGGCACTGGTGAAGAGTCTTGAGCTCCGCCGTGGCTGCACGTTAGGTGGAGCAGCGATGGTTGGGCTCAGCACTTGCGGTGTAGTACTACAAACCAAAGAGAGACGCAACGATAAAAGCCAGGTGTCTTGGTGGGTTTTCAAGGATCAAATAATGGCCACTGTCCTCAAAAGTAGATAGAATTTTTCTGCATCCATGATTTATGTGGCACACACCTTGTCTGCGGGGCAGTTGTCTGAGTTTGGTTAAAAGGGTTTGGAATGACCTCTCTGCTGTTACCGCTCTGTGCAAACACTGACTTTGTCCCCACTTGACTGATTCTACTGATGGCCTGAAATAGAGAAAATATTTTTTTCTTGTTTCAGTAGATGTCATCTACCTATAACACTTTTGATAGCCTGTTTCAATAGACATCATTTATTTTTCACAGCTTGTCTGAAGAGATAACTTCTTTCTAACAGCTTGCATAATAGTGCTTTGTTTGAAAACTATACACTTAATGTATGAATAAAGCAGGTTAACCTTCTTTGGAGGGCCAGGCGGTGGAGGCGGTTCCATCCCAGTCCCACTGTGACCGTAGTTCTGCAGGTAGGTGGGGTCCCCCGGGCTCGGCTCCAGAGGCAAAATTCCAAAACTGCACAAATTAATAATAATTACCGAAATGAAAACATCTAACAGCGGAGACACAAGCCTTAGGTTACTGAGATGAGTCAGGTGATTCTTACCTTGGTGTGAGGGGGCTGAGTGGAGCTGTTCCACCTAACAAACAGCGACCGCTCTTGGGTTTGTTTTGGACTTGCTTTGATAGCAGTGAACCACTGCTGCCCAGTGGCATTGTGTCTGGCGAGATGACTGAAGAGTCGATGTAGGATAGAGAGGAGTCTGTATTCAGTGAGTACTTTGAGTTAGAAGATTCTAGATTGAGGCGATTGAGCTCCTTAGAGAGGAAAGAGAAGAAATGCCATAACATGATTATAGAGATAATTCACAATATATTTCAATACCATGCTAACAACAACATATATGCCCAATGCAAAAATATGAATGGGTTTCATTTAAAACTGTCTAGCATGCCAAACAGCAGGTGCAGACTCAACACATATACAGTAAGTACCTCCCTATAGAAGATATTGAAAAATCTATGAGAGACCAAAGAGTGGACATACCAGTGTGTCCTGGGGAGTCTCCATTAAGACGGTGTCGACTTGCCGGTGACCCATGTTGTTGCTTGGTGTATGTGCAGGACTGATAGGGGGAGGGGGGATACCTCCTCCGCTGCCTCCACTGAAACTCTGCAAAGACGTCAATCTGAAGATCTGTTCTGGATCCGGTCTCTCCCCTGCAGCACAGAAGACAAAGTCTCAAACAAATTACCAAGCTCCCCCTTTCCTTCTATTGAGTTCTTTGGATGATATTATCTTATGACAACCTCATAAGTGATAACAATTCAAAAGCAACTCACCGATCTGACAGAGAGATTCAAATGGAGACCACAGGAAAGGGTTTTCGCTCATGCTCTTTTGGTAACATTCAGCTCCTTTTGCTAACCGATCTGTTTTGCTGTGAAAAGCAAAGTAGAATTTGTTTTGTGACTGATCGATTTAATTGTAGCTCAGTGGTTAGAGCATGGCACCATAAATGCCAAGGTCGTGGGTTCGAGCCCAAGGGATTGCACATACTAAGAAACAAAATGTATAGTGTAATGCAATGTAAGCGCTTTGGATAAGTGTCTGCCAAATGCATAAATGTAAATGAAATAAGTTTATTATTTGGTGTGCCAACACTTCTGAGGTCGCAGTGGTTTAGAATCTGTATTGTCATTATGGCTGTTTTAAACATGACACTTTCACATCGCTGCGGCCTATAAACCAAGGTTCAAATCACAGGCTCATAACCTGTGTTTTGTATCCTCACGCAACCTCTGTAAAAAATCCAGAGCAATTTACCTACTGTTTTTCACCCAACTCAGTGGTCCTCTGAGAAATCTGATCCTGTCCGAATGCAAATGTCTGTGATTGCTGACAATATATTTCCAAAATGCGTTTCTTTACGTGTTACGTTTTTGGCCAAAGTGAACTGCCGTAAGCTCTTATAACGCGCGCATATGCTTCCTGAATCCCATTAGTTAAATATTCCAATTGAACAGATATGGATACTTTTGCAATTCTGCAAAATATAAAAATTAAATTGAGACGAGCCACATCTCGTAACATGTTAAGACTGGCAACTGTAATAACAATTTACTGGTATCAGTCCTTAAGTCAGTTTTATTTGTCCACTCAATTACAAAATGTTAATTTTAATAAATGAAAATGAGAAATTATTATATTAAATAATAATGTTACTTCATTTCTGAGGGTTTATTATAAGCACGCTGCTGCTGTTGGGTCGTATGTCTATACGCAATGCACTTATCTAGAGCAAGTGATCTTCTGCAGCGCCCAAGTTTACGAAACAGACACTCCTACCTCTGTAATATCTAGTCCCGTCCGAATCGGTACATAAATGCACAAACATCGTGTTAGAACAGTTTTAATTCAGACGTCGTTTCGAAAACTAGTCCCGTTCGAAAAGGGCTTAAGAGATATCAGTAGGTCAATATTTTGCATACTTAAAGAAATGTGAGATCCTCCTAACAGAGCAAACAGGCTTTAGAATCAAGGCAGGAAGCCAACGAAGGTCAACTTACCAGTATATTTGCCCGAGCAGTGACAGTGTGAAGCAGGCAGAGTCTCCAAACTCAGTAATGATGTCATCTTGGCTCTTCTGTTTGTTTAAGACTCCGCCGGTAAGGATCTGTTCCCCCTCTGCCAACCTGACACAGGAAATGCAAATGTGACAGCGAATTAATAAATGCATGATGCCTTTTTTTGTTTTAAAGGATGTGAAGCCACCTAGCCTTGCTGCAGTTTTCACGGTTAAAGAGATCTGTAGCTTTAAATCCAATTCATCCTTTTGACTGACATCCTCACTATATTTCTGCATCCTACCCTTAGTTTGTTTCATTAAATAAGAAGAATGCATCTTGGCTGTGCGACCCGGCTGTACCTTCAGGGTACACAATAAAACAAATCATTTCTAGGGATAGCAAGGGATGGCAAAAATCAATACTACAATAAAAATATGGAACAATACTGAAACATAACAGCACAGTTATTGTTGTCGTGTTATTGAAATTAGCGCTGAGACTCTAAAAATCACTGGTAAAGGTATCAACTGCAAAGACTTTGCGATCATGACAACCCTAGTTACAGTATATGGACATGATGACAATTATAAGTTATGGTTGTTTCAAGAATGCATAGTCCCTCATACTTGCTCAGTTCCACACAGCACTTGGCAAGGAGATATTTGCATTGTGGCGTAGTGCAGCTGTGCCCTTTCAGAAGGTGGTAGGCTTTGTATGCTTTACCGGAGCGGTAGTAGCATGTGGCTAGTAGGAAAAGTGCCTCTTCTGAATGAACTGTTAGGTGGAAAAAACGGAATATTAGACAACCTTGTAAGTAGATAAACAGACCATATAGTAATTGCCATATCAGCATGGAATCCATTTACAACATTACAAAACATTGCATCCATTTTGATGCATAATAGAAATTATACAATTTTCTCTAAAAACAAAACACACATTAAAAGGGCTTAAAGAATAAAACCGTTGCCTGGCAGCAGGACAATCCAATAAAGTAACTTTAACAGAACTTATGGAGTATGTTGTGTCTTCAATGCATGCATATTGTCATGTACTATCACTGCATCCCTAAATCAGTGATTTGATTTGACTACTGTACTGTGTTCATTTGGTCCTTCATACCAAAACACTATAAACGTACACAAGGACAGAGAAAGTGCCGCACAGTACATTGACAGACTGGATCAACCACACTAGAATATCTCATTTTGGCTATAGCCTGCGAAGTAAGATGATACAAACACAGAGCTTTATTTCCTCTAAAAAAGCTCTTGGATACAGGTTACTATACACACAGAGGATGCAGCATGTCTGAATAGAAAATATGTGTATCGTTACCCTCAGCGTAGAGCCTCTCTGCCAGGAATACAGCATCTCGGTAGGCATAGTGGTTCAGAGCATGCCAGACAGCAGCCTATGGACCAAAACAGACAAATCTCTTAGTCGTTTGATACACGTTATTTAAATAAACGATGCATTATGCAATGCGATGTGTGCATTAACAATAATATATGAAAGGACAGCATTTGCAAGGTATAAAAGTTGATTCCTATTAAGGCGTTTTATTAACAGATTACAGCATGTACACACGTCTGATCTAGTAAAAATGATATGATATAATATCTTTGAGCAGGATTATGCATTAATGTGGTGTTAATGCAGAAATTGCAAGCAAACTCTGATTTTAGTTTGCCATAACACATAAGGCAAAATAAAGCGCTCATTTAGTCCTGTTTTAATCGTACAATTCAGCATTTCCAAAGGATGCTAGAAAAGGAGAGTAACCTGCTGAGGATGATTTAAAGATGCGTTTTGGACACAAGGGGTACTAATGATTGTCCAAATATACTGTTTAGGTGGACACCCCACTATGTTTCGAAGACGCAATACACATGCATCTGAAACAACATATGACGTTTTCTGTCTATCGGACACACAGTTTTAGCATTCTGGTCTCGACAATCCGTTACTTAGGTTATCCCTTACAAACACCCATATACCTAAAACTGAGTGTTATGTCGACCTATTAAAAACTAATGAACAACAACATGAAACTCAGTCAGCGCACAAGGCCGTTTATATGTACGTTTGATCTTTCATATACTAGTATATTGATCAGGACTGCTTTTCCAAAACACTCTAAATATATTGGCTTATATTACTCTAAATGAATCGTCTGTGTGTTTATATCAAATTGCTCTCCGAAAAGCCAACTCAACATTTCGTTAATATCCTCACACCTAAAGATGTTGATACACAAGCGTCAAGATTAAACATCACTAAAACACCAGTAACCAGGCAGCCGGCTAGCCTGCAACACATTAGCTTTCACGGAAACTACAAACCAGCCTGCACTGAGTTGACAAGCACATGATTTTGAAAAATTGGAATTGAAAATAAACGTGATATAAATACATCGCGTTTTAAAGAGAATGTTTTGTGTAAGGTAAAGGGAAGAGGCCGTTAGCATTAGCCGCTAACTGAGGCCGCGGTGTAGCAGCGCTCAATCATCCGGTCTCACGCGCTGGATAAAAGTCTTCTGCCGCGACTGTGACAGTAAAGGACCGCTTTAACATTTAGCCTAAATACCTGGACAGGTTCCTGCAACACCGTCATTCCGTAGCCAGGCTCCTCTTCACCTCCTTTTCTGGTTTCTTTGCTCCGTCTTCAGTCGCTTTCTTAACTCGGTAACCACTGAAGTAGCAAAACTAGCATCGAAGATTTGAACATTCCAACCGTTATCGGCGAATCCGGAAATACACGAGCACAACCGATTCAAATAGAATTGTAACGATAAAGGACGAATCATATCGGAAACAGCCGATGAAAGAAAGCTCGCGTCGAACGCATATAACGTTCCCAACAACACACAACAGTTCAACACAATTAAATAACACATTTCAGAAGATAAGATTTTAATAAGAAAATACATTTTAGTAGACTTGTTGGCAAAAATAATCGCTTAAAACATTATAATACGAACACAAAACTATGTATACATGTTTATTGTCAAAGGGCTTTAAACATATGTAAAATCATAGGCGGAGTTTGACATTCGAGCCAGGGGGGGCAAAAAAAAAATCATTGTAGCAGCTGGGACCTGGGCTATCAATTGGGGAACACAGCACTAACACATATGGACACAACAAACATGCTAAATAAACACATATATTTATTTTTAACCCAAAGAAGAAGAAAAAAACAGTACAACAATACAATCATTCTTTTAGTAAACAGGTAAGCCACTTGACTTTGCATCGCATCTTCGGACACAATTGGGATCAACACAATAAAATGCGGACCACTTTTGTTAAAATATTATCTTCAACCAAAACGAAAAGATTTTTAAAGTTTTTCTTTCCTTTTTTCAAAACACATTGTGGCAATGAGAGCGATTAAAAAACAAGTTATATTTCGCATTTTGTTGTACTTCATGAAACATTTAAAACATTTTGAGACAAGGGGAAAAAATAAAAAATACGCCATGTGAGAGGCTACAGTATGCATAGATACAAAATCTCCTTATGTCCATATTTTTGTCCATAGCTAGCTGAGAATCGCTGGACTTACGTTACTTGTCACATGACCCAGAGCCCTGAATTTTTTTTTTACTAAAGGAGTATATGAAATCAGATGTATTACCTACCACCATTTAGTTGTTTTGTTTTATTTAAGATATTTATAATATATAATTTTTTAAAGAATGCAATTATTTTTTTTGTTGAAACAATGCAATTACCCGTTTCAGCCGCCAGGGGGGGCAATGCTCCCCCTGCCCCCCCGCAAACTCCGCGCATGTGTAAAATATGTCATATAATTTTTATATAGGCAACTCTACATCGTTTCCATATTTCATTTGCAGTGAAGTTCCAAGTGATAGTTGACATGACATGAAAAAAAGTTATTGAATTATTCATGAGAACATTGATGTTTTAGTGTTTTTTAAACATAAATAATTTAAAGAATGTATAGCTGTAGGCAGCAACTACAGTGCTAAGCACCCCACATCATATGATGCCATTCAAACAGACAAAAGACAACAGATGTACAACATCAGTATGATTCTGCGTGGGATTCAAACCCACAACCTTTAACTATTTACACAAAGGTCTTTCTACTCAAAAACAGAGATTCAGCACACAAAAGCATTATTGAGATGAGTAGTGAATATGAATATGATGAATATTGAAAAATGAATATTCAAGAGAGAATGTTTACAAAAACATTATTGCAAATAATACAATACAAGTGTTGTTTTTCAAATGATAAAAAAAATGTATTTGAACATTTTAATGATTTTTTAAAAATTAAATTTTCTTTGTCTAGTGCTATTCACAATGTGCATTGTTACAAAGCAGTTTTACAAACATTTTCTGCAACATTGTTGTGAACCATCCATTCATGGGACATCATTAAAATATTTCTCCATGAAATGTGTTTATAAATGCAAAAATATTTCTTTCACTTCCACAATCACTTTTTCTCTAATACACCCTGGCCACGATTATTGGCATCCCTATAAATTCTAATGAGTGAAATATCTCCCAAGTATATTCCCATTAATATTTACATTTCCTGAGCACACCAAGGTGACTAGAGACATGATGTTGTCCAGTCATGACTCTTTGTTTCACAGGAGAAAAATATGAAGTAACACAAAGCCCAAACCCCCTTAATCACTCATCACAATAAAACCAAAGAATATAGTTCTGATAAGCAGCCAAAGATTGTTGAGCTACACAAAATACAATAAAAAATGAAACAATAAAAATTCCCATTTCCAACATCAGGGCAATAATAAAGAAGTTTTAATGGACTGGAGTTGTTGTAAATCTGCCTGAATGAGAATGTGTGTCTATATTGTCGTAATGCACATCAAAGAGAATCTTTTGAGTGCCCAAAGACGTTTCAAAGATCACAGATGAAGAATTGCAGAAACCAGTTGAATATTTGTGTCAGAAAAATAAAAATAAAGCAATACTGCACCTCCATCACCAAAAGTTGTTTGGTAAACTGTTCAAGGATCAAATCTTCTGCTCTCATGCAAAAACAAACTCCTCCATAATCTGTCAAATCGGAACTTCAAACAGGACTGGGGTCTATGGCCATTTGAAATGAAAAAGTTTTTTTGCACACAGGGATGAAAAGGTGCCCCATGTCCACAGTTAAATATACCAGATCTTCATTGTTTTGAACGTACTTTCATACCAGAGGTTCTGGACATCTTGTTTAGATACATGGCTACATGGTTTTATATCAAATACCATATAAAAATCCAAACCTGCCTTGCTCTTATATATAATGGGTCGTGGTTAGATCTTCCATCAGCACATTGGTTCAAAACAAACATCCAAATCAACAAAAAATGGGTCACTCAACAAAAATATAGCTCCTGCCAAAGCCGCCCTCACCTGAACCCTATAGAAAATTAGTGGGATAGACTGAAGAAGAGGGAGCACCATTCTTTTTGGAGGAATGGTCTCGGATGACTCTCAAAGTCTTCTCAAACCTCATCAGACTGAAAAAAAACACTCTTGGTTTTTCTTATAAATTGAGGTTGTGGGGTGTACTAAAACAATTGTGGCCAACATGTGGTTTTACAATGTGATATTCATCTATACTTCAAATTGTTTTCCTTCAATTAATTTTTTAAAATAAAAGATCAAAACGAGAAACAATGCAGATTTATTTTTCATAATCATATCATATCTACCAAGGGTGCCAATAACAGTGGAGGGCACTGTTCTACATATACTTCTAGACATCAGTAGGCTGCTAGTTTATTAATGACACAGTATGGTTTAATGTAATAACATTAGAGGGACAGTTCACCTCTTGGCTTGACCGATCCTTAAACCTATAATTATTTAACTATACGCATTTTTTTACAAACCATTTAAATTGTATGCTAATATAAAAAGTTGAATTAGATGTTTAAGCTTCTAATTTATTTGATATCAAATCTTCCCCCGAAACAAGTGGATGCAGATCTGTTCCATTAGATGGCAGTCGTGTTTTATATAAACCCTCACATAGCATCTCACTGAAGTGTCATGATTTTCCCAGCAGCAGTCCCACTAAACTCGTTGCTTACAGATTGTAAATCGAATTATTCATAAAAAACGATCATCTTTGCTTTTGTGCTGGAAACCTTGAGGTTTCCCAAATAATATTTGATGAATTATGGACACCTCAATGTTAATTTCGGTATGTATATTTACAATTATGCATTTGCCAGATGCTTTTATCCAAATTCAATTCAATTCAATTCAATTTTATTTATATAGCGCGTTTCACAATTTGTATTGTTCCAAGCAGCTTTACAGGAAACTACATGGTGTTTTATATAACAAATTCAATTATTCTAGTAAATAATATCTAATGTCAGCATCTCCTGGTGGTTTATTTAGCATACTTTGCATTAAGTGAATGCTTCGCTGAAAAGATGCGTCTTTAATCTAGATTTAAATTGGGCGAGTGTGTCTGATCCTCGAATAATATCAGGAAGGCTATTCCAGAGTTTAGGTGCTACGTATGAGAAAGCTCGACCCCCTTTGGTGGATTTAGTTATTCTAGGTATTATCAAAAGTCCTGAGTTTTGAGATCTTAGAGAGCGACTTACATTGCATTATCCTATACATTATGTGCTATCCCCTGGGATCGAACCCACAACCTTGCGTTGTTAATGCAATATTTGGCATGACCAGCTGCATAATACATCTTCTTAAAATGTTCTTTATACTATCTTTTAACACATTCCACAAGGCTTCTCTTTGGTGGAACACAGCCTCTTGGGTCTAATAAAAGCTTAATGAAAGCTTCTTGTAGGTTCAAGGGGTATCTCAGGTTCTACACTCTAAATTTACACTCTTCAGTAGAAGTGTCACACTTAATTGATTTGGAGTTGGGATGAACTCTATCACACCAAGCAGGATATTGGGACACGGACATACGGCACACCAGCACTGATGATGTGACATGCTCAGCTGGGATGATGAAACTCTGGGTCGATAAGTAATTTAGCTGCGGTATGTTCAGCTGGGTGCTGCGTTTACAACATTTAGATTAAAACCATATTCAGTGTTTCACAATGTGAACTTAAGTCAATGTGTCTAATCCTGTTCCATGTCAATTTAGGAATGGAAGTCCAATACAGATGAACCATACCAAAGGATGTTCATTCCATCAACTGAGCAGGATGCTTTTCAGATGTTTGATTGTGAAGGACAATGGGTCCACGCTAATACCACCCATGACTTCCTTTTTTTAATGCTGATTTTCTCAACTGGTTGGTAGTGAGATTCATGTGCATGTTTATTTAGATGTACACTTGGTGGCACTGTAGAACCACGATACCTTCATTTCAAACAGGTATTGATTATGATATTCTGTTAAGGGTAATGGGACATCCTAGTGGTTAAAGCTAAATGTTAGTTGCTTATTATTTTTTCTTGGAGTCAGCTTTATCTCTAAATACATTTGTTTAACCAAATTTGTAATTAGCATTTAAATAGGGAGTAAGACGCCTTACCAACAAGTCAATTTTACAAGAAAAACAACATTTTTGCAAATCCTTTATAGCAGACACAAGCCATTTTAACTGCTTGTTTTTGCAGGAAAGAACCAGCATCCGTAAGACGACTTTGGACACAGAAAGTAAACACATCACCTGCTCTTTGCATGTATGAAATATTACAGGTAATCATTTGTGTTGGCAGTCGGGTGACATTTCCAAACAAGTTTGTGTTGCTCTCAGTACAACACATAAATC
The DNA here is from genome assembly GCF_947034865.1 of Barbatula barbatula. Lineage (NCBI taxonomy): Eukaryota > Metazoa > Chordata > Actinopteri > Cypriniformes > Nemacheilidae > Barbatula > Barbatula barbatula. Next base: position 8,263,872 of record NC_136769.1, read on the forward strand.
TATTCTGAATGAGCTCCAGAGTCAGATTCTTTATGGCTTCATATGAGAAAATGACAACATTTATTTTGTTCAAAGATGCATTACCATTGTCCTCCCATGAGAAGCGTTTTTTTTAATCAGATGCCACAGACGACATTTTATCATTTCTAGATGTGGCGAATAATAGCCTAAATCTGGTCCCGATGGCATTTGTTTAAAACGTTCCAAAACACATGAAACAAATGCGAATCAATTAAAGAACAAAACCGATGCTAAGAAAAGACACAATTGGCATCATGTGTGACTGAGATTCAGCAGACCTCACTCAAAAACACCCCACCAGACGAAAAAGCTGAAACAGTAAATATGGTTTTATTTTTTGCTCTGTTTAACTCTAATGGACTGCTCATCTATTCATGGGAGAAAGATAGTAATCTCAAATCCATATGCTGTGAGTGTGGGCTATTTCTGAGGATAATAAACCCGGGTACATTCCCACGGCAGGTTCTTCAGTTGCCAAGTACAGTCAAGGGCCAGATTAGTCTCGCTCTGCACTGTCCCCTAAGAATTTAATGCTGTGAGGTGTAACTGCAATACCTGCTCATAAAGAATGTAGCTTTAACATTGCTCTTATTAAAAACAAATAGAGCTTGGGCTGATGCCACTGCATATATTACCATGCAGCTAGCTTTCGAATCAAAACACAGAATGCAACTTTTGACCATGAAAAAAATGCATTGTTATTTTTTTTTATTAAAAGGAGTAAATCATCATTTAATTTTATTCTAAGAATGAAAGTTATCTGTAAATGTCTGTTCATCTGGCAGTGAAATATTTCTGGTAAGTGAGAATACAATAACCTTAAAGTTCTTGAAACATTTTTACAATTTCAGCCTCATTTCTCTCTTTTTTTATTAAAAAGAGTGTTATTTAGCAAGCCGACCATGACCCCTGTGAAGGTGGACACATGAGAGCCTCTTATTCCACTGGGAGTCATGACGTTACATCACCACAGGAGAGGCATTTCTCACTGGGCATTTTGGAATTGGATCAACCTTAAATTATTTGTATTTAGATGCATAGAATGGATGATTTCTGGAAAAGCGATACCTGATTTGACACAAAGTAGAAAATGATATACAAAACTTAAATCAAATGCAAGTGCTTTCCATATAAAGCAAGAACATTCAAGATATCCGGAAAGTGTTTTGCTAAATTATGGGCTTTTTGATCATTTGCAAGGCGTTCATTTAGCAATTGCTCAGTTTCCAGACATTTCTCAACCGTGACGGTGGTTGCAGGGCTGAAGATTATTCTGTCACCCTGACACTTCTGTGACTTATTACATTTCTGTCCTTAAACTGTGAAAATAATTCAAATCTATCTTAATCGTCCTAGAATCTGGTTTTCACAGCATGTTGGTGGTCTTTGTAAAAATTTGTCCTTTGTAAAACACTTGGACAATTGTAACACTTTGACGTCAGTCTTATAATAATAAGTTATGGTGAAGTTCCTCTTTATCTCTTTTATTTAGACCCCCCCAAAAAACACATAAATTAAGAATAAATACAGAAAGAAAAACGAGAAACTTAAAGTGATAGTAATCCCCAAAGTGAAAAACCTGTCAACATTTACTCACCATCTTGTCATTTCAAACCTGTATAACTTTCCAATATTATTTGATATTCGTGGTGTGGAAATGGAGACTGGCTTAAGGTCATCATTTACTCACCCTCATGTCATTTCGATCTAGAGGATCATTTGAAGAAAGTTGCCAGCACCCATTCACTTCTATTGTATGGAAACAAAGTCAACGGGTGCCATATGTACTTCAAAATATCTTCGTTTGTGTTCTGTAGAAGATAGAAAGTCAAAATGACAAAATTTTTTGAAATGACATGAGGGTGAGAAAATGATAAAAGATTTTTCATTTTTGGTTGAACTATCACCTTAAGCCATAGTCTGCATTTCCTCACCATTTAATATCTTTATCTGGGAAGGTAAACCAGTACCCTGCAGCACTTGCAGTTTTTCTAATGATTTCACAGAGGACTAAAGTTTGCTTATTGGGTTAAACCTGAGATGTAGAACCCACCTGGGTCTCAGAGTCGGCAATTACTCCCCTATAGTTTTATAAAGCTGAGTAAGCACACACACACACACACACAAACTCATTTTCACATTCAGGTACACCAGAGCTTCCATTAGCAAACGTTCCCCAATTACAAAAGTGCAGCTACAGTGAAGCATCCGCAGAAACTTCAAGAGCATCCCACTGACGTACAAAACAGCTTCCTTCATGAATAATTTCAACACTTCTGCAACCTTACTGTAAACATTGTGCTGGGATGTCAAGGGCATTGTTAAGTCCCAGTTACTTTTTATTTTCCTGTAATAGGTGAAAATAAAACATTGAGGTTTATAGGAACCTGCTGATGTCATCACTTGCTGATACCTTTGATGTAAAATTAAAGGAGCTGCAACTCTTGGGATCTTTGTATTGCTAGTCGATGCAACTAAAGGATTCCGATGACTGCAGTTTGTCCACTGCAAGAGCTTCAGATCAATTTATATGCTTCTCACAAACTTTCAAAGCAAATTTCACAACTAATTTCTGTCAGTTCTGTCAGTTATGTCACAGGAGCCATCGGTCTCGGTGCATTTTCAAGAGGACGAGTACATGAGCTTAGTATTGGTCCCGATACTGGTATTGGTGCATCCCTAGTAAATACATTCCCTGGAATCGAACCGACAACATCAGTATTGTCAGCAGCTTGCTTTACCAGTTTAGAAACACATCTCGGTTGTTAGGATTGTTGATCCTTGACCTTACGCCAGTGTATTTAAACAGCGATGGGATGTTTACTCATTAGCACCGGGTTCTGTCTGAGAATTGCCTGGCATGACATTGGAGCCAGAGGGTCAATTTTCGAGCTCTTACTCTTGTTAGCGGAGGAAGGGGATGAATGGGGGGTGGAAGCCGTGAAGAACCAGAGAAAAACACAGATAAGCGTCTAAGCTGTTTTGACACCTTGTTGTTCATTAAAGCAATGTGCTATTGGCATGAGAGGCTCCTTTAAATAGAAGGCAAGATCGCTTGTTCTCTCCGTCCTCTATGTATCGCTTAAACAAGCAACTTAGTTTTTTCTCTGCACTGCATTTCAGAGAAACTGTGTCTTTGTTTTGTGTTATTGTATGAAACAAAAGGCTGGGAACGCTTATGTCAATCCACCTGCATGTTTATATACACAAATACCTCCACATGCAGTTGGATGATGTTACACGAAACAGGACGAATCAATAAACGTCAACAAATGATGGATGATATTACAGCTCTGTTGGTGTTTCAGGGTTTCGTAAAGGAGATACGTTAAGTAAAAACAGAATTCAACATTGTCAAAACAAATCAGCTGTAAAACATACTTACAGACAAAGAGAAAGAAGCAGAATGCTCCAGAAGGTCTTTGGTGGCTTTTCTCCATGAATACACACAAATGCACACATCTTTTCTCAAAGGTCAAACAATATCTCCGTCCACATGATGGGATTGGGGTCGCAGCATCTTACCTGCGTGACAGCAGGTCCTGAACTATCGGTTGCTGCAAGCACAGACGGGATGAATTTGACACTATAGGCGACATTGTACATTGTATCGGCATTGTATCACATATTTGCTTTAATTACACAAGGAAATGAAATACTGTATATGTGACCCTGCCTGTGAAATAAAGGCCAAAGTCTTGTAATCTTATTATACAAATGAGCATTAAAGGTGGATTTCAACCATAATTTCACTACGATTTGAGGTTTTGACGTGGCCTTACTCAGTCAAAATTGAAGATGTCAAGATTATATTTTCACAGAATGTTTTTTTGTTTTCTCAGACAGTCTCACATGCTAATTCCAAAGGCATTCATTCAACCGGATTGCTGAATTTGCACTGCTGTCATTCAGTGTGTGTTTGGAATGAAACTATTGGACGATACTGTAATTCCTAGAACAAATCTATGATCTTATGTGTTTCATAAAATTTAACAAAGGAGATCATTTTAACATACAGTAAGAGCACAGATCTAAACTGAGGAAAAATAGCATAGTACAGATAATATTTAGCTTTGTAAGAATGTGATAAACATGTCTGTTTTTGATACCCTGAACATTTTTATTGTTGGCAAGAATCTATTCTATAGGAGGGGCATGTGATATTTTGAAAAAATCTGGGAAACCGAAGTGTTAACGCAAAATTAAACTTTTTTCTTTTTTCACCCACCCTCATCTTGCTCCAAACCACCAGCGCTTGATTTCTGCTGTGGATATTAGTAAAAACACTAAAGATGGAAAGCATTGGTCCCCATTCCCATTACTTGTATAAGAAATTCATACAGGTTTGAAATAAAATAGGACATTTTGGGGGAATTTAAACGTTGTATTATCATCTAGAAGAAACAGTTAAGATGCTGAGATTTCCTTTCCAACCGGGCATCTTATAATGACAAAGAACAAGTGACTAAAACTTTTCACATTTGCATAGTTCTTTGAAATGATGATTCCCGTGGTAGATGAAAGATCTTAATATTTGTTTCATCTGCTTCATCTCCCTCCCATGGCTCTTAATATTTTTTCTCTTATATCACATCTCTTTATAAGTGTATAAGGTCTCTTCTCGCCCATGCTTTCCTTACTGTCACATCTAATTTTCTTTTTCTGCACCAAGAAAACGAGTGTAGTGTATGTCCAGGAAAATGAGTGAATGTTTATGCAATATTTTTTTGTTGAGAAACAACAAAACGTATAGTTTGACAACATGATCCTGTAGCTCAATTGGTATATGGAGCTATATTTAACCACAAAACATAATTACAGACATAACCATTAAATAAGTTAACAAAAATGAACCAATCACTAAGAAACCGAGTACAAAATAAATGCATAAACAAAACACAAACAGTAAAGAAAATTGCCACTGTTTTCAAAGTTTTAATGTGCTGTGACATTACCGTATGCATGGCTCATTACACCAACTCATCAGCATACATGTGTGTCTCTAATGATAAGCAAATATATTTTGCAGCATTGTGGGAGTAATGAACGTGGGTGGAGCTATGGCCACTTGGGTATAAACCCTTTGGATTGAACTGGAGCCCCTAACCCCAATTTGTTGCTTGAATAAAAGCATGCAAATGAGAGGTGCCGTGTCTTTACAAAACACTGAATGAAAGGCATGTGAGCATCAAGTACTGTCAGTGAATCATTTCTTAGGCTGGACATTGCGTGTATGTATGTTGTAGATATTTTAAATCAACTGTACAAATGTTCTTGTTTAGAAAGAGTATAAGTCTGTCCAAGTCTGTTCGTTGAATACACATTTAAAAAGTATACCGCGATTGGCTGGTTTCATTAAAAATGTAAAATCTTGTACAGCTCTTGTTTGCCTTCTACGTCATTAAAAGTAAAAGCATTCAAAGCGTTGCCCATACAATCGACGTTATATGGATATCACATTTTGTTCAGAATAGCTTCTTTTGTGTTTTGCAGAAGAAAGTCACACAGGTTTAAATTGTCAAGAAGGTTTGTAAACGATGACAGAATTTTAATTTGAGGAAAACTACTATTTTTTTCAGCATTTCTTAAGAAACATGTTGAGTTATCTTGACAGAAAGATCCACAACGAAAGGTACATAACACATTCTCAAAATATATCAATATCTCAAAATTCATAAAGAACTTTAAGTAGATTTCACAACATAAAATTCATTTGTGACAAAACGTTCATGAATAGTGTTGCGTTAGCTCAAAAGTAAACTTTTCTTCTTTAAAGATAACACTTCTCCTTTTCAGAAAGTGTCTGTCATCCTTACCGTAAAAAAAACCCTGTTCTGTTTGTGCATTTTTGACAATCTATCTTGTTCCTCTGTCCTGTCTTATTTCCTCCCACCCTTCCTGTAGCTGTGTGAGTCTGTGCTGCTCTAATTCAGACTTGAAAAAAGCTGATCTCTGATAGCCTTTGGAGCTCTGCATCTGATAAAATGGAAGCAATTTGCTGCATCCTTGAGGGGATGTTGAAGGACCGGGCTACATCTCTCTGAGAGTGTGTGGCCAGTCTGAGGTGCACAGCGCTGCAGTACTGTCTATAGCATCTTATAGGTGTGGTTGTGCATGCATACTCTGTGTGCATGCAGCTTGATTGTACAACACAAAGATGAGAGATTTTGAGATCTCGATGCCTTTTGAATGCATTCAGGAACCAGCTTTGAGTATTAAAGCATTAGCTCCCCCAAAAAGAAAATTCTATCATCATTTATGCACAAAACTAGGCCACATGTCTTCTGCACAATATTAGAGGTCTTATGAGGGCTTCGTGAAATGTTAAGTTTGAATATTCTCATGCACAAATGAGATTTGAGAGAAAACAGAAGGAAATAATATGCAAATGATGACTTCTATTTCTCACACAGCTATTGCATAGCTATCACACTATTAGAATCAGATCAATTCATTTTCACATCACTCTTCGCATCATTTGAGTACAGCATCTCAATTGTTTCGTGTCAGCTGTATCACTCTCATAGTTATACAGTATGTACATATTTCTCTTTGCTTACACTTTGTAATGGTTTGATCTTCGCCAGCATCATTCAGCAAATTTGCATATGAGCGTAGCTGAAAGCACGTGCTGACAGACATTATGGGATATACCCCTAATGATTAACATTTTATCACTGCGCCCTTCAATGCATTGCATAGCACTGTCCTTGAAATACATGTAAAGCTATGAATCAGCAAAGGGGTTGTGATAACCTAACAGTTAATGACCCAAGTCTTAATACAAGTGCTGGAGCTTATGTTTAATAAATTAGTGATAGAAGTGGTATGTCATCACAATTGTCTGACAAAATCCATTACTCAGCACTTGTACGAAATTCAGCGTGCATAAGGGAGACGTACTAACACAAAGATTTTCTAATACAGAATTTAAGGAATAATTCAATAATGCAATTCCAATCATTTGATGTCAAATTGCGATCGTGTTTACTGCCTTGTTTTGATGCATTTCCAAGTGAAACTGAATTTTGAATGAGAGAAAGGCTTGTATTTTTCACTGCAATTTGTTTGAATGCATTAAAACAGCCATTGCATTTTGAAATGGAACTCGGAGCGGACTGACACTTGAAGAGGAGGAGTTAACAGATGCTCCGCCCAAGCCATTAAAAATGGATAGTCACTACCGGACCGAAGTGGATTTTCAGATTTTAATTGAAGATTATGAGGGCACATGAATTTTAATAAGAGAATGACCCACATTGGTTAGCTATTTACAATGAACGCTGCAATACTTCATGAAAATTAGCAATTGTTATTTTTAATTTCACTGGGATTTTAAATTTAAAAAATTATTCGGGATATACAAAATATGATAAATATTTGGAGAATATAAAAATAAACCCAAATTACACGAAAGTCACATATCATAGTCATATTTTGAGAAAAAGTTGTACAGATGTTTTATAAGGTGTTTTTTAATGTCAAACATAAATTAAAATATTCACATTATATATGTGCATTCTACTTTTACTTTTACTTTGCCATTTCAAAATAACTTTTTTAGTTTATCTGAATTTATAATTTATAGGTATGTGTTTAGATAATTTTTTTGTTTAATTCTGTGCAATAACTACTAACAATATTGCTACCAATTTTTTATAATTGAAATGTAATTTTTTATTTATATTTATTTGCAGAAAATGAAAATTGGAGAAACGGGTCAAAATAACAAAATGATGCTCTGTATTTGTTCAGATCTCAAATACTGCAAAGAAAACAAGTTTATCTTCACTTTTAAGCAACACAGCAGTAATATTTGTACATGTATGTAGATGTAAAGTAAAAAAACGAATAACCTTGATTTTATCACAGTTTTCACGCCTCTTGTCATGCTGTCAGTCTTTCACAATGCTGTTGGAAACTTTTGTTGAAATTCAGACACTGTACTGGAATGGCCACAATACATCTAAATTGTGATTAAATGAACATTTTGAATGGTCTCTCAATTTTTCCCGGGGCCGTATATTCTCCTTAATACATGGCATTATTTGAATAAATATACATTTGGCAAAAACAAAACTCTATAATATATCATATATCCTGGATACCTTGTGGGCCCGTTTAAAGTGTTACAGCAACCCAATGGTTAAATACCTGGGGTGCCAATCCAAAGGTTGCAGGTTTATTTTTAGATGTGGTCACAAAATAAGGCTTGCATCAACATTTTCACAGATTTTAGCTGTTCGTCGCATCTTGCTGACAGCTTTTCCACTCACACCTCACAGATGGGCTCCTACTTATGCCTTCTAGAAAGTCGACAGAGCATTTTAACAAGTGGACTAACTGTGGTGAAACCGGAGAAAAATTGGCCAGAACCCACGTGTTGACATTTTAAGCACATCAGCAGGCAAGACAAATGAAGCGAAAACTATGTATCGAGAGCCAAAGTTGGACTAAGTTTGCATCGTTGGACATGCTCCAGATTATCATTAGATGCTGAAAGTGGAGTTTTTGTAGCTCGGCATGCTGGTGTGTATTGCTTAAAGGTGGTTTAAGGACAGATCACTCAGCTTAGGCCTTTACTTTGTATTCTATTTAGTGCTACGTGCACTTTAATGTGTTATGGCATCACTATACAAACAATGACATCACAGCCCAATAAGTGCTGACAAACTGTGAAATGATAACAGATAAAACGTGCTGTTATGTCAATTTAAAAGCACATCAACCATATCCTTCAACGAAGGGCAACGCAAACTTCCAGTATAGGGGCATTGGTTGAAACTTTTCCAATTTGGCACGTAGGTAGCTACTATTAAGGACGTGATCTTGTGAGCCACGTGGGATGTTTGTATTGCAGTGCTGGTCCCTTGCCAGCATTGTGTTTATACTCTACCAGTTAAAGTAAATCCTAAATCGCCACTTTAGAAGCTCTTAAGCCGGTCTTGGGCAAACCACTTAGCAGTTGTCATGGGAACTGAAAGTAATTGGATTGTTTTTTGTTTTATATGTGGGCTATATCATGGAAAGCAAGACATTAGGGTAATTACATTGAACATGAGTTTAACGCAGAGCACTCTTTACTAAATCACAATGAACGGAGAACATCTAAAGAGCAAAGAATCCACACTTGCATGCTGAAGTGCAACGACAAGTGGCTGTTCTGAATGTCCCAAAACACTTGTAGGTGTATCAAGTCACAGTTTCTTATCATTTTGCTTTAGGAAGCAACAGACTAATGCATAAACTAATTCTTCGTTGGAGTGATGAACAAACAAGCACCTTTAATACGCACATTCCATATTAAATATGTACCAAGACAAAAATGTAATACAGTTTATATTTTAATAATTAGCATTTCAGATATTTCATATTTCAGTTTAATTACTATTATACTATTTTAAACTGGCGGGAAGGGCTTTTACGTAAACGTATGTTAGGCATAAAATGTATTAATGTATTTCAATAGCAGATGCTTTTTAGATATTTATCTTGTTAATATTTTGCTTTATTGTTTTTTTTGCTATATTTTACATGTGTAAAATACATTTGTAGTTTATTGGTCAACTAAGTATTTATGTTTACTGTCCTTTTTTTACACTTCAGTTTGTTTCTAAAGTTAACAAATACATATTTATAATGGCAAAAAAGATTGAATGCAACATTTACAATATGTATCTGTAAAATCTGCTGTTTAAGCTGAGAAAATGTTTCATCACACAATAAACGAACTACTTAAAATAGGAATTTTAGTTTTACAGCTTGAGTTTCATATGAATACAGCTCTCGCACTTACTCCTGAAAGCTGAAACACAGCACAGTACATTACAACAATCTCTCTTTCAACCTCCATCTACCAGCACACCCACACTACCCTTCACGAGCTGTGAACATAAAGAGAATAAAACAGTTTTAAACATCTGTGCTCACATTCACAGGTCAACCTCAAGCGCATGGTTAAATGTAATACAAAACCCTATAGCTAACACATGTAAACATCATGTGTGCGCTTCACTTAAACGGCATAATAGATGAAGAGCACAGACAACGAAGAAGGCCTCAATGCTTTCTGCTGTCAATTCAATTCAATAGTATTTCACACGCAACATTGTCTAAAGATCACACGTCATTCGCAATCCTCAAAGGATAGCTATCTGTTTCTGTTTTCCTTCTTAACAAAAACGTTCCCTAAAAGTTACATCTGGGCCTGTGACCAAAAAGTCAGTATAATATTTTGCAATATTTGGCAAAGTGTGTTTAGCTGTCACATGTGAGACAGTCTCAATCGATTCCAGAAGTTAGTGGTAAACCACGACATGATGAGATCCACAGGAAAGCCCTCCCGTGATGCATTAAGTCGCTCGTACTCGGACCTCTTCAGGTCCTTGTTGTGTTCTGTGGTGAGACCTAGAAGACCTAATTCAGTCTGTTGTTTACTACGCCAATAAGCTTCTTTGAAATCAAGAGTTTGTTCTTTACCATCTCCCTCAAAGCAAATATTGATAAACATCTTTCTTTAAAGATAAATGTAATTTGCACTGATGCATTGATTCATACATGAAAGAGCAACAAATAACTCTGTGGTGGTACAGTGGATGCAACTCTTGGCCTCCTTCACCACAGTTAAATGAGCGTACCAAACCTCCGTTAAACTAAGTGAACATTGGACATGCTCTGTCTGTTTCTAATCTACCACACATGAGACTTTCAAAGACTAGAAACACTTTGTAGCAAATGGGATCATTTAGCCATGAATGAAAAATCTTATTTTTAAGATTTTTAAGATTTCTGCTGATATTTTACTGACCACAATAAAATCCATACTTCTTTTTTCTTTTAGTGGTTAAAAATGACTCATGGTCCTGAACTGCAAACTCGATGCTCTTTGTCCGGCTTTACTTACTATACTTTACTACTTTGCTTACTATACTTATACCTTAATATGCCTCCGTAAACCAAGCGGTCTGTACACTATCAGTGTTAATACTTATAGGCTTTACTCTTTGGCCTGGTTGCTTACACTTTAGACTTTGCTTAAGTTTAGTCTAAAATTGCATATTTGAGCCGTCTTAAATGAAAACATCTTAAAATTACGTATATGCTCAAATACATCAGTGCCAATGTTTTGTCTCACCAGTCCATATAAATTATACTTAATTCTGTTTCGTATTGTATTTCGTACATATACAATAGAGTGTAAATGGTTTAAAATTATTAAATGAATGCCACATTGAATGGTACAACAAAGACCTTCCTATTCTACCCCAACTACATTTTTTTATTCGTTTATGTGCTGTTTTGTTGTTGTCTTTCTGTCCTTTGAAGAAGTAGGCCAAAGGTAGACCTTTTACTCTTAATTCCACAATGACATGTTTTCTACAATAAGGTTAGGATTTCAGAATCATCAAGGGATCTTCAAATGTTCACGTTTAGACCGCTGTGACATATATATGTCTCCCTTCCTGTGGATCATCACCCAACTTTGCATATCATGCGAATAAAATCTTGCCAAAGAAAGTCAGACCTACATATGGGCTTATTTTAACCGTGGGGAAACACTAAGAGGCGTTTCACTGGTCTACAGACACTCAAATGTTTCTGCATATTAAACTGTTTTGGGGAAAACAATGTACAGCCTCACAGTGGCCCAGTTAGAGGAAAACTAGATCAAAGTGTTTCTAGGAAAGGTATTCAACTTGGAGGTGAAAGTGACATATTCTATATGTTGTCCTTCAAAGCAGAGCTGAATATCCTTTTAGCTTTTAAAACAGGTTTTCAGTTTGAGGGCGTAGAGTGAAGTGAATATAATGAATGTTAGACACATGTTCATGAGACAGAAGTAGGTTCTCTCTGAATAACAGGAGCTGTGGGATAAATACTATGGCCCATATATTTGCGTCTCGTATTTAGTTCAGTCAAAATGTTCTGAGATATGTAAAGTCAAGTCAACTTTATTTATTTGGCGCTTTTTACAATTTTCATTGTTACAAAGCAGCTGTACAAGAATACATATTGACTATAAGCAAAACATATAAGGTTATGCAAGTCAAAACAAAAAAGGTGAAAACACAGAAGACAGACACACAGATTTAACTCCTATGCAGTGTTCATCAAATAAAACTTTAAAATTGTGACAACATGAAGCGTGAATATAATATAATATAAGTAAATATAATAAATGTTAGTCATACGTGACATACCTGAGACCTGGAGGTTCTCTAGGGTGCCAGTTCTGGTGGCTGAACCATTGCCCAGTCCACTGTTTCAGACATTCCTACCTGGATTGGCAACTCTCATAACCAAAAATACAAAATTTTTGATGGAGTATTTTTGATACAAAAATTTGATGGAGATGTGTATTATAATGGAGGCAAAACAAAAAAAGTTTTGAAAACATTGAACAATTGCTGATTGAAAACATTCTGGTCTCAAAGCAGGTAAAGATGAAAATACAGAGATGAATTCTGTTTACACACGTGCTGTCATTCAGACCGCAGTCCTGTGAGTTTTAAGATGTAAGCAGAAAGCCAAGGAAGTATCACTAAACGTCTGATGAAGCAGATTTGAGCAGATTGTGACAGTCAAGAAAACCTTACACAAGAAAAAGGTATCACTGCATTTGTAATGCTTACATTTACAGAAACATGAACATTATGCTCAAAGAGAACACAACGCACCTTCAAATGCACATTGCAAAAAAGCACATATGTAAATATACAACACACCCACTCATGTTCGCGCAATTATTTTTATGAGGAAATGCATTGACACAATGCCATCTCTAGCCCGTTCCTCTAACCATCAGAACTACGTGCCTGACCGTTACCCTTACCCTATACCTAACCTAAACCTAATTACAACACGCACAATTACTTATCTATCTAAATAAGGGCTTTCTATAGACTTCTTTCATTTTTACTCCCAGCAGGTTTTAAACAATTAAGTTTGACTTTAAATTTTTTAATGGTGATTTTACAAATGAGGACCCCCTTAATGGGAGTTTTTTTTTTGGATTGGTTCAGACATGTTAGGTTTTTATTCATTTCATTAAACATCATGGATTTTACTGTACTGCACTATACAAACTGCATATTACATCTCCAAACCCTCACAGAAAACTTTCTGCCACAGCAGGTTGTGCAAGACTGACAAATGCAAGATTTATTTTTACATTGGAACTAATTCAATCAATGTGCGACAAATTGCATTTATAGCAATACTTATAAAGGAGAATGTTATGCTTACTTGAAATGTGACAAAAACGGCCAGTCGGTGGCAGCGATTTTTTGTGTCAGTCAATCATTCAACCAACTCGTTCAAAACAGCTGATTTACTCAAGAACGACGCAAGTGTCTTGATGAATGACTCACTGAATCATTATCTCGTCCGAGTCATTCAAAACACGGATTCATTACGAGAAACACCACAAAAAGACCATGAGTGTTCAAATGAACGATAGCATCAGCCTCACAACCATTACGCGGACATTGTCCAAACACAGAGTGCGGATGAAGCAACTCTACACTGTTCCCTTTGAGAGGAACAGTGAGAGAGTCAAGGAGCTAAGACGACAATATGTCCAGGTATAGTGTATATTCAATTCAACATCCATTTCTATAAGCTTTGCACTTTGCAAGTAGGTAACCTACACAGTAATAGGTTACAGTACAGTATGGTATACAATAATTATTTGATTTACATAAACTTTGTTTCAGAGAGTTGATGAGGCAGGATTCAATCTGGCCAAAAGGCGTCGACGTGGAGGAAATGTAATTGGAAAAAGGGCCACAGTTGTTGTGCCTGGACAGAGAGGGGCAAACATTACCATGTGTGCAGCAATTGCAAATGCAGGATTACTCCTTCACAGATGTCAGGTTGGACCCTATAATACCGAGCGCCTCCTTGCCTTTCTCAATGATCTCCACCAGCGCCTGGTTCCAGAGCAGGATCAGGAGGGTGAAAACATGAGGACATTTGTAATTACCTGGGACAATGTGGCTTTCCATCATTTGCAAGCGATAACAACATGGTTTGAAGTCCACCCAAGACTGGTAAGTGTCTTCCTTCCACCCTATTCACCGTTCCTCAGCCCCATAGAGGAGTTCTTTTCTGCATGGAGGTGGAAGGTTTATGACCATCAGCCTCATGACCAGATGTCCCTCCTTGAAGCCATGGATGCTGGCTGCAGGGACATCACAGTTCATGATTGCCAAGGGCGGATCCGACATACCAAGCGGTTTTATCCCAGATGCATCGCCTTGGATAATATAAGATGTGATGTTGATGAAAACACGTGGCCTAACCCTGAAGATCGCAGAGATTAGATACAGTAATTCTTTGCTTTTTTTAGTTCCCGCCCATTTATCTGGGCTTTTTGCTGTTGTTTTTTTGTTCAGAATGCTCTTCTGTGTTTCATGGATATTTTGTTCTGTAAGCAATACTGTAAAACTTTTTCTGTTCTATCATACCATGTTTCTACTGTACCTCCTGTAGTAAACAATAAATGAAAAAAACATGACTTTCTTTTTACTGGAATGCTTTTGAATGTGAACATTACTGTGCATGTGGACATACAGTTCCCAACCAAGAAATTGGGGGTTTGCATGCAAATACCTGTAAAACTGAAACATAAAAGTCTATGCAGTTTATGTAATGTCAACAATAGCCAGTATTTTGAAACCTGGTGTACTTTGATTGACTCCATGTACCTTGTGAAGTGAAAACAAGTGTTATTCTTTGACAGAATAATTTCATTTTGAGTCAGTTTTCAGTGTTTTGGTAAAGTTTGTGTGTGCAGAGAAAGATGTGTTCCGTTTTGAAATGAAGAGTTAGTATATATTTAACCAAATGTGTTTTTGAGAAAAATTTGGCCAATTGTGTTTTGTAGGTGTGAGTCTGTGTTACAGTTTTTCTCAAAATATTCAACACAATATAAAACTCAAATATTGGTACTTGAGACACAATGACCACAACATGTAACTCATTCACCAACCCCCTGAACCAATTCTGCTAAACTACAAGCACAATTCCTGCTTTACACTCACATTGCAGATCTAAAACACACTTTTTTCAAATCACTACACACAATTCTCTGCATTTGGCACAATTTTCAGGCAGAAAAATCTCTTGTTTTCACAAGGAACACATTGCCATTCAAATATGAACACTGACTCATCACATGGGCAAACACCTGTCACAAATGTGTAAACCCCTTCTCCAAGCTATGGAAGATGCATGTCGAGATATAGCAGCTGATGCTTTTCATGGCTGGACTGAAAAACATGGCTTGTGATGTGGATGAGGTGCTGTGGCCAGACCCAAACCGAAGAGAAGATGCAGCATCGTTTTTTTACTGTAACTGTATACAGTAAATTCTTCTGTTGTTCACCACTGTATGTGCAACTTTGCGTTGGTTGGGATGTACACTGTACATTGTTTTTGTTGGAAAAATAAAATATATTTGTTATTGTGTGTTTGTGTGTTCTGACTATAAAAACTATTTTATATATATATATACAAAAAATATTTTACTACACACTTATATATGTACTGTCTGTAGTAAGTGTAACACTGAACCAAATAAAGAGCAAAGTCATTATGATGAATGGAGAAGTGTTTTCCATTCATCATAGTGTTTTATAAAGAGCACATCAGTGTTCAACTGGTTCTTATAAATGTTTATTCATATGATGGTTTGTGTGTGTCATTTGAAAACAAAATACCATTTTGAGAAGAAAGAACATTGTTTTGAATGTGAAGTTTCATTTTGCAGGAGAATTGAGGGGTTTTGCCCATTGTGTTTGTGTTTTTTGATTTGTGTGTAGAGTTCTGAGAATATGAGGCATGCTTTCAGAAAATGTGTGTAAACAATTGAGAAAAACTGTAAGAGTTTAGAAAAAGTATCTGAAGTATGGGTAAGTGCTTGTTAGCGATTTAAAAAAACTGCAATGTGCGACACTACGATACTACCGTGTACGCTGTCTGAGAATTATTAGCAGAGGTAGCGGCAAGAAAAACAGTCAGTGTGTTGCAGCTTGAGATGTTAAATACAGAAAAACAAAAAATGTACTAAATAATTTTCAGCGTAGGGTCCGCATTGTTACATTTCGGGAGAGGTGCACGTCAGGCTATTCAGAGCTATGCATAGTCAAAGGCGTAGGTCCTGGGATTTGTGGTATTGGCAAAAAATTATATCTAGATATTTCCTGGGATTCCCCGATAACGATAAGCAGTCGATATTTTGCATCAGTCTTAATATATTGTACTAGCTTCATCTTACATGTCACCAGAATATTCTTTGAGTATTTCTCATCAAATCGTGTCGTCATTCACTCATTCTCATGCCAACCTTTGTGAAAATTCCTTGTGCAGAACTTAAACCAGGGGTGTCAAACTCATTTTAGGGTAAGGGCCGGATGGAGAGAAAAGTGACAATGTGCGGGCCGAATCACCTTTTTTAAACCATATTGCACCAAATTACAAATGAATTAGCAAAAAAACTAGAAAGACATACTGTTCTGTAAAAGGTGCATTTAATAAATCCTCAGAACGGTTCAATAACACTCTTATTCCTCTTTGAAAAAACTATTTTGTTTAGGTAAAGGCAATCAAAACCCTTTCCTTTGAATATGAATATTTTTTGTCAGATACTTTTTAAACTAGTAATGACAAAAATGCAACAGACTCTATTTGTGTACAGACGGTCACATTAAATATGAACCATACAAGCTATACAATATAATTCACTAATAGGAAAAACTGCCTTAACATATTTAACAATTAGTACAGTAGTACAACTTCACTTTGGATATGAACATTAAATATCTACTAGAAATTCCCTTTAACAACAAAAGATCTAGATCGCATCTGCATTATGATTTTAATTCCTGATATCTCTTTTCTTCAACCACATCAATCTCATGATGTCATTTAGCTGTCTGTTTGTGAGTCGAGAGCGCAGGTTGGACTTGTTAATGTTCATTACCGATTCTTGATGAATTCTCCCTCTGAAAACGGCTTTGATCCCGCTGCGATTTCGTTGGCAATCAAATAGCGTTACAGCTTCATCAGTCCCTGTTGTTTTTGTGATCATTGACTGCTTTTTTCCGAGGCTAAAGTTAAATTATTGGCTTTTCGAAGTTGTCCAGTGTATTTATCATATTTCTCTGCGTATATCTCATAGTGCCGTTTAATATTCTACTCGTTTTGCACAGCCACGGCTTGTGAGCAGATTAAACATACCGGCCTACCGTTGAACTCACAGAAGAAATACGTCTTCTTCCGTCAGTTTTCTTTATTTGGACATTTTAAAATCACTAGTCCTTGCCGCACAACTTAGCCGACTTTGTTTTCGAAATGTAGCGGCGCTTTAGAATGCGCATGCTTGTTAGGGGTTCCGGCAGAAGGCCAATTAAATGATCAATGATATTGATCATTTAATGATGTTTGACACCCCTGACTTAAACAAAGACGTTTTAAAGAATGATGTTAGCCAATCTAAATTGGATGGACACAAAATTGAGACATTTCTCGAAATATCTTCTTTTGTGGTTCACAGAAGAGTCATGTACAGGTTATCAACAACATAAGGATAGACAGGATAGAATAAATTATATTTGAATAAACAGAAATGCTGATATTTTGAGTAAACTATGCCTTTAAGAAAACTGTCTTTAAATGGAATCATTCAAGCAGAAACACAAACACATCACTGGAGTACGTTGAACTGTGCAGCATAAAAGCAAGAAGCACACTGGAATATAAAAGTGTAGCCTTCCAAAAGCTAAGTTCTGTGGCATGCTTACGTTTCAGATTAAGGACAATGTGTCGCTCTTTTCATTGGAATTGCTTTCAAGCAAAGTCAAAGGCCTCCTTCACTTATGCTCTCATTCGGATTCAAGCCTTGTTGTTAATGAATTTACAGTAAAACAAAGATGTTTTGAATTTACCAATGACACTTTGCTGATCAAAGTCAAACATTTTGTCAAAACAATAGAAACAAAACAGATTTGTGTTCATAATATAAAGTTGTTAACTTAACCACACAGCTGTGAAGAGATTTAACTCAGATTGGCAGATGAAATTTTCACACGTGAATAACTACAATGGAAATTCCTCCTGCCCAGATTACAGTTTTTCTCGATTGTTTACACACAAATATTGGTACTTGAGACACAATGACCACAACATGTAACTCATTCACCAACCCCCTGAACCAATTGTGCTAAACTACAAGCACAGTTCCTGCTTTACACTCACATTGCAGATCTAAAAACACACTTTTTTCAAATCACTACACACAATTCTCTGCATTTGGCACAATTTTCGGGCAGAAAAATCTCTTGTTTTCACAAGGAACACACTGCCATTCAAATATCCACACTGACTCATCACATGGGCAAACACCTGTCACAAACGCCTATACCCCTTCTACAAGCTATGGAAGACACATGTGGAGATATAGCAGTTGATGCTTTTCATGGCTGGACTGAAAAACATTGCTTGTGATTTGGATGAGGTGCTGTGGTCAGACCCAAACCCAAGAGAAGATGCAGCATCGTTTTTTTACTGTAACTGTATACAGTAAATTCTTCTGTGGTTTTGTATGTACCACTTTGCGTTGGTTGGGATGTACAATGTACATTCTCTTTGTTGGAAAAATAAAATATATGTGTTACCGTGTATTTGTGTGTTCTGACTATAAAAACTATTTATATATTTATATATATATATACTAAAAATATTTGACAACACACTTATGTATGTACTTGTCTGTAGTAAGTGTAACAATGAACCATATAAAGAGCAAAGTCATTATGATGAATGGAGAAGTGTTTTCCATTTATCATAGTGTTTTATAAAGAGCACATCAGTGTTCAACTGGTTCTTATAAATATCTATTCATATGATGGTTTGTGTGTGTCATTTGAAAACAAAATACCATTTTGAGAAGAAAGAACATTGTTTTGAATGTGAAGTTTCATTTTGCAGGAGGAATTGAGGGGTTTTGCCCATTGTGTTATTTGATTTGTGTGTAGAGTTCTGAGAATATGAGGCATGCTTTCAGAAAATGTGTGTAAACACTTGAGAAAAACTGTAAACACATGCAAAATTGACATAACATGGCTGTACTAAATTATGACATCTTATGACAGTGTTTGAAAGGCACAAGGCTGAAATCTATTCTGTTTTGAATGTGTGGTTCACAGTTTTGACAGCAGTGTGTTAGCATTTGAACAAAGTGCTGTAAATCCACAGTGTTGTGCAGGTTGTGGTTAAAGTCATGGGAAAAGTGTGTAGAGTTTTGAAAACTGTGTTCAAGCAATGAAAACCGAACTAGAGTTTGGTCCACATGAACTGCTGCTGTGCAGACTGTAGTTAGAGTTTTGCACATGTGACTCCAGTTGTGCCCACTGTCGTTTAGCAATCGAAAAAAACTGTAAAACAATGCCATGGACAGATTTTTATTCCAAGATATCTAATTTTTTTTAACATAGAATGAAAACGATTTAAAAGCACCCCTAATGCCAGAATCACCCACCCGTGGATATGCTGTGTTGGATTCGATATGCCCTTGATGTGTGTCATGGCTTGCAAAAGTCCACTCAAAAGCAGCATGAGTCATGGTGCTGGCTGAGGTGACTGTCACTAAAAAGTAAATTAGAGACACAAATGTGGACAACAAGCTGATTTCATGGCATGTCTGTCAGTTTAGCTCTGGTAACACCCTCCCCATCAGATGCTACGGATGCTAATTAAATCTGAGAAGTCTATCCAGTCAAACGTCATCGGCCCCGTCTCCCATCACTCCCTGACGTGAAAACCTTTTTTGCCAAATATTTGGAGTCTCTTTTCCACCTTCGATATCTCACCGTTGTCTCCCAGGGTCTTATTTTCTCCAGAAGTCTCCGAGCCTGTCGACTGCGGTTCTGGTTAATTGGAAAGGACAGCATCTCTTCCAGCACCCAATAATCGCCCTTGACGGGGCCGGTGCCTGACTACCCGCAACCCCCCTCCCCTCTCCTCTGGATTTGACAGCAATCACATTTAACATACGCCAGCCTTAATTACCCATAAACTTGCCTGGATCAGCCTGTATTATCAGTGGAAATAGAGGCTGAGATATTCTTTTATATAAACGGACAAGTGTTACAAATCGCTTTTAACAGATGACTGAAAAGATCACAGATTACAGTTTTTCTCAATTGTTTACACACATTTTCTGAAAGCATAACTCATATTCTCAGAACTCTACACACAAATCAAAAAACACAAACACAATGGGCAAAGCCCCTCAATTCTCCTTCAAAATGAAACTTCACATTCAAAACAATGTTCTTTCTTCTCAAAATGGTATTTTGTTTTCAAATGACACACACAAACCATCATATGAATAAACATTTATAAGAACCAGTTGAACACTGATGTGCTCTTTATAAAACACTATGATGAATGGAAAACACTTCTCCATTCATCATAATGACTTTGGTCTTTATTTGGTTCAGTGTTACACTTACTACAGACAGTACATACATAAGTGTGTTGTAAAATATTTGTAGTATATATATATATATATATATATATATATAAAATAGTTTTTATAGTCAGAACACACAAATACACGATAACAAATATATTTTATTTTTCCAACAAAAACAATGTACAGTGTACATCCCAACCAACGCAAAGTTGCACATACAGTGGTGTACATACAAAACAACAAAAACATTTACTGTATACAGTTACAGTAAAAAAACGATGCTGCATCTTCTCTTCGGTTTGGGTCTGGCCACAGCACCTCATCCACATCTCAAGCAATATTTTTCAGTCCAGCCATCAAAAGCATCAGCTGCTATATCTCGACATGCATCTTCCATAGCTTGGAGAAGGGGTTTACACATTTGTGACAGGTGTTTACACATGTGATGAGTCAGTGTTAATATTTGAATGGCAGTGTGTTCCTTGTGAAAACAAGAGATTTTTCTGCCTGAAAATTGTGCCAAATGCAGAGAATTGTGTGTAGTGTTTTGAAAAAAGTGTGTTTTAGATCTGCAATGTGAGTTTAAAGCAGGAATTGTGCTTGTAGTTTTGCAGAATTGGTTCAGGGGGTTGGTGAATGAGTTACATGTTGTGGTCATTGTGTCTCAAGTACCAATATTTGTGTGTAAACAATCGAGAAAAACTGTAAGCACATCAATTATAAATGTCTGTGTATAGGAGTCATGGAGAGAGGGAATAAAAATGTTGCCTCAAGAGCAAAAAGGTTTGAGGTACGTGGGTTTCCTCTGGTAAGCAGGTTTTCCCTACAGTCCAAACACATGCAGGTCAGGTGATTTGGAGACGCACTTGTAAGTTTCTGCCCTGTAATGAACCAGCCACCTGTTTAGGATGCAACCTGGGATTTTTACAGTCATTTTTAATACATATTTAGACACATAATCCTAGCAGTGCGACGCTTTTATCCAAATTGACTTACAAAGAGCTCGGGGAGCAATAAGCGATATGTCATAAAGTTACAATGCCTATTTTTTCATGAAATATTACAGCGTTTATTGTAAATATGTGGGTCATTCTCTTTCTAAAATGTGTCTGCCCTCAAAATCTTTAGTTAAAATAAGAAAATGCACCTGAAATAACTATATTTTTTTGATGATGTTAGTTTGACGGCTTGGGTGGAGCATTCGTTCACTCCTCCCCTTCAACCGTCAGTCAGCTGCCAGTTCCATTTCAAAACGCAACTAAAGTTTTAATACATCCAATCAAGTCGCAGAGAAAGACGAAAGCCACGCCCACAATTTTTCTCATCAGAAATTCCATTCTAATGCGGTGTGTTTTTACAAACCAAATGATTGATAAAAAACATGATAGTATAGTTTACTCAAGAAAGCTAAGCATTTGAAATTATTAATAATTATCTAAATGTGATGACAAAAAATGACATATTATCATGGTTCAAATGAAATACAGTGGATTGCAGAGGTGTGCATTATTGTTGAGACTCACATGAACACTGTACAGTTGGTTTTGTGAGTCATTCCCTGTTAATGTTATTGAGCTTTAAATAATGGTATATTTTGTGTATGAACCCATGCAGGAGTGAAATACACAGCAATATTTACATATTATTTGACGGTTTATTGTAATAAATCTAAAAATCTAAAAGGTGTGCATTATAGCTGACACCCTTCATGAACACTGTACAGCTGGTTTTGTGACTATGAGTCATTCCCTTTAATTGTTATTGAAGTTAGAATGGTGTATATTAATGTGTAGCCTATGTAACTTTGGAGACGGCCCTTAAATTCAGAATTTCGAACATCCAACTCCAAAGTTTTTGCCAGTGGATAAATACTGAATTTGTAAATCTGTACATGCATAATTTGGCAAAACTAAATAAGACTTTGAAACTAGTACAAAAACACATGCCACCATGTTATTTTGATTCACGTTGTTGTCGGTTTTTTTTCAACTACAGACAGATATTTTTGTTCTAAAGCCATGGCCATTTGTAATGATGCATCACGCGCATTTCATCACCTGCCACGCGCTACATGACGTCCGAGACCGATTAAAGTATAATTAAAGATTAAAGTAAAGTTTTAAAAAGGACATTTCCAAATGATTCCTCTAAAGTTGAAACCACAACTTTAAAAAAAGTTTTTTTGTTACATTATAGTGTTTTTGATTCGGTACTTAAGGGGGCCCCCTGGTGGTGCAGGGGCCTTACGCAACCTGTGTATTCTGTCTATTGGAAGGATGGCTCATGTCGTCATGTAAAGGAGACTTTCATTCTTGAATGATTTATGTTACATTCATTGCAAAAACTGTTTTCTATATTAGCAACCAGGCTAAACGGCCAACTCAAAACATAGCTTGGACCTAAAGTTTTCTAACAAACGATTGGTTAACATACTATGATGTAGGTTTAACTCTAGTTTGTTGTAGTCATGGAGGACGAATGTGACACTTGAAACACAAAATAAATACTGTAGGTATTTACTGCAATGGACAATTTTAAAGCCAAAATCATTTTCTAAAAGGCTGTCCTGCCAACACCAATCACTGTGTGCGGTTCAAGACAAAAACCGCAAGACACACATTTGATTTGTGAGGAGATGGTAAAGCAACTTTATGTATGAATAAGATAGAATAAACCATACAAATTAGTGACCACGTGAAATACGTACAAATTCCTGTGGGATTGTGTTGAAAAGGGTCATTGATAACTTTTGCTATTTAATCATGAATTACATTCGAAATGTACTCTATGTGCTATGCTATGATGCTATTGCATTTAGCATTGTTTAAAAAATCGATTAGCTAACTAGCATGTCAGTTGCTAGATAATAGTTAAAGAAACAATTCACCCCAAAATGAGTACTCTGTCTTCACTTTCTCACCCTCAAGTTGTATAAATGTATTTGTTGTGCAAGAACACAGACATATTTTTGGAAGAATCTTTCAACCAAACAGTTCTTGGCCACAATTGTCTACGATAGCAGAAAAATGTCTTTGTTCTGTTGAGCATAAAAAAAGACGAATGTAGGAAAGCATGTAAGACAACTCGAGGGTGAGTAAATGATAACAGATCTTTCCCTTTAACCATGAATAGTTCAATCCAGTTGCTTAAACATGTATAAATCTTGTTGGGTTTACATAATTAGGAAGGTTTTCTATACATGAAAGTACAACTTATTGATTTATATTGATTTAATAAAAAACAACTTGTTTCAATCATGTGGGACTGATGCACACCATGCAAGTGTTTTCCCAGAAAATGTACAAGGCTAAAATTCCCCTGCCGATCAACTCTTAGGGGAAAATGTAGTTTTTAAAGAAGAGTGTTTACAGTCCAAGAGGGCTTCTTAACTTATTTTAACATCATAAACTGCTGTATAACCAACAAAACAGAGGCAGCGTTTCGGCCTATCTGAGGCCAAAACATCTGACAGGAGAATTACGCCCAAAGCTCTTGGTCTGAATTTTTAATTAAAGCCACAGATGTTCCCCAGAGCCACAAATCTGGAGCTAAACTCTGAGCTCAGCTTCTGCAAAGCTCTACAACTTGATCCGGAAACAGTAGGTAAATTACTGTCTCATACCATTAAAGCTATCAGCCTGCTGACTATAGTTTTTAGGAGGATAATAGAGCTATGAGCGAAGTTCAACTTTATGTTAATCAGGTTATTGAGAATCTCACTCGCTGCAGTGAATACATGCAATATCCTTAACCTGTACTGACACACCGAACGGAGTCGGTCATTATAAAGGACATTTGTCACTCTGTGAATAGACTCGGTTGGAAGCAGGAAAAGGGGACAAAGGTGCACACTTTGGTTCCCAGTAATACAAATGTACACACAAAGCAACATGTTCAGTCAAGAAGAAGTGTTACCGTTGTTTCCATTCAGCTTGACTGTTTGCCTCATTGTTTAGCGGTCTTTGTTCACGATCGCAATTCACATGGCACATATGTGCGAGCTCTGCAGGGGTCAGGTCAGTTGTGGAACATGGTCTTTTTTTTGTGAATACACAAAAGGAACAGAGAAAATTCAACAATTTGGTGATATTTTTGTGAATCTCATGGGGGAAACAATAGTTGAGTTTGAAAGGTTTATTTATATGTGTAAATTAGGTAAATAAGTGGCTCATAACCTTTAATACAGACAGTAGCGGGGATGGACACGAAGTGCTTTAGATTTTGGAGATCTTTTGACTGGTCTGAAAAATGTGACAAGAAGCTTGTCCAGAATGATGTCATAAACATCATTGATCCATTTAGGCAGAAATGAGAAACTGTTGGTTTTGAATGCTTATATCTTCAAAATGAGAATTTAGTGAATATTTTACAGTACATAACACTTGAATACTAAGACTCATATTCAAGCCAAAACCTCAATTTGGATATAATGACAACTTTAAATTCTTGAATTAAACATTGTTTTCTGTAAATACAATAACTTAAAATGTTAAGTTGCTGCGACCAAAAAAACACAATTTGATAGAATAGTGTAATTTAACTTAATAATTGTCTCATAAAAATCACTTTTATTTGCATAAAACATTTTAGAAGCAACTGAGACCAAGTTGACCATTTAAAGCTGCTGTGTGTAATTTTTTGGGGGGTCTATAGACGGAATGCAATATAATATACATAACTAGGTACTGTATATAAAGATGTGAGGTGTACCTTAAAATGAGCTATTTCTATCTACATACATCGTAGCCTGCTCTACAAACTGCTCTACAAAATGTGTTTCTTAAATACAGCTAAGTATGCCGTATAAGTTCTTTGCTCATTCGGCAAAGAAGCGAAAACGTGACAACATCTTCCTACGTCAGCCACCGTAATGCTTCAAAAGGGAGGGGTGGAGTAAGCCAGGGTTTGCAATTCGAAACCTCGCGGCTAAATTTCATACACTAAATTTGTAAAAGATCTTAAGAAACATAAAAGAACTCAATAAAGTCTCATGATGTATCAAAGAGCATCCAGCTATACTTAAATATTGACTATTGATTCTGCTTCAGGCTGAAATTCACACATTTTACATTTAAAAGAGGCTCAACAGAACATGTGATGTTCGCCTTCACACATGTCTGTGTAATCTAGCCTGAGGTTTCCAGCCTCCTCTGACATATGAATTAATCTCCTCCCGCTCATGTTTAAAAGGTCATCCTCCAGTGGCTCATCGCCGGATATTAAAGACGGCCGCACTTCCCTCTGTGCTGTTGTGCCGTGCCACATTTCTCTGAAAGATTCACAAAACCGCTGCTTTTGTAGAAGAAAGAGGAGCGCCACAGCTTGACTGTAATATGATGCTTTTGGGATTTTAAAGGTTAATGAATAATGACCGCTTCCTTTTGCTAATGACATAGTAAATCCATGTGAAGTTTATGGCGGTGTTTGACGCTTTCTTTTAAAGTTTATTTAAGCTGAACATTTGGAAAGATAGACACTCAAAATAATCTTTATAAAGCTGTTTGCGATTTTATACATATACAGCCACAGAAAAAAATTAAGTAACCACTCCATAATCTTTTCAGTTTTTCTTAATGTACTATTTATAACTGTACGTATACTGTACTTGTATAATTGTACACTGTAAAAAATCTAACTTGCAAAATGTTCTTCCTACAAAGATAAATAAGTAACTTGAACATATAATTTTTAGTTAAAGGAGTCAAAACAAAATGACCCTAACCATGTTTCTAACAAAGAATTTTTTTTTGACTGGACTTAGATTCTCAAGTTCTTGGACAAAATATGTCAGAAAGTTTTCCCAACTTACAAAACCGAGTATTTTGAACAAACAATATTGCAAGAGTTTAAAGGTCCCAAGATGCTCAGGTCCCAGCATGTTCAATTCTGTGTTTCTTATTTGTTTTTCAATAAGATGCTTTAATATGGCTCAATATATGCTTTAATATAGTTGTTAATTGTCTGACACATCCGGTATAAATGCACTCAACACAAACTGTTACACAGTTACAGTATCGGGCAAGTCTCTTAAAAAGTCATTAGTTAAAAGCTACTAGTAACATATTTTGATGTGTTATTAGATTAATATACAAATTAGTCTCTCCAAAAAGTATTTTATTATTTATTATTAATACTAACCTTGATTAGTTAAGTGATTCAAAGATAAACATGAAACGGCTCTTTTAATTCATTCAAATAAATCAAATAAAATCACATAGTTCGCAAGTAGTATTATTAACTGATAAAAGTATTACAAATGTGAGAATTATAAATGAAGGCACCGATTTGAAAGTTAGACTTTGAATTTTGATGTCAATTCCACTATTGCACACATATATTACACAAAGTGTTAAGTTTAAGTTAAATTTTTTAAAATGTATATTTTTATTGCTTTCGATAATTAATCTAGTTATTTGATTGTGTCATTTTATGGTATGTTTTATTTGTTTTTTGTGTTTTTATGATATCCTGCTTTTAGCTTTTGTGCTATATTAATAAATTGAATTAAAGCAGAAGTAACTGTAATTAATATACAGAAAAAGTAGAGTTATCGCTTATTTTAGTTTTTCAAGGTAAAAGTAATCAAATTACAGTAACTAATTACTTAGTAAGTAACACCCAACACTGCACAGTTATTTGATAAAAGTCTTGGTCTATATGAGAAAGAAAACAAATCTGCCAAAGACAAAGATAATATAATAAAAAAACTGAAAACAAAAATATTACATATTAGGGTTTGTACACTTGTTCCCCCTTAGTGCGCTGATAAATTCAATATGCTAACACATTATATTTCCAAGTCACTACAGTCACATTGCATTGAGTGCAATTCTCCATGAAGGTCATTGAAGGTTGTTTAGGTATTTCCTGGTTCAGCCTCAAAATCTCACAATAAGAAAGTAGAGGGGCAGAAAGTGAGCTTGAATCTTTCCACCACTTCTAACCTCTTACACACAACCCCCTACCAGATCTTCTGCTCATTTTCATTTGGGCATTTCTTCAGAACTCCAAACTCAATTGAACTTGTACCTTATCACTGATGTTTTCCCGCAAATTAGATGAGAGACTCACATAGACAGAGATGGAGAGAGTAGGAGGGAGACAGAGAGAGAGAGAGAGAGAGAGAGAGAGAGAGAGAAAAAGAGAGAGAAAGAGTGTGTGCTAACAAGACCCCAACTGTGAGGAGAGCAGATGTCGGGCTTGCCTGTAAAGATGAAATCGATTTTACAAATAGCTTCTTAGATATCCAGCCAGACTGAACTATATAGAGCTTTATTCTTTTTTTCGCTTACATAAAAACGCAATTCTGCAGTTAACATATCACTTTACAATCTGTAATACTCAGCACACACATCAACCTCAGAACAAGTGCAGTCAAATAACTTGTACCGTGATGGTTGATTTGTGTCACTCATGAATTTCTCTTTAAACATTCTTATCTGTTTTTCTCCTTTTTTAAAAGAAATTATTCATGTAGTCCTAATACAAATAGATGTCTGAATGAATGGGTTGCTTTCAATAATGCACATACATTTCTAATATTCCTGAATAATCATTGTCTTCCGTTTATTTTAATATACTGTATAACAGAAACATTGATTCACTCCCCATCACAGTAACACAGAGCAGACATAATAAAACACGCATACATAATGCGTGGCAATGATCCAATGCACCCGCGAGTAAACCGTCTGATATATTATATATTTCACATTATTAAAATATTTTTGATAATGTCAGAAGCACAAGCGAGAACAGACAACAGAAGACATTTTTTGAAATGTCTGAAACAGAAAGTGTGATGCGAGTTTGACGGAAGGGCCTTGGGGTGATGTCTTTCCAGCACAACGCGCTGCCTTTACTAACGTTTATTGTATCGATAAAATGCAGGACCAAACCAGACAGACATAAGTAATAAAATGAGACTGAGAACATCATCACTGGATTTATGATATGCAGTAGTTAAAATCATAAAGTACCTTTGTCAGGTTGCTGTCCCGTAAACAGTACAAACCTTAAATTAAGACCAAAACAGCAGTACTATTTTTATTAGTATTGCTAGTACTTTTCATTTATAATTCTGGACTTGAATATCCCACGTGTTACAACTGAATTTGGTAAGACTGCTTTTTGTTA
The DNA here is from genome assembly GCF_947034865.1 of Barbatula barbatula. Taxonomy (NCBI): domain Eukaryota; kingdom Metazoa; phylum Chordata; class Actinopteri; order Cypriniformes; family Nemacheilidae; genus Barbatula; species Barbatula barbatula. The sequence continues at coordinate 8,292,508 of NC_136769.1, forward strand.
TGCTGCTCCTTGGAGTTGGAATGTAGGAAGTCAAAAACCCAGAAGCGTGGAAAAGGCATATGAACAACAGAACAAAATATTGTTTATCGGCTGAACATAAATAGACAATATTGACTTGTTACTGGTACTAAGAATTTACATGTTTTCTCCACCAGACAGACCAAAACTTTGATCTAATAACTGTGTAACAGTTTATGTTGAGTGCATTTATACCCGTTGTGCCATTGTGTATTGCACTTACACTACAACATTGAACACACAACATTCAACCATGGAAACAATCAAAAACCATCATTCATTAAAAAAAGCTTTAAACACAACAGATAACTAACAGTAACAACAATATTTAAGCATATGTGACCCTGGACATCAAAACCATGTCGTTGTTAGGATCATCTGACAATAAATTACAGAGATACGACCGTTTAAAACTGCTGAGTGCCAAAAAATTAATAATATTGAGAAAATTGCCTTTGAAGTTGTTAATCAGAGGCACTGTAGCAGGCCATCCATTTACAAAAAAATAGTTTTTTATATTTAGGGTAGGACATTTACAAAATATCTTCATGGAACATGATCTTTACTTAATATTGCATCTATAATTTTGACGCATAATTTTTGGCTTTTACCTAAAATGTTCCCGTGCTACTTCACACTGGTTTTGTGATCCAGGGTCACATATATTAAGTCAGCAAGAACTAAAACCGTCATCTTTAAAAGAAAAACAAATAAGAAACACAGAATTGAACATGCTGCAATGCATTTTGGGATCTTTCAAACTCTTGCAATATTGTTTGTTCAGAATACTCTGTTTCAGATTTTCTGATGCATTTTGGCCAAAAACATAAGAATCTTAAGTCCAGTCAACAAATGAATCTTTGTTGGAAACATGGTTAGGCTCATTTTGTTTAGTATATGCTAAACAATCATTTGGCTCCTTAAAAAAAAAGAACCATGTTTTAAACAAGCAGCAGTTTTTCTCAAATTTGCTCAAGAACCATATGCACCATATAGGGGCATCATGAAAAATCTAAGAAAATATAAATCCAAATGATCAATGAACTTTTATGTATGAATATATGAATTTATATGAAATGGTTCAGATTTTGTAGAGTAACCTAACTATGCAAATACCACGCTGGGATTTGACACTTTTATACCAGCAGACTTGTTACCCTTTCTTAGGATTTTACCAATTGTAGCTTAGCTCTACCTGTGGCATTCTTTTTTTATAAACAAAATGAAAAGAATTGTATACCCGAGCGACTCTGAATAAATGCGAAGCATGCCAATAATAATATATTCTGGTAATATTTTGTACAGACGTTCAAAATATTTTAATGCCTTTAATGTTAAAAATGTTGCACTAGAGGCTATTTTTGGGCTTTGCATACCTGTTTTCTCCGTCTGTCAGTCATTCGAAGACGTGCCGGTGAATACTGGGGGATCTGTTCTCTTCTTTTCCCCCATGTTTCTGTGCCATCATAGATTTAGTTCAGCCCGCCATTTACTCAAAAAGAGAGAGAAAAAACATGTTTACTTTCTCAAATGCTGGCTTTCAAATGCAAATATCTTCTTGGTGTCATTTCTCCCTATGCCTGTTTTGACTTCTGCACAGAGATCGCTGTCTGTTAAAAATCTTCAAAAGATATATGATGAAGGGACTGACCTTTCTTTAAAAATATCTTAACAACACTTTACTCGCCTTGCCTTTTCTTCTTTGTCTCCTTTCTTCTCTCTTCAAACCTTCATCAATGGCCTAGACATTGACTTGTGGCCTCCACAAAGTGATTTCTCCCCTGAGATGGCTGTGTGTGTGCTTTTGTGAGAACTGATGGTATTGGACATGCAGGAAGCTTAGATACAATAACCCAAAAGCATTTGGTGTCAAGAGTGTGTCAGATTGTAAAAGGATTACGTACAGAGTTGATGGTCTTTTTGGAGATAAGATATCTTCAAGAAACAGGTACCAAGATGATTGTGGAACGCTGCAGAAATATGACAGAAAAGACAACTGCATAACAATAAAAATGTGAGAAATCTGATTTTAAAGTGCAATCATACTTGTATGGTCTAAATGACTGGTACAAGATCACATCCAAGAGTTTCAGATTTATATTTATTACTGCTAAATTTGTACTTACTGCAACATCGACTGAACTTCCAAACCTGCATCGCTTGCTTTCTCCTGCAGAACGCAGAAAAAGATATTTTTGTCATTGCTTCTAAATTAGAAGCCTACTTTGTAATTGCTTTTAAATTATCACTTTTAACTGCATCATTTATTTTGCATTTGTGTGTGATAAACAGTGGAGAAAACCTCACCTGAAATAAAATAAACAGAGAAACGAGAATTCTTGATGATTTTGTCAGTCCAGCCTGTTCGTTTAATGACTTGCTCAGCTTAAAATGGCATATTCAACAACATTATTCCATTGAGAATAATACCATAATCATTGACATTCCTATTCTGACATTCAACAACACAAAAACAAGTTTTTGAAGGAACCGTTTTTCTGCTAGCAGTATGCGCGTGCAGCTGGCAGTAACGTAACCTGTCTATACGTCTTAATATGACTCATATTAACATCTGTTCACCTGGGTTGTGGTAATATTAATGACTTAAATGGGAGGATAATGTGCTCACATCTCTGTACTTCAACCTGACTGCAAGTGCTAAAACAGTCATCTCCGGCTACTTTCGGTATTGATTTGTGCCACGTGAAGCATGAGTACAGTGACAGAAAGTGTCTTCGTGGTCCTTTCCAGATACAGTTAAAAGCCGGATGAGGCACTTTATCCATAAAATCATCAGCTCTAGTAACAGGCTTTGTGATTGTCGCCGCAGCAGGTTTATGGATCCATAGGCAAAGTCAACGAACTTATCTGCTGCCTTTTCAAGGCGACGATGCTCAGATTGACAAGAGAATGCGCTACGATAAGGAAAAAGTCACGATGACCTATGACGACCACACGGATCAAAGATGCAGCTTGCCATTAAGGACTAAAAGCGTCTAGGTTCACTGTCTCCGTTGAGGAGGAAATAAACACTTTTATCTTGTGACGCATTAAAGTAATCACTTATTCCTTGGCAACTAAAAGTAACACTGCCTGAGGGTCAATTCAATATTGAAATGTACTTTTTGTTCATAATTATTTATCCTTTGCTCTCTTCTGTACACAAAGGAAAATCTACAAATAAAAATATTACTTTTTTGGCAACGAGCTTGTCGTGTATGTTATAAGTACAGCAGGTGGTATTTATTTAAACAAAAACAGAGTAAAATGTAATGCGATCCTGTAACGTGATCCTTCAGGTTTTACTAAAGTAATATGATAATACATCGTGACGCAGAATTTTCTCTAGCACTAATAAAGCAGAACAGATCTTAACAAACCAGCCACATCACAACCGCACAAAACACAAACATGAGAATTCAAGTTTCACTCTCTACCATAAACTTTTCCCATCCAGTCCCATGCAAAGCATTCTGGGAGCTGTTAAGCCAGTTCAATCTCTGTAATGCTATAATGATCCTTTACTGTCATTAGCCTATTCAATTGAAACGGCTAAACGAAACACTTTTCATTTAAAATCTGATGTTGTCCTAGTTGCAACTACAAACTATAAGTTTAAAGTTCACTCTTTGTGACGTAAGGTTAAGTGATTAGACTTGTTCTGAAGTTTCTGAGAGATTCTTATCCAGACGTGCTAGGGTTGAATATAAAAAGGATTGGAGCTGACATGATACTGACAGCATATTAGTTAATGTACTTCAAGACATTAAGTCCTTGGCAACTAAAGGTCATAAGACAAAGTCTATTTCTCTAAACCTTTGATCTCTCTCTTTAGGGTCACTGTTAATCTTTTTCAACTTCACATGGACGGAAACCTGAATATCAACTTTGAGCTGCACAAGCACAATTTGAAACCTAAACTGGGACTTGTGAGCCCACAAACCGAATGACGTCAGGGTTAAAGCTTTTATCTCAGACTGCAACCCTCTTTGCATGTTTTGATATACGAGAAAAGCATAAATGCGCTGAACTGTGGATTATCCACAACGATCCACAGAAATCTTATCATGGTGGGAACTTTGTGGCAAAGTTTAACTGTGCACAGGGTTATTTTAACACGGCTATTGTAAAGTGACTGCTGACAACCCAAGTCTCCATTCGCATCCATCAAAACTCAAAAAGTAGCCAACACTACAGTCTACCTTAAATTATTTTATATTTTCCATAATTCCGCCATACAGGTTTGGATCGACATGAGGGTAAGTAAATGATGTTAGGAATTTCCTTTTTTGGGTGCACTGTCCCTTTAAGAGTTTAAGATTGGTTGACAAAATGAAACTCTGCACTGCTGTGAGCTTATGATGGAAACAGATATCCGTTACCCTAACAACAAAGAAAGAAATGATTAACCCTGTCACCAACCACGGCATGCTGTATAGATTTTTCTCTCATTATAATTCCTCTGTCAGCATCTTCACACAGTCAGAAACCAACAGAAGTCTCCGCTTTCATCCAGGCTGTTAGTCACTGTCTCCTTCTTTTCAACGAAGGAAAATGCCTGGTTCTGTTCCTCTGTCCAACTTCCATCCATTGCCAAACTGTTCTTTGACTCTGGAAAAGACATAGTCATTTAGTGACAACATGGAAAATATGAGTGTTAAGTGTCAAACAGCTTTGTGGGTGAACCAGTGTTGACAGGTGCTGAAACTTGGCTTTCGGGCTTCCATTAAATGCTAAATTAAGAATAATAGCTATGACTGAATTTACGCGACAGCTCTGATGCATTGCAAAGAGCGTTCATACGGAAATTTAAGTAAGTAGAAACATAAAACCAATCATATTACAGAATATTAAAGAATGATGTCTTATGATGGTCTATCATACGTATACTGTTGTTATAAAAACTGTTTCCTTTGGATCGGGAGGGGAGTTTTGTGATTCTGCCCTCCCGGCAGGAATTTCAAGCATTTAAAAAAAGGCATCTTCTGGAGTCTGTCTGTTATTTGCTACGGAGCAGGTTAGTGTAGGACGGCCCGGTTAGTCCCAGACTAAAATGAATGTTTGACCGGTCTTAACTGAATATAACTTGACCTGAAATATCTCAGACATATACCAGTGCCATGGTTCCAAATTCCTCACGGACTGACGGTGACGGAAGGATAGGCGACTCCTCTCCTTCTCCTGTCTAGGCCTCGGAACGGCACAAAGCCCTGCTCATAATTCTAAACCTAACATTAGTGGGGAATGGCGGAGTCATAACTTGGCACCACACCGGTTGGTTCTGTGCAGTGAGCAGCAGCACTTTAACTTAAAAATGAGATCTTACAAATTCATATGAATTATTTACAAATTTTCAAAACCTTCATTGTGTTAAACTTTAACAGAATTATTAGTGTGTATTTACAGAATCTTTTGGGTGGGCACTGAAGCAAACAGAACACTTCTAACAGGGGTCATGAAGAAAGCAGGATAATATGACAGGCAGTAAAATCAACATGTGTGATACATTCAGACATTTTGCACTTACCTAAGGACATACTGACAGGATTTCAAGCTTTAGTGTGTGAAATAAATTTTGTTGAACACACAGCCTTTTTCTTCTCATTAGGAAAAGACAGAAATAGTAATGAACCCTTTCTGTCAGATTTAATAAGTACGGCTTCGAAAACTAATAACTAAAAACTTTAATTATATTAACTAACTATAAATTATCCGATTCTAAATCACTTGATTTTGTTCACAACACAAATCCATATTAAAGGCAATCTCACCCGATTTAACTTGTTATTATTATAACATAATTTTTTTTATCTTGCCAATTTATGATGAACAACAAATAATAAATGACAATCAGCCTCAGCTGATGCCTTTAGCTGATAAAACATGCGTATCTGTAACAATCTATGAATCATTTCATATTTTAGATTTTGGTCATTCATATCATGATGCAGTCAGGTGTAACGTAAAATCGGTCGACTGATCTCACGGTCTCAAAGTGCCTCCAGTGAAATGTTTCCACCCCGTCTGAAGCCATTCTGAAATGATGTTGTCACTAGACAGTCTGCTGATCTCATAACGCCTAAAACCAATCTAACTGCCTTTGTCAATTCTACTTGAGCTCATGTTGAGCTCTTACCCCGAGGACGGCCGTTGGTGGAAGTTTCTCATGTGTACGAGATGCAGACAGATGGTCTTGTGTTTGTCATTGAGAGTTCTGGCTCAACTCCACACCCTGGCCAAAGTCCAACAACAGTCCCTTACAACTCTCATTCAAGCATCACTAAAAGATCTCACAGAAAAACTCTGATGCCCGGTTTCACTGACAGAGCTTAAGAGTAGTACCAGACTCAAATTAATGTTTGGCCTGTCTTAACTAAAAATAACTTGCCCTGACATATCTTAAAATATTCTCAGGATTCAGTAATATTTTTTTCTAAGGCATTTTTATAAAAGTGGCCTTAAATATTCTAATTTAACTAAGGTTAAACCGGGCCTTAAACTGCCAGTGCTTATCTAAAGAGATTTTATATTTCACACTTTTTTATACATTCACTGGTGAACTGAGTGTAAATAAATTTGACTTTGATGCTCATATGAGTTCGAATCTGGTTTGAGACATAATTTAAATTCTGTTCCCACTTCATCTCCTTAACTTCTTAAGTCTTTGCTTTTCTGTCAATAAAAGTGAACAGGCCACACTGTAAACCCGAATGTTAAGAATTATAAAATAAAGATTTTTATAATAAAATTGTACTAACTAAAATATTCCTGTAACTCATTTTTAATTTTGAGTAAGTTAAACTTAATTTAAACAAGTTAATTCAATACGATTTGTTGAGAATTAATTCAATTCCCAGCATGTTCTGTGTGAGACTGGGAAAAAGCCTTGTTAATGATGAATGTTCATTTATCTTGGTTATTTAGAAGAGTTTGAAGTATTTTAGGCATTATTCAGAAGAGTGGTGCTTATGCTTAGGTTGTGGGAGTTGCAATACCAGATGTGTTCGCTACATCACTCTCTGTGAAGGATGTTTGATAATTGTTGATGTAGATGAAATTTTTGGGTTGTCTTAAGACCTTTTTATTGATTTTACTCTAAATAAAAAAGGGACCCTGCTAAATGTTATTAAAAGAAATTAACATGCACGAGAACAGCAAACTCAAAACTTTATCGTTCTGCTTACTTAAAATTGGGAACATCATAACTCAAAACATTAGATGTAACATATTTACCTCAAAATGTTCACATATTACAACTCATTCTGGTTTACAGTGCAATAATAATGTGAAGAAAGTTGGATTGTAAGCGCCCTCCAAGAACTGCACTAAACCTTAAGACATTCTTTGTACAGTTTTAATCTCTGTGATTTAAGAAAAAAACATGACACAAGGCTTTAAGAACCAAACTAGAGTGATAAAAGATGACAACTTTTAATGTCTACATTTCTGTGAAATTCTAACTTCTAATCAGTCAGCCTTGTGTTTCATCCAACACTTCTCAGAACGTTATTTTGAAAGAGGTCACAGATCTTCCAGCTGTTAACTTCCATCTTCTCAGCTATGTAGTAACACAACAGAAATGATTTTAACAAGATTTTTGGAAGTGTCCCAGTTTAGAGAGACTTAAGCCAGGGTGATTCTAGAGTCAGCCCATTTCTGATAATGAGAGATTATGTGGATTTTCTTGCTGTAAATAAAATAAATTCACATCTTGACATGTCACCTTTGTAATAAAGAGAAACAAGAACACACCACAATCTAGACCGAATAGCCCACGATATTTCTTTAAAACAGTCTTTGGATGCACATTGGATCTGCCCACTGGGGTAAAAGTCCACTAGTTGGGGAATTTACTGTACACCAAATTTTGACAAACTGTTCCCAAGTCCACTTCACTTTGCTCTTAGTAAGTCACAAAAAGCATTTTGGGGATGTTAAGCAGAGTTTGTGCTTCCTTTAAAAGACAGAACATGATAAATTGAGAGCATCTTCCGGTTCTTCTCACAAAAAGTCAAGCATTTCTAAAATACACCATAAGTACACCAACGCTGGAAAGAAGAAAACCAGTGGGTTAAAAATAATACATTCTGTGCATTCAAATGACTAAATATCCCTAAATCGATATGACAATCGTCTTCATAAACATACCAAATAAATGTTTTGATTCATTTCCAAAAATGGAAAGTGTTTTCAGAAAGGTTTATTTTTAGAGGCGGAGTAAGGAAGAACCAAAAGGGATTAAAACAACAAAAGACTGAACGCTGCCTCAAGCTCATATTGGTTTGATCAGATGCTCTCTCACAATTGTTATACAGATGGCATTAAAAAACAATTCAAATGAACATGAGTGTACAAGATGAGGCAAGTTAAGTAAAGAAAATGATATTCTTTGTGCGGCAGGAAAATCTTCATACGCTAACAAATAAATCCAACCTCATTAGCATCAAGTCAGTGACTCAAGGTCCATCAATTTGAGACTTAGCTGGTGAGTTGCTTTAAATCAAACTGTGTCTGAGCACAACTCAATAAAACAATAGATTAAATGAAGTCACTGAAAGAATTTAGTCACAGAGGAGAGAAAATCTTCCCCAGCTGTCAGTCTGCTTACATTCGCATCTGCGACTCTCGCTGTCAAATTCCAATGACATGCCGGTCAGATATGATGGTGTCACAGTAGTCTTTATTCGTTTTTTTCATTGTGTCCTGATGTCTTTATTGGTCCAGTTCTCCGTCGTTTGTTTCCTTGGTTTCTAACGATTTAATATTCAGTTCAGGTGTGTCTTGTTTAGTTCAGGGTATTTAAACGTGCTGCATCCCAATCCTCATACTATCCGTCCTTAATAATATTCGATAGATGAATTAGTATGTACCAAGTGCCTACATACGAAATAATGAATGGATAATACCTTAATGGAAAGTAGAGCTGTATTTTGATGTATGTGACAGTTAATGGGCACAATGTTGTCTAAGCAACAACGGCCACTTCCTGTTAGTATGTCCCAGTGCGTGCATATTGTTTTGCTACACAATAAAATGTATAAACTTTTCCATTACAAAAACAGTACATACTTTAGTGCATAGTATAAGTAGGCGAACTGGGAGGCAGCTCCAGTCTTAGTTGATTGTCTGCCTTTGTTTACGTTACGTGTGGTTGTGTTTCCAGATTTGGGTTCGGTTGGTTTATTAAAGTACTCATTGGTTTATACTTTCTTTGTTGTGCGCTTGTTATACACAGCCAAACCCTAACAGATGGAAGTGTGTCAATATTTGTCATGATAGACATAAAGTAGCATTAAGACAGAACAGCTTTGAAAAATGAATTTGACAAACCTACCATTTAGCGACAGTGTTCTTGGTATTTACACTGCGCCTTTCCCCAATATAAACAGCAAGATGCTTGCTTTGCAGCCAGTGCTTATTAATGTAACTTGGCGTGCTCTAATCTAACATCTGACCTGTTGGGCTTTGTATTTTTGGTAAATAAATCCGTCACTGCCTTACTCGTCCAAATAGCTCTGGAGCGCTCGTGTTTCCTATTCCGTTATCTTAATTTACTGTGAAATGTCTTCAGGCCTTAAACTACCCCTTGAACAAAAGCATTTGCAGAAGAGCAGAGGATTTCACAAAAAACTAAATACACGTTTGTTTTAAATGCTAGCACCTTATTGAATGATTAAATGACTCTTATTGTGTAATAATGGGAACGTATGACCCTTTAAGAAGTGTTACTAGAATGGCATTAAATATCAAATAGAATATTCGTACTAAACTCTACACTTAGCTTCACATGAAATCTCAAATAAATAAAAACAAGAACAGAATGGTTCGTTTCATTCATTCTTTTAGAGAAAATTGAACCTGTCAATGATTTTATGAGCTGGGTCAAGATTGTATTTTAAGGCCCCAGGGAGCCATTTCAACTAATGGATTTAGACTAGACCGCTCCCAGATATATTGGGGTCCAAGGCGAGGTCGACCCTAGATTGCCATCACGATCAAACCGTTGACTGACATCATCAATCCAATGACCTCTAGCTCAGTTAAGAGCTCGCAAGAGTAATAGCACGCATCATGCAACATGAACCTGTATGTGGATGCTATATTTGCATTATTTCCAGTCCAAATACATCAATACCGCTCTGCTTAGTAATATTGATTCATTTAGCAATCTTTCTGGTTACAAAATCAACAAATCTAGAACCAGAGTTATAATTTACCTTCTGAGGTTTTGCCTGACTCAATGTCTCGAAGTGTTTAGTGGTTTAGTGTATCTTGGTATATAGTATGTATAAAACACGGACACAATGTTTTTATAGCACTTGTTGTTTACAGATGAAGGAAAAAGACCTGAGATTTTCTGATCTAATAGTTGCTTGACGTTAAAAATAGTATTTGATTGTCAGTCCTTTGCATCTTTAAGAGTAGATTAAACAGATAAACATTCATTTATGTTATTTTAGAACTATGACAACAAAACCATTTAACAAGGTATTGCTGTTTGCATTTTTCTGTTCCTGTATATTGTTTAACAGTGTCATGTATAACAATTATTTTTCACTGTGCCAACAAGGCAGATTTATAGCACATGAGTCATTTTTAATCTGAGCTACAAAAATGCAACGTCTCAGTTAAATCTTTTACAGCTCGTGTTAATATATGACAATGACCTCCACCAAAGGGACATCTGCAATCCATTGTTTCTTAATTTTTCCTAAGGACCACAGCCAATGTTAATCCATCATGACTATGGTTTTATATAAAACAGCCACAGTAAAGCATCTTTTCCCCTTTGGTTTGTTCACCAGCGTCCCCTGAGGTTTCACACCCCAACTGAGAACCTAGTGCAGCTTGAAATGACCGCTCACCTGAACAATCATCTGAGGTGTTTTACCTGCTGGCTTGTTCTCCATACGGTCCACCACGATTTCGCAGAAATTCATAACCCATTTAAAAAGTGGCTAATTTGTAGAAGAACAATTTGAGTAGCATAAAATCAAACTATTATAACAAGCTATTTTGAGCCCCTAAACCTAAACACCACTGACATGGAAGCAAATCTTACTACAAATGAATAGAAAAGTTATATGGATTCAAAATGATATGAGAATAAATACAAGAGGGCAGAATTTTTTTTTTCATTGTTGGGTGATCTCTTTAAGAGAGAGGTTTTAATAGTAATTTTACTACATTTTCCAGGGTCTTTCTGAACCCCTTATTTATACAGTAACTAAAAGATCACAGCGTAAGGTCTCATGTTTACTTAAAAGAATCTGCAAGTATTCCACAAATAATTATATTCATTATGAATAGTAATGACAGCTTTATCATGACTAAATGTGAAAAAGTTGAGATTTAAACATCATCTGAAAGCTGAATAAACATAATCTTTAGTTTCCATTGATGTATGGTTTGTTAGGACAGGACAATATTTGGCTGAGATAAATCTATTTGAAAATCTGAAATCTGAGGGTGCAAAAAAATCGAAATATTGAGGAAATCCCCTTTAAAGCTGTCCATTAGAGGCACTGTAGAAGGCCACAGGTTTGTTTTAATGCTCTCTATTGGCAAACCACTGTAATGACGTTGCGGAGAGATGAACCTGAAAGCAGAAATTGTAAGCTTTACAGAGATACCAAACTTGAGTGTTTAATTCCTAAAGAGAAGACACAAGCAAGTGAAGTTTGTAGGCGTGTTTCCAGCTATTTTATTTCATGATGTTGCTGCATTCACTCAAAAATAAAGTTTTTATATATTTGCAGTAAGAAATGTAAAAAATTTGATGGAACGTGATCTTTACCTAATATCCTAATGATTTTAAGCATTAAAGAAAAATCTATAATTTTGATCCATACAATGTATTGTTGGCTATTGCAACAAATATACCTATGCCACTTATGACTGGCTTCGTAGTCCAGGGCCACAAATATAGTATAGCAGTTTGGTGCTGTGGCAGTGCGAAATTTAACAAACACCTTGGAGACTCCAAACAGGCTCTAACAATATGACTTTCAATGTGCTGTTACTCTCCTACGCTACACCAGATCTGACTTCCTGTAAACCAGCTCTTTTCTCAAAGCCTCACAAGATTATCTGACATTCCCCATCTGCAGCTATCGACCAACCACAGCAATTTAATCTGTGAGGCAGTATGACCACTAAAACGCAAGCAGGGCGCTTGGAGTTGTCAGACAGATAAGAGATGTTTTCATGGTAAGGCCTGCGCTCTGAGCATTTAACCTTCTCATGGCCCCAGCTCTGAGCACAGAGAGAGAGAGAGAGAGAGAGTGAGAGAGAGAGAGAGAGAAAGAGAGAGAGAGATAAAAAAAACGACATCAGAACATAACTATTGTGTGACATAGCAAAAATGTAGAAAAAAGCAGTTTACTATACATTATTTTATATTTGTAATATAAAATAGTATTTGAGAGATTTATCTCTATTGTTTTTGTTTCAAATTGAACATTTTTGCTGTCACACCATAAAACACGCGTACACAATTATTTATACAATACAATGTCTACGCTCGCATGAGAAGTGTTCACAAAATTTCAATGGATGTATAGTCTATAACCTTAAATTTCACATAATGGAATCATAAATTAATCTGCCAATCTGAGTCTCGTCTTCTTCTGGATAGAAGTCTAAATATAAATGTGGAGGTGAAACAACTACCTTTCCTCTGAAATCTGAAATAGTTCAGGTAAAGTTGACCCTCAGAGAAAAGAAAACCGATGAAGCTTTTCCATAAGAAACGTGTAAGATCGCCTCTGCCAGAATAAAATCTGCTATAGGATTTTAGTCTAAGCATTACTGTAGACATTTAAAGAGATTTACATCTGGAGAACACAAATACTTGTTTATTGGCTTTGTGACATTCTAATTGCTGCCAAATTTAAAAACAATCTGATAAAATGAATTATGATGACATAAACAGGAAGTCATCATCTTTCTGGATGTTTAAGAGGACACTGCGTACTTTGGGCATGACACCAGTTAAAACATCAAGCAGGCAATAGGGACTGTTCAATGCAATTAGAGCATTTAAATGTGTCACAAATGTATGCTAAGATCTCCAGAAGTGAATTTACACCAAACGCGCTGCATATTTTCAGTTGATGTGCATATTTACAGGGTGACATCAAGCATTAAATATGCGTTTATCCTCATCTCTTTGTTGACAGATTTATGTGAAAGTCTTGTAATGTGGGAGGGACAAATCACAATGTTTTCACATCAATGTCAGATTTATGGTCTTGGATATTTTTATGACTGCCCAGAAATGTCGAATTGATAGACATAACGGGCATCTATAGAAGCTATTTCGGGTCGTGATGGGTCCTCAAGCTCTGTGATACATGCTCAGATTATTATGACATCTGCTGTAAAATAGGTGTGATGTTAGAATATCAAATCAGGTTAAGCAAGAAACAATTAAACATATTGTTTCGAACTGAATACATCACCTTCTATTTCTGCTTCCCATTTTGTAGTAACCATCTGCAAAGCATCTGCTGAAGTCCCTCTCTCTAAAGGACTTGTGCCTCATTCTCAAAATGTTACCTGGAAAAAACAAAGCTGTCTGAACATCACCTAGATGTGTATACATTGTTAAACAATGTATACAACGCACCCAAATTAACTACACTTTTAGCTGCCGCCATTCGTGATTCAACAGCCTCATGTACAGCAGATGAAAAACATGGCACATCTGAGGTGACAGACTGACTTCAACCAGAGCAAGTGGTGAAAATGAATTGAAGGTCATTGAAAGGGATTTATCTTCTCAAACTAACATATCAAGAGCTCACCCCACTCTGCCTGTTAATATTATTGTCAGCATTTTAGTCTTGGGTGAGATCCTATATTGTTCAAATCTAAACTCTTCACTGACTTTCAAGTCTTATAAATGGGACATGTCATTCCAGACCTGACTTATTTTGAAGAACGTTGATAACCAAACAACACTGGACCCCATTGACTTCCATTGTATGACCACAAAACCACCAAGATGTTTATCAGAATGTCTTCTTTGGCAAACAATTACAATAAGGTAGCATAAATGTCAGAGAAACCAGCCTTTTGGTGGAGCTCTGCAGCCCGTCTTATGCCAAGAACATAGGCCTGTGATGTATGAGTAAAGTTCAGGCCTTTTAAATTCTCCCAGTCGTGCATGAAGTCCATTGTATCTGCTTTGCATTGTAGCTACATTACCACGCATTGAAAAAAAGACACAATTGGGGATTAAAGTGAAACCGTGTGCATATATTAGTAATGAGTAAACACAGATATATCAATCTGCTGTTGTTTTGGATCCATTTTTATGTGTTGGTGGTTTTAATGAATTTCGAACGCCACCGCAACATCATTTTTAATGCTATTGAAGAAGATTGTTTGCAAAAGGATTATTGCACCTGTAATCAAGCCAAACAAATCCATCCAGAGTCTCATGTCAGGTTAATCAAACAATTAAATCAAAACCGTCCACATCGGATTATACAATTTATACTAATGGATGCTGTCTCGCGGGCGTTTATTTCATTTCGAATGAAACCCAACCTTACATGACCCATTTAAAACATTTTATCACAATTTCCCCTTGATCCAAGCAGTGTTGATCTTTCAGCGCGATTTAGTTTTACAATTATTAAAGCGAAATGTGTTTAATGAACTATGGGTTAAACTCACTATCCTCTGTGTGTGTGTGTGTGTGTGTGTATCTGATCTCCCAAAAAAGGATTTTTGACTTGGATTGTAAATACTTTATAAAATCTCTCCAGCTTTGCTTGAAAAGCTTTCAAGTATTACAACACTACACCACAGGAAGAATCTTACGCAAGAAATATGCAAGAATTGAAGAATTTCTCAATGCCAGGTGTTGTTTCCCAAAAACTGTCCGAAGCAATAAAACACACCTGGGTTTATCTCACGCGAGTTTATTGGGTGTTTGTACCTGAAACATACCATCAAACTTTCTGTTTTTGGAACGAACCTGCTTTCAACACCTGTCCTTTAAATGTAATGGTCTTTGTTTTGGTTCGGCCTGATAGTACCTGATAGAAAGTGACGTACCTCTGATAGCTGGGCCTTTTAGGGTGCTTGTATACCTTGAAGCACATCTGAATGTTCTTGGATTCAGTTAAAGGCAGACTTTGTTATAGATGGTCTCAGCTGGTAGGCATGCAACTCTTTCTTCAGCACAGGAATCCAGACGAGTCGTTTGTACGCCAGTATATATCCCATGAAAACAGAGGGAAGTAAAATGCTACAGGACCCCTTTCTATGAAAAAGGTGTCAAAACGATAGAGCGCTTTTCATTATAATGAGAAACACCCAGGGAACCTGAGCATGTAGGCAACACCACATTCTGAAGAGATGCTATTTTGAGCCATGAATCAGACAAAACGCTATTTATATGGAAAAGGAAAACAAATACTTTACTATCATTTGACAGATCGTTTTTCTCCGCACTTTGTTTTGTCAAAACTAGAACTTTTATCCTCAACAAAATGTATCCGCAAAGAGCTCATATGTCAGTTTTTACACAAAGAAGGATTAGAGCATTTCTATACATGCCTCTGAAAGATGATGTAATGACATATGTAAGGGATCAAACTCTTTCTCCTTTCGAAGAACTTGATATCCTGCAGGTGACTTGTGTTTTCAACCTACTGTAGTACAGCATGTGTGCATGTAAACATACCATGACATTTTTGAAAAGGAAAAACTTTATCAGCACAGTACCATATGCCTTCAACATTTGACTCTTTGAGTAGTTGATTCATATAAATTTCTGTACAGTTCCTAAATTCTCTCAAACATCAAACATAGTCATAAAATAAAGAGAAACAAAAGTAATACATAGAATGTTCTTGAAGCCTTGCAGAATGTGACAGAAAATGGCAAGATTGTCTCACAGATTCACGAAAAAGCTACACATTTACATTTTTCCCCCATTCCGGATATTAATGTTATGGATACTTACATAAGTCACGTGTGCGGTCTTGTGTATTCTGACCTTTATTTAAATAGTGAGATAAATATATATTTTCTGTGCCATATATGTATAAATAAATATTTTCTTTTGTACACTTTCACATGAGCGACTAAACACAACAGACATACCCGAAAAAGAACTCTTATTGACATCGTGTTACAAATACATACGCATGTACCCGTTCTTGCCCCT
This sequence comes from Barbatula barbatula, assembly GCF_947034865.1. NCBI lineage: Eukaryota > Metazoa > Chordata > Actinopteri > Cypriniformes > Nemacheilidae > Barbatula > Barbatula barbatula. The sequence continues at coordinate 8,308,712 of NC_136769.1, forward strand.
CTATACATGCCATGACTTTGGAAGAATTTCACTTTCTCTAAAATAATGAGAGCAAAATAAATAACAGAAACGGACGGCAGTGTTGCTTCTGAGAAATCTAGGGGTGAGAAACGTACTCTCCACGTTACTTCACTTACAGAAGAGATAACATTAACAGATCAAAGTAATACTGAAAACTCACAACTGACCTGACCAAGAACGAGTCTGAATCCTTACTTTTGTGCATTAGAAGTATGTTATTAAATCAGGAGTCATAAGAAGAAACTGTCTTTGTGTATCTTTAAGGCATGTTTGAGGAACCGAATGGAACCTCGCTGGTATGGAGGACAATGTTTTCTATGGAATGATAATTGATGGCTTTTGTATTTTCAAGCCAAAATGAAAAGAAAGATAAATCACATGATTCAGTAGCAGAAAAAAGTAGGATACTAAATACAGGCCACTGAATCTCAGACAAAAACATTTTATCTCTTGCTGTCAATCCATAGTATAACTATCTTGAATTGCAAACATGGTTTTGCAACACACTTGTTTCACGGAAATTCGTAACTTTTCTACAAGCTGCCTTATACGTACGATTTAATTTCTATGATTTAATTCTATCTGCATTCACCCAGTGATATTAAGTTTAGGTTTGGACCTTCATTCATGCTTTTGTCTATTAAAGGTGCTGTGTGTAATATTTAGGAGGATCTATTGACAGAAATGTTGTATAATATACATAACTATGTCTTCAGAGGTGTATAAAGATCTTACATAATGCAGCGTAATGTTTTTATTACCTTGGAATGAGCTATTTCTATCTACATACACCACGGGTCCCCGTACATGGAATTCGCCATTTATTCTACAGTAGCCCTAAACAGACAACCTGCTCTACAGAGAAGCGAAAATGCGACAACATATTTGTCCTGTCAGAGCTGCCGTAGTGCTTCAAAAGGGAGGGGGGAGTGAGCCGTTGGTTTCTATTCACAACCTCACCACTAGATGCCGCTAAAATCTCCACATTGCTCCTTTAATCGTACATTTATGTCTGATTCTCATTCAAAACCACCAATATGTAAAAAGTTACGTTCTCCCATGAAATCATGTTGGTTTTGACTTTCTGAAGAGAATGAAGACAGTGCTTGCCCATGTCGGTTACTTTTAGGAACAAGTCAAAAAGCCAACTTTTGTTCAACATAGCAAATCTGACTAGAAAAGGAACAGCATACCTGTCGTCAACAAGCATGATGTATCTTCATATCATTAAAGTTGCGGAAAGAGTTTGGGTTAAATCCCACATATTTTAACATGAAATAAGAGCTTGACTAAAAAACCCTGCAAAATGAATGTACATGTAATTCTCTCGATCTAAAAACTGTGGCGCTACTGTTCCAAATTGAAATGAATGGTTCTTTAAAATATACATGGAATTAGCTTCTTACTGTGGTACATGAACAGATTAGACACGGAACAAACTAATGGACACTAGATTACTGCTCCAGCAAACATCTAATGCACTACACGTAACATATTTAGATAATTTACCATGTATATAAGTCTCTTTAGAGGGCATTTTTACCTGTAACCCTGTTTCAATTGTAAAAGCTGGTTACTATTAAAGTGCTTTAAATAGTGAGACGCAGGCTAATGTAATATGTCTGTGCTATGAAGCCCTAAGGCCAGCACTGCTAAATCTGACCCAAGGTGACAGTATTTCACATGCACTAGCAGACAGAATTAAAGTTGTACGACTAAACAAAGCTCCTCTGCTTTGCTATTCAGCGATAAGATATTTTGATTTCCTTTTATATATTAATTGAAGCGATTGAATCATGCTTGCTATTTTAAATGAATTGAATGTGATAATTGTTTATTTTATCACTGGCATATTTGGCTGGATTTCATTACAGGCCTTTTTAATCAGTCATACTGTGCTAAACAGAAAAGTAAATGCAGTGGAAAAACCAAATGTTTTATCTTTCCACACTAACAGAGAAAACTGCTTAATGTTGGAAACGTATACTGTGTTAACACCAAGCGCGAATTAAGCGATTTGCGTGAGTAAATTACATACAAATTCAATGCAAAGATGCGAAAAAACAAACTCGCATCAATCGCATCTTCCGCACAAGTTCATATTCATCAGCTTTAAAATAAAGCATTTTTATCTGCGAGTAATAAAGAGCGAGGAACGCGATTGTTCGCGTTTGCTGTGAACACAGCATTACTGTATCGACCTTGGTCAAGACACTGTAGTCTTAGTCTTAGTACCATCCTAAAAACATTAAAACAGACCGTGTTTTCCGGTTTACTTGGAGAAACATGAGATTGGTCCTTTTTCGGAAATACATAAAATAGCAATCTCCACAATGCTAGCTTAGTACAACTCATATGTACATAACTATAGATGGCTATATCATACATATGGCGATTCTAGACGTGTCCACAAAAAGCACGGATGAAGTGCATGTTAAAGGGATAGTTCAACCAAAAATGTTAATACTTTCTTTCTTGTACAGAACTCAAATGGAGATATCATGAAGAATGTTGGTTACAACTGCGGTATCCATTTACTTGCATTGGTTTTGTCCATACAAAACAGTATCACAGTTCTTCGCTTACCAACATTCTTCAAAATATATTTTTTTGTGTTCAGCCAAAGTAAAAACGTGATCCAGCTTTAAAATGACAAGGGGGTTATTAAATGATGACAGAATTAACATTTTTGGGTGAACTATCCCTTTAAAGCTGGATATGCTGAAGCCTTTATACAATTCTAGCACAAGTGTGTTGAGAAGGTCATAGAGGCATATAAAGGTCCTGAGTCCGTTTTTTTAAATAACCTTGCTCTCCTTCTATCCCTATCAGCTGTGATTGATTGAATCCGTGCAGCACAAAAGGCATCGTATCTGTTTTTAGTGCCGAGTCAGCAGTGAGCGGTCACAGGACGCGGTCATCGTTGGCTCAGGCTTAGCGAGAATTTTAGCACAAGGATGTAGGTTAAAATAAGCTTGAGATTTGTTTTGACTCGCTCATTCGGTAGAAGCAGATTTGACTTAAACTGACATTAGATGGGACAATGAAACGGAGAATCTGGTCCTGGATCACGGCAAAAAAAAAGCTAATTTAGAGACGTTTTTCCTTCACGTAGAGACTAGAAAGAAACAAATGGTCCACTGCCAAAACAATCATCAGTATATCTGTCTTGATTTTAAGCGAAAAAATGCTGATTTGTTTTAATCTATTTGGGTAAAATAAGAACAAACCCAAGCATTGAAATCCCTGAAAATATCCAAATTTGACCAAATCATCATATATTTTGTTTAGAAAAAAAGATTTTGACATTTTTATGCAAGAACAAGACAGAGGTAATGATTAAGAATATGCGATTTCCTTGCTGTCCAGAATTCAACACCTAACACTATGACATCAATAACAATAGCACTACCATAAATGTCAAAATGCAGCTTGATTGTAAGAAACCGTAGAGGTTTTTAAGGCTGTTTTGCAGGGCGGATGTTAATGCAATCCAAACATAAAACATCCTCAACTTAGAGTCATTATGATGTTGTCTCCAGCATCCCTGGCATCTAGTGCCCCAATCATCTCAGCTTGAAAATATGAGAATTTAGAGAATAAAAGTAAAACACAGAAAAAAATAATTGAATACATTCAATCGCCTGCTTCGCTATAAATGCAAGACAAATCTAGCGTTGTTCTTGACCTATTATTTAAAAGAATGCGTTGTGTGTTTAGCTTGTGGGTCGTTCATCTCAAAAGGGTTTCGTGAAGGTCTTCTGTTCCTGTGAGCTTCCTTATTTCCCTGGGGTTCGTAGATCCTTGAGTCCCAGGATGCAAACAAGCATGGAAACATCAACATATACCGCTCATCTTTGTAGAAATTGTTTACAACATTTTGTCCCAGAGGAATTCCACAATACAGCAATAGATTCAGTCGTAATTTCAAAGCGCTTCCATGTTGGGTGAGTTTAGTCACAGATGTTTTTTTGGGGAACGACTGGGATCACTATTTGCAATCATTTGGACACCATAGAGCAGCAAGGAAAGTGTAACAAAAATATATAATCACAATCTGAACAACCTAAAGAAAAGTCTGTCCGCCATATCCAGTTAAAACAATCGATAAAGAGCGTTCAAGGAGAAATCCGAGAGATATGCAGTTCGTTGAAATCAGTCATGTTTCCAATTATGTTTGAACGGAAACTGCTGTTTTAGTCTTTTTATGTGATTCTATTAAAACCACTAACACAGCTAATACACTTTATGGCCAAATATACGTGGACACCAGAACACACTTTCATTCCCAAAACCATACACATTTTTAAATGGTTGGTCCTCTCTTTGGCATCTGTTATTTTGAGACGCTTTCCACAACATAGGTCCTGGGATTCGATCCTGTTTAGACACTGATGTTCACTGATGTCGGGTAATGGGAGTCTGGCAGTCTGTGTTTAAACTCATCCCAAAGATGTGATGTTTGCACTTTTGGCCAAATTTCATATTATCATAATCCGATCAGAGTTCTGGAAAAAAGTTAGGAATACCTTCTTGCGAAGTAAGGATGAGAGGAGTTTATATACTGTATTATAACTTTGGCCATCGAACAAAAAACACCCTGATTGTATGTATTCATCACCTGTGCCAAGTTTTTCTTTTCTTTCTGAATAAGACCACCAGCGTTTGTGTTCTCACAAGGCGGACTTAACTTGACTTCAATCGCTTAACTGTGTACACAGTTGCTGTTCATGTGTGTTCAAGCGGAGGATCATACCCTGTTTGGCCCTTAGCTGTTATCCCTGGGTTCTGTAGAAGGTGTGGAGGGTTAGCTTAGGATGGTAGACGAGAAACGAAAAAGAAACAAATTACTTCTGCTGAGGTCAGACAGCGGACGACTGTTTAATGCTGTGGAAGCTGACCCGTGTGGGGGATGTAGGAATGGACATGGCCCGAGCCACCCGCGCCCGGATGGAGTGCTTGTCCTGCCAGCGATGCCAGCGCTTTCGTACGGCTGACCGCACCTAAGAAAAAAACATACAAACTAACTATAATTTTAAATTCAGCATGCCTTTAAACTGCTTTACACTTTCCTACAAAATCACACCGAAAGCTGAAGATATTAATCATAATTATAAGCGTACGTGATGAGTTAGGTAAAGAGACAGTATTTGTTTATTTTTAACAAAAAAGTCAAAAATTGCAGCTTTCATAAAAAATGCTTATATACATTAGTCACAGTACAAACCCACAATATGTATTTCAGTATAACTCTATATAAACGGTAATGTTCTTTTAACAGGACTAATGTATCATATCATCTGATTTGTGGGTGTTAAGCCTGAAGTGTAGTTCCCTTTTTACGCGTACGTGAGGGACAGCTTAAAGTGCACCTGGCGCAAATTTCGTCATCAGAATAGTATGCACGTACTGTACACACACTGCCGGAATTATGTTACCATTCATAATAAGTATGCTCAGGTCGCGCATGCGCATTCAATTTCTTTAATTCTTTCATTTCTTCAGTAATCAGTTTAATCACCAGATGGCAACATGTCCTGGGAGCATCAATTCGAGGTAGTAGAAGAAAACCTGACCCCTTTAGGACCGGAGAGGTATTGCGTTATGTGTCAATATTATATATGCGTAATGATTTGAAGGACGTATACTTTGAAAGGCTGTGCATTTGGCTGTATACGTACACTCGCATAGATGTAAAAAAGGAAGTATGCCACAGGCTTGAGAGAGTGAGTATGTGTTTGTGTATGTGCAATGTTTGTGAACGTAGTATGGTTGCTTTTCTACTAATGGTTGCAATGTGAAGTGCTACAACTGGTCACAGGTCAGCAGTAAAGATCTACTACTAACAAAAGCTGATGTCAACATCAAACTGTTAACATTTATATTATACTAATCTGATAATACTCCAAAAATGAAAAGTGTGGCACCATAGCAACCACACATCTCTCTCCCGAACAACTAAACCTTTGGCATTTCCCTCAGCCGATGCTGTCAGAGAAGGTTAAGAATAACCCGTTAAATAATCTGAAGGATTCACTTCACTATTTCATGAGATAAAATCTACACTGAGCAGAACTGCATTGTAAGAGGAGTATCATATTGATTTGCATTAAGAACTAAAACTAGTTTCAAGCCACAGTAGATGAAGGCAATAGTCAGTTATACTATTTATTAGTCACTAGTCACAATTTATTAAACCAAAGTCGGATTAGAGTACCGGAACTTGAAGTGACAATGTTTCACACCAGCTCATGAAACAGTCTGAATTACTTTCCTGTGTCCATGAGGTTCAAAAGGTTATTGTCACATCAAAAGAAAGCACCAAAGCTCTGGTGTTCTATGTCAAGTGGAAGGATTCAAAAGATGAGCCCTCGGGGTCAAATTTATATGCAGGGATCAAAAACCAATCTAGAGGAGTTAAAAACAACAGTTCAGACAACAAATGGGGTTTTGAAGCTTCGCTCTGAGAAAGAGATGTACTCTTCCCGCATTGCTTATTCTCCGTATTAAGCGAGAAGGCCTTCGGGTCAGAGACTATAGAGTTCAAATGCAGCTTTGGAATTTGCTGAAAATAATCCCTGACATGAATGTTTATTTTTCACAAAAAAAGTGAATTAACATCATTTAACATCATAACATAAGTCATTATAACAGAGGCAGTATATGTCTGGAGATTATTTTAAGGTTCAACAATGGATATGTGTTAACAAGTTTGCTGATTTGATCAAAATTGATTATTATCAAAATGTTAACTGAAAATACATTTACATATAGGCTACTGTATAACCGTTTCTGTATGCTTTTCAACCAAGCCTTTCAATTAACATACTGTATATAAGGGGGGAAGGCTGTTTTATTCAACTACTGCATAAAAGGAGTGTTGTCGTGTATTGTGACACAAACTAATGCCAAATGTTTTAACTGGTAATGATCTCAGTTCAATTTTGCCACATTTAAGCACAAATCTACATATATACAGCATAAGGCTTTGTGAGATTCTGATTTAAAAGGATTTATTTTTATTTTTGAGTGTATTTGTCCTTTAAATGCTGTCATCCCATGAGCGATTTGAACAAACAGAGACAAAATGACCAAATAACTGGTTCAATAACAGCCTCTTTATCGTGTTATCTTCTTTACTGATGCGCTTCCAAGCCAGATCATTTCTCTGTTTTCCTTTGACTTTCAGTGACTTCCCTCATTGTGTCAATGCAGGTGTAACTTGGTACTGCTGTTTTTCAGTTCTGAACATACTTTGCGGAGCCAAAGACTTCATCTAAACTATCAAAGTGATGATGGCTTCTGTGTTTTTTGGAAGACTTGCGTCTTACAGCGTGGAGTCCTTTTCATATGTACCGGGAACAGATCAATGTTATCGCTTTGACTTTAAGCAATACTGTATACTCTGCCCTTCTCTGCTGTGCTTGTGTATTCTGATATCTATCTGTGATTCAGGGTGACCTCAGATACAGACCCATACTTTTCTGTCTCCCTCTGATATGTTCACTGGATAAATTGACAAGGAAAACAGCCCGAACTGAGCGGATCCCGTATCCATTTTCAACAACCGTAAGCACGCCACGGCTTCAGGGAACAACATGATGCGCACGATGGGTTTGTGCTTTCGATCCGGGCTCGGCATTGAAGAGGTATATGTTAGCTGAAATTCCCAAAGATTTACTGTCCTTTTAAAAGGGCATGTAATAGAAGCCGTTTTAGCCCTTCGAGCATTTCATATTTAATGAATGTTTTTATAGTTACAGACTGCCAGGGGGGGGTTTTGGGTTAACTGTGGGTTAAAGGGGGTCTCAATGTGATTCTATTTTTAGGGCATGTTTCATCGGGCGGGTATGGCTGAAGGAATCTGCAATGCCTGAATAACTCAGTCTGTTTGCGTCGCACTTCAAAGAACCCATCAGTTAGAGATTCCCGAGACTCATCACATAAAGAGAGGTTTAGAAGTAAGACTCAAAAACAATTTAATGATGAGGGAGAAAACAGCAATGAAGGGTAAAAACGGGACAAGGATATCAGGAAATGAGTTTTTCTTACCTCACTGTTTAAAAAGCAGTAAAACACAGACACAAAGAAGCCCTGTGAAGAGATTGAGAGAATGGGTCAGATTGAAGCATTGCTTTATCTTTGTGACTTCATGTTGACTTCATATATAAAATGATGATTAATGTGAGTTTTGAGTGCTATCTGAATGAAATCATACTTATAAAATGTCATTATTATGAAACAACTATTTTGTCACAGGAACAATTTGATCCCTGCCATCAGTCAATATCACGTCATGGTTAATATTAACTTAACAAGGCTAATGCTGAATGTTAATGTCTCATTTCTGTGTGACCTTCAAAAAGGAAATACAGGGTCTGTCTTCATTTCATCCCTGAAGTCAATCCTTACCAAAACCACAAATGTGTCACAGATTCCGATGTATAATGTTTTTTAAAATAGTTAAACCAACTTCTAGCCTTTTACTATTAATCATGATGAATACTATTATTTAAACAATATAGACGGTTTTAGTGAGAACAAATTATATGTGGCCAAAACCTAACTTCTAGCGGATCTCCTAAAATAACCAATAACTGTTGAGTAGTTTGAATTGAAAATATTACTATAAATCAATATAAAATATTTAATATTTGATACAAATACAAAGCATGATTTAAATCCAAATAAATTGATATATTATTACCAGACAAAGACCGGAAGTTAACTTTGGGTCATGTGTGTGCGTCTGATGAAACTGTCTTTGCAAATATTCGAAACCTTTAAAATGAATTTCATTGATCATTGTCTTCGTGAACATAACTAAAAAATATATATGATTTGTGATCCATAGTCTAGTGTTACAAATGGAATTGTGGGTGGTTAGTGAATCTTAACACATTACACTGCATGCAGCAATTCCCTTCACAGCATTTTAACATGTTTACATAATGTGAGTACACCAGCATTCGGTTTTCCCCACAGATAAACGGGGTTATTCCCATGTGAAGTGGAACAGCTGTGAGAGGAAGATGAATGTGAGGAAAACATAGATTCAACATGCGTGTGACCTCCATGTCACGGCAGGAAGCATATGGGGCAAAACAAGGGCAGTTGACCTTATGTGCTTTGGACACTGTTGGTTTTTGTGAGAAATGTACTTCTAGGAAACGAAATGGGATTTTTCAAATCAACAACATTTAGCTGTGCATCTGGTATAAGCTCATCAGTGTCTGACATCCACTTTAGAAGATAAGAACAGATATCTGGCTAAAATGCTACAAAGGAATCTGTTTGCCCACCTGAAAAGACTCTAGAAAGGAGTTGAAGTAGATGAAGACAATCTGTGAGATCTCATCCTCGCCAGGGTTGACGAAGAATAGCATGTAGGTGATGCCCAGCAGAGGCAGAAGAACCAGTGTGGCCTTTACAGCTTTCCTGTGATGACCAAAAATATAAAACAAGAAAAAACTAAATTGAATAATAAAAGGTTTGAAATACACAAGAAATTAAATACACAATAAAATGCAGTATTCTTAATTCAATTCTAGTTCTTTAGATTTTTGTTAATTCAGTTCAAGTTCTATAGTGGTTTTCAAAGTTTTACATTAAAGGTGAGGGTTTATGCATTATAAACCTGCTGTCTTCTCATGATAAACATGGTCAACTTTTCAAAAATATAGTTGAACTTATGACGTAGTATTTCGGAAAGTATCTTTTAAACATGAAATTCCCTTACTTAACAACTTTTCTTATTCCCTTATTGGACAATTCTTCCCGAAAAGCACGCCCATACGTCAACCCTCGAGAGTGAGATGAAAGAGCATGGCCACGGGTCAACCAACGAGAGAGTGGGAGAAAGAGCATGGGCACACGTCAACCAGACGGAGCAGGAGAGAGATAGCACTGTGTTCGCAAAGTTCACTGCATTTCGGTGAGGAATGTTATTAAAACAGTGGATAGAACGCTGGATTTGGAGATCTTTTGAAACTGATTGATGGAATGGTCCCAGAGCTAAAAGTTGCCGGACATGGACCGTACTTGGTAAGTCAAAATGAGTCATATGTCTGTATTTTATTGGAAATGGCTCACATGCTTTATTGCCACCCCCCATGCTGGCAAGAGGTCATCTGGTTTCCGAACTAATCATGGAGCTGTATCTGTCTTTTATAAATGTGATCAAACTAAAGACTCTTCGAAGATACAAATTATGCAATACTACTCTATAGATACAAAAAATGTATATGAGATTCACAGAAACTGCTTGTGTTACTTCCGCTTTAAGCTTTACAGTAAATACATATTAATACAATACACTCTAAAAAATGCTGGGTTATTTTCAACCCAGCGTTGGTCAAAAAGGGACAAACCTACCCTTTGAGTTATAAATTACCAGAGTTATTATAGTTTTTTTATTTAGTTTTATTAATATTTTAATTTTGCTTTTATTTTTTACATTTGTATGTTAATTTTAGTTAGCAATTCTGATATACTTTTATCATTTAATAATTCATGTTTTATGTCGCTTTATAAGATTAATTAGTATTTATTTTTGTTTATTATTATTATAATTTTAGTGCTTTAAACTTATTACAGTTTATTTCTGAGGCAACATTTAAATATTATTGACTACCTGACGTTATGTCTCACCTGTATTGAATGGTCTCTGAAGTTGTGGAGGCCCTCAATTTAGTCATAAGTATCCTCACAATGTTGAAGAGAAAAATGAAGTTAATCTACAGAGAAAAAAAAACAAGAACAATGTATCACATGATGAATTCTCATTACAAAATTGCACACATAAATCACAGACGACACATAAAGCCTCCTGTGACAGAACAAAAAAAAGAAAGTCTGATCAGTTCCCCCCACACACCAAATCTCATGAAACATTCATGTAATTACTATGCTGTGACTCACCAGCAAAACCAAGATCATGGGACCCTGGTAAATATAGTCAGTGTAAACTCCAGCCCGCTTCCCAAACCAGCATCTGTAGTGAAAAAATCAGATCTAAAATGAAACATGTCTTTGTTGGAGCCTGTAAAAGAACGTTTTTTTATGGCTCCTTGCGGCGAGCTCTTGTCATTTTGACCCCAATTATTCTTTGTGAATTCATATAACACTCATGTAAATGAATATTTCAAGCAAGAATGTATTTATTGTTTAGAGAAACAAGTCTTGTTAACCAATTAAATAGGGGCACTGGGGAAAAAATCTAAAAGAAAACTTTTCTCAGAAGCAGCAAAGCAAGGATGAGTTAGACGTATGCAGTCCCTTGGGCAGATGTGCACCAGTTTTGCTAATTTTACAGTTTCAGTCGAGAGTGTAATCTTATTTTGTCTCGACTGAATGTGTCAAAAACACATGGGATGATAGAATGGCAAAACAGGTGTCACCTGTGGAGCTCAACCAAAACAGATGTACATTCAACCTCAAGTTTGTAAATATGTGTGTTTACTGAAGCACTGCACAGATTTGATATCTACTGCATTACCAACCAAGCACATTACCAATATAGCCTACTAATATAGCCTAGGTCATATTTTCTTTAACCTGGTCTAACTGTGTCCATAGTGTTTTGAGGATGAGAGTATGTGCTGTAACCTTTTCGTGTTGGGAAATTTTTTATTTGACTGTGACTGGCTACCACCATGTGACAGATAAATCTGAGCAAAAACACTGGAGTAGTGCACGTGCACAGCTTTTAACAAAGGATATGCAAAGCATTTTCTCCTCTTGTTTTGCTATCTACACATGAACGGTTAGATGGACTTTATTATTTATATTCTCAAAAAAGTTTGTATTTCTTGCTGCCTTTGAAGCAATATGAACAGACCAGCGAACCATTTCAGGGACAGCTACCAGAAACTCTTTAATTAAGCTTGTGTGGGATATGAATTACTTTTTCTCTGCATAGTGATCCAAAGCTCTCTATAGACACCACAAAACACCAAATTCACATTTTAACACTGTCCAGTTTTTAAAGCCCCCCAATGTTATATTAAAACCTAAATTTGAGTCGCCAGGGTGTGTGCAAAACCACCCTGTAATTATACAAATCCATCCATTCTGTTTTTTGTAATCTCATATAAACAGCTACACTGAACGCAACTGTTGCACGATCGCATTGAAAAGTGATGTCACTCTGATAGCGCCCGGTCCATGACCGCTCACAGACTCCGCCTTATGAGCATAGATTCCACCTTCAACCAGAGACACGCTGTTTGCCATTTTCATGCAAGAGCAGTTGTAGCCAGTGACAAGTATGTCTCCGAAACAGCTAAGGTGTGGAGTTGTCGGATATAAAAACGAACATAGAAGTCTTCATTTACTCCTGACATCTGAGCCTCTGAAGTCACTGTGGATTAGTTTTATTTCTCACCCTGCACTTTCTGCTGTAAAGGGGGCGGAGACCAGCAGCTAATTTGCATTTAAAGAGACACACACCAAACACCCTGTATTTCCTCACAGGCAAAAATAGACTTGTAGGGCATAGTATTGAACAAGATCTGTGGTTTAATTTGAGCTGAAACTTCACCGACACATTCTGTGGTATCCTAAGATTTATATTACATGTTGTGAAAGGGCTACATTACAGCGCCTTTAAATCTAACACTTTCGTGCTGAGTGACTTTCAGATAAACACTCTCTATAATTAACCATTTAAGATGTTTAATGGAGCATACAGTAAGTGTTTGAGTATTGATGGTGTGCGATCTTGTGGGTCTGCCATTGAGCATATGTAAGGGTAACTGCAGTTTTGCTGGTGATACCCCTGGGATGGCATGCTGAGCCACTTTGTAGTGTAGAAGAGTCTGAGACAGAATCAGTGACTGGTTGAATCTCTCTACGGTCCCATTTGACTGTGGGTGAAAATAAGACGCTCGAATGTGTTTGATCCACTTGCTTTGGATGAAACTGGTAAACTCAGCAGACACCAGTTGAGGGCCATTGTCTGTTCTCAGGGTGCTTTGCAGGCCACAGCAGACAAAGAGAGACTCCAGAAACGCAATGATGGAACTGGACGTGACAGACCCCACAGGCAAAACCTTTGAGTGTAGATCAAAGTGAAGGAATTCTCTGCAGATATCCATCTGAATGTGGTCCCAAGGTTGAGTAGGCCAGGGCAAAGACCCAAGGGGTGCCGAGGGTGGTTGGCCAGTTTTCCCACTAAGAAGACATGGAGTACAATCCTGAATGAGCTGTTCAATGTCTTTGTTCAACCCCGACCACCATATGAGGTCCCTACAACGCTGCTTCAGTTTAACTATACCGAAATGGCCCTCATATGGCTGGATATCTGTCGCAACTTGAGACGGCCAGCCCCTCTGGACATGCTCACGGACAGCCGAGAGGATGGAGTCAGCAGCTGACTCCTCTGTGAGTTCTACAAGGACACAAAAGCGGTGAGGGTTCTATGCACCAGTTGAATAAGGTCCTTTTTCTCAGCTACGTGACAGGAATCAGAGGTTGATGACACAGAACTAGACAGCAAGTCAGCAACTACATTATCCTTGCATGATGTATACTGTGTGGCAGTGGCATGTCCACCGGGGTGGCACCAGCCACCCTGAAAAGGAACTTTTTCACCTCAGCTGCCACCCTAACTCTGACCAAACAGTCAAGACTGTAATGTACAAACATTTTTGGATTATGTTTATGGAGTAGGTTATTTTCGTGCAAAATCCCAAATTGCTAATATTCTGATAGAGACGCGCTTCTGTCTGCGTTTGAGCAATCTGATCACAGTTTCTATCCTTAGACAGGAGTGGCAGTATTACTGAAGCGGAGTCGAAAGAAAAACACACTTCTCCACAGACATGTACGTGAGAATGTAAATCTCCACGCATCAAATATACCAAAGTAATAGTAGCAGTAAAACCTGTTTACTGTTACAATAAAAGCTTGTGGGCCAGCGGGCATTCCTGTGACCCGTGGATTAATTGCAAAGTTTATCTGTCATAGAATGAAATACAGTTCTAAATGCGATCTCTTTCTCTACCTCGGCGAGTTCAGTATAAATGCACATTTTTGCATTTAAATCGCTGCGTAAGGCAAAGTGTAACGTTAAAGTACTAGTGTTGTGTAGCTTTACAACTGTTAGCCGCTAACTCGACACACAAATGATGCCACAAAGTATCTGTCCTAGCTGTCCAAGATAAAACTATCACATTTGTTTAAAGTAAATAAAGTGTGCGCTGCTGGAAAAGAAAGAGCCGAAGCAGTGCATATAAGATTTATATGTTTAGGTCGCCCCCCCTCATTGTACTCTAGTCCCCTTTTGCCACCCCATTAATAAAATCCTGGACATGCCCCTGCTGTATGGTAAAGTCATAATGTTGAAGATGGTCCGTCATGCGCAGGGGTTTGTGGCCCGAACCAGAAGTGTGCTGAGGGCTTTTATTGGTCATTTCGAAGGGTGAATTTCCGTCCAAACAGCTACACATCCCAACGCTCGCAGGCCCATACACAAGTCAGGGCTTCCCTCTCTCCAGCTGAGTACTTTTGTTCTGTCTGGTTGAACCTGGAGATAGTCTTGGAGAAGGTCAAGTTTGGAAAAGACTGTTGACCCATGAAAGTGTGTAGTCAGCTCTTCAATTGATGGCAGAGGGTAGTGATCCAGAATTACTGCTTTATTGACGGACCTTAAGTCCACACAAACTAACAGCCCACCATCTGCCTCTGCCCAATGCACTGGTGTTCATTCTTGTATAGTGCCCCCACTGCTTGCACTTGATTCAATTTAACGCAAAGTGAGATCATCATCCTTCAATAACAGCCGCTCCCGAACGAGTGTATTGTTTGTTTTTTCAATTAACTGATCTCGTATCATCTCGTCCCATAATGTATCAAAACAGCACGGTTTTGCTAGACCGTTTTAATCAGCAACATACTGAGCAATCGACTCACCAGGCGCTGTCGGAACTGAAGCTTCTTCAGCAGGTGACTGCTTTTTCTCAAAGTGAAATAGTACTCATGCCACAGGGACATTTTCAGAGTAACAGGTGTTAAACAGCATTACACAGAGCCCAGACGTGTCCATGTCTACCTCTGTTGATCGGTTGTTTAAAGACCAGAAGCTAAGGTGGATGATGAAGATAACTGTTTGGTAAATCTAACCATTAATTGCTTTAACTGTGTGTAAAACACTTGAAACAGGGAAAAAGTTCAGGTAAACATATGCATTCGATAAACTTACTTTTCATTGTCATAGTAGAGTTTTCCCATGGCCCAGGCAACTATAATTGGAAATGGAATACCTGTAAAAAAATCAGCGAATTCACTTATTCCATTTACTTTGAATATCAAAGACATTATACAAACAGTTTAACTCATCCTATTAAAGTACTGCCTTTAGACTTTGGCTGTGACTCATTTACAATGTACAGTTAGCTTTCTTATTGAGAAAAATCCACATAATCTTTTTTGCAACAGTTCAGAAGTAAACCTTATCCAATACTAGTCCTCATTAGAGTAATAATCTACAGTAGAATTGGAAGCATAATACATCCAAACATTTTAAAATCACAAGATTTAGTTTTTGCAAATGCATCATGCAGTTCACCAATACAATACGTACACCAGCCTATGCAGATGAACATCCACTTCCTCAATTTGTCGGTGGAGTAGGTTAGTACGATGGCTGTGTGCAGATAACAACCTTCTCCAAACATCCAGAAGAAGTTGGTCACATGAAAATAATTATATGACGCTGTTACCAGCCTGCACCAGATCTGAGAGAGAGAAGATGAGAATGATAGAAAATCCAGTTAGATATTTAGAAACGGCCCTCAATTTAGCCTGAGGAAATCACTATGCCACTTCTTGTTAGCTTTTGTTGTTTTAAAAACGCTTTTATTATAATAGCTTTAGGAAATGAAAGCTTTGGTATGCGTGTGCATGTGTTCTAATCTTTTTGACTAAAGAACAAGCGGGGGGGGGGGGGGGGGGATAAAACCTGCCTGTTTCAAGGGAGCTGACATTAGAGATGAGAGGGACGGGTGATTTCAAACGAGGCTCTGGGATGGAGCAGATTCAGATGGAAGTATGATGAAAGCCAGAGGGTTTTGAGTTCTCATAACAGGACCATCAGAAGTGTGATACACCTCTTAGGACCCATTACAGATGGTCACAGTCAAAATTGAAGCTCTCCTTTAAAGCTCATATTTGTAAATCTTGTAAATTTGGTATAAAAAGTAGTTGGATAGTATTTGATTAATTTGTTTTAGGCACTTATTTATATACTGTATATAGGACAGTGAAGCCAGACAGGACTATGAGGGCACGACCTGGGTCGTACTTGAACCTGGTGAGCCCTTGAGCCATAAGTGTCATATGTGTCTGAAGCGCTGACCACTGAGCCACAGCTCTGACTCAGGATTTGATCGATTTAGCAAAAGTAAATGTCATAGATATGTCAGATTAAATGATATTATATGCAATACTGTACACACACCAGATGCATTGAGTTTCCAAAAGGCTTCAATTAAGCCATTTTATATAATTAGATAATAAAGTATGAAATCTACATGTTATCCAAGCATGACAGAAGCATGGAAATCTGACATTTTGTACAAAGTTAACATGGTCAGTGTCACAGATTTTATGACTTGGATTTATTTAAACTTTTTGTTTAAGAAAATAATGTGTATCCAAGCATTCCAAATCCAAAGCCTGCCAATTTTAAAAATAAATCTACAGAGAAACACAAAAAAAGCTTTGTTTAATTATTTACAAATGCATGTATTTCCCCATTTATGTATTTATGTTTTACATTTATGTATTACCACATGTATATATTGTCACATTTTCTGAAAATTGTGATTTATTTCTGCATTTCTTTTTATTGTCTTGACCGTATTTCACCGTAATACTGAAAATTACAGCTTGTGTTAAGACTGTGGTCTCTTAAGTATTGCAATGCTACAAACCACAGGTTTCACCGTAAAATCATCTCTCTCTTTAACAGACCTTTAGAGAAAAGGAAATCTAAACTTATTTCAGCATTGTGGGTTTAAGAAACTACCGTCGACTCATATTTTCCAGGCATTAATCGGCGAGCTAATAGTCCATAGTCCATTACATATATTCTGTGGTAACGATTTAGTTTCAACATGTGAAATAGAGGGATACAAATTAAAAGCTCCCTGAGTCATAAAGCCCGCAAGCTTACAGAAGTATTTCTGAAGCATTTTGCCTGTCTACGGTTTAACAACCCATTTCATTATAAGCCCTATGGTGTGACAAGAATTTAGTAGCGTGCAGAGATTATGTACTTCTGTGCGAACTTTATAGCTAATTTTGCAGTTGTTTACCGAACAATGTATTTCATTAACTGCCTTTTATAAACTTGTTGCATTTGTGCTGTAAAACTGGGTAAGAAAAACTTTTTCTAAATGGATTGACCAAATAGCAAAATAAGGCAAATCTGTCAATATTTACTTACACTGGTGTCATTTCGAACACATGGCTTTTATCTCTCGAACACAATAGTGGACTTTCATGATAAATCTGTATGCACTTGAAGCATAAAATTCACATGAAATCCCATGTGAAACCCTTTTAATCCCATCTGAAATGTGGTGGTGAAAAACATGTCAAATTCACATGGTTTTTCTGTATGGGGAAATTATGTTTTTGTGCTCTATCCCTGATCTTCTGAATTCATATATAGCTTCATCCGAGAAAGAGAAATTTAAATGGATAGTTCACCAAAAAAGAAACCTCTGTCATCACTCTTATGTGAACGTATTTGTTTGAACGTTTCTGTGGAACACAAATAAGGTATTTTGAGAAATGTCTCAGATGTGTCTCAGAGGATCTGCAGAAAAGAAAGTCATAGAGGTTCAGAATGACATGAGAATGAGAGAAAATGGAGCAAAGAATTTTCATTTTTGAGTAAAATCCCCCCCAAAAGGCCTATTTTCACTCTATTCATATTCCAGCACACAGTCAACAGCAGTTGTTCTTTCTTAAATCACTCATTTGTAAAAATCTCTAAAGATTTTTAACCTTTCACCGTACAGCAAGCAAGAGAATTAGGTCACAGCTGTTTCACAAAGACCTGCCGGAATGTTTAATTACTGCTTCACCTTAAAAGCCCTCTCAACTTTTTTTGTTTTTTTGCCTTTCTTTTAAAAGTCACTCTCTCCAGGTGAATGCCACCTCAGAGGTGGAACCAATGCACGGCTACACAATAATGTGCCTGAAACCCTGATTAACAAATTGATAAAATGTATGCTTTGGAAACAACAAAAGATAACGTATCAAGGTCGAACCTGGTCGAATCTAATTCTAATACCTTTGGAGAGCCGTGCATGTAAAATAGAGTTTTCACGGTAACAGCACGCATGGGAATGACCCTTCGGGACTGGTATTGACATGACAGTAGATGAATTAATTGCCCGGCTCAGATAAGTTGATTAAGGAAGCACAGAAATCTGTATGGTGATTAATTTTGTGGAAGGCCCGCTGGATGGTGACCAAACTGTTTGCATACCCAGACACCCACATCTACAGCCACGGCACACCCGCTGGAGCTAAAATAGTCAGGCTTCAGTGGTTATGAGGCCAGAAACAAAACTCCAGGGGTCAGAGTTTTTCAATCCAATTAATGGAGGAAGATGAAAACCTGTGTGTGCGTACATATGTGTATGTAAATGAAAGGGAACCATAGAGAGTGTGAACAATAGATGGTTTGGAACAATAGACAGGGCCTGTGGGTTTTGTCAGAAGGAAAACTGTATTATTTGCTCACTGTATTTGAGAAAGTAATATGAGAAAGGGAATAGTCCCAGTCGTATGTGTTGGGGTGCACTCACCACGTTGCTCTCATGCACCTCGGGATTCATGGTGAACTGCACCACAAACCAGGTGGCATTACGCAGGATAAACGCCGTAATCAGGTTCCAGTGGATGATATTTCTCAGGCACCGGATACTCCTGAGAATAGAGGAGGAAAGAAAGATGGAGGAGGAAGAGCGAGGGGAAGAAAAATGTAAAAGACATTTTAAAAAAGGATAGGAAGACGGAAAAATGAAAGGAATGTAGAGAAAAAAAGACATTTCACATTTGAACACATTGCAACGCATTTTGCAAAAGCATAAGCCTTCCTCTGGGCTGTGAGTGTTTGTGCGCATTTATGAGTTTTTGTGTAGTGTGTGTGTGTTTTGGCTTTGCAGCACGATTTAACAAAATATTTCATGTTGTTTTATTGGCTGCACATCCATTGTCTTGACTTTTCTCTGCGTGCATTCTCATCCGAGCATGTTATGTTTATCTTCAGATGGCCCACCAACCGCGTGAAGCATCTTTAAGTAATTCATATTTTACATTCAGCACTCATTTCATAAAAAAACACATCATGTTAGGAGCGTGGTTGAAAGTCTTGACACTTACACACAAATGTATTTTTAACCATCAATATTCATTATACTCTGCACCCAAGCTTCCCTGTGCTATAATGTTTTCAAACCCCTGTAGCCATTTTTAAGACTGAAATAAACATAGTGCTTTAGAAAAATGGTGTTTCACGAAACTCGCTGCACTAATGGGAAAGACAACCAGACATAATCACGGACAGAAAGACTTACTGTATTTACTGCAAACTATTCATATTTTTGTTATGTTAGGACTCAATTTCTGCGAGTGTTGGTATGCAAGAACAACATTAAAACAGATTCCTCTTAAAGCTTCTATATTCAAGTGTTTAAAATGTAATTTCTGGCTGAGTTTTGCTCTAATCTGTCCTTGCCTTGCAGTTTGTTATGACCTTTATTTGGCCTTAGTATTTTGTTTTGAGGATATGTGATCTTCAAACCAAAACTTAAGCTCAAGCATGCACAAATAGTAATAGTAACATAAACATCTGGGAATCAATTCTCAGGAGCACGAACACAAATGTATACCCTGAATAGCATTGGATAAAAGAAGAGCACCAGACTACTTTTCTTCTTCTAGTTATAAATCACATAACTGCAACTGCGAGGCTGTGATATCAGCTTCAGGATGTAGTCAGTATTTACGCCGAAACCCAAGCTTTTTTCTTTATGAGATATGCAACAAAACTGGTCCCAGATCAGAAGAAAAAAGTAAGAACTCACAGCAGCACCACACACCTCAAACATCTATTTATGGATTCGCAGCTTTAATTTATCTTCTTTAGAAACCTACGAAGTCGCCTTAAAGAACCCAGAAACCAATTCACAGATCGAAACAGCGTACAATCTAACATCAAGAACACATGATGAAATAAAAGCATGTAGTAAACCTGAAGTATTCCTGATATAAACTTCATGTTAGAATTCAAGAATTCAAAAAGAATGAATAACGTTCTCACTTAAAGAAACATGCGCATGAGACATGCATAAAAACAGACGCAAATGTGCAAATTTGGTTTAGACCTTCATCCTCACGGCAGAGATGTCAGAGTATGGCGCAGTCATCTCCATAATGATCTCTAGCCCCATAATGATCTCCAAAGACACATTTACACTTCGTATGGAAAATAGCCTTGGCTTTCCTTATGCATGCTTAATGCAAAGTTATGCTAGATGAAACCTCGTGCTCTGGAAACTTTAAAGCGTTAAGGGTTATTAAGGGATGATGAACAGATATGTGGCACTGATTTTGCATTACTCATTTAACCCACGTCATCAATTAAATCGATTAGCTTCAATCTGACTGCCTGTTAGACAGAAACACAATGTTGCCATCACAGTTAATGCCCCTAAAATGAGATTAATATCCATCTCTCTCTCTCTCTCTCTCTCTCTCTGTGTTTGAGCTTCTTACCTCTTCTCCACTTAACTTCAACAGTTCAAAGCAAGATAATGTAAAATAGAGGAGAAAAAGGAGATGTTGAATTGACACCAAGCATGTCACTTTCAGGCATTTTCTGTATGATGTTGCTTCACATACTAAAATAAATATCTGAAAACACACACACACACACAAAACCTAACCTGCCAGTAGACTTACACATCATGTAATTTGAATGAATCTTCATTTTGTAAACATTTGTAGACCGTCACCCACTTTCATCCTCATGAGTGTTTGACCTAAACGTTAATGTACACAACAAATGTTATCTTTGCAAATACAAAACGTTGTGCCAGAATTATAATACATTCAGTTCACATTCATGAGTATTCAGGCACACTTGCAAAAACACATTCATGAGCATGCAGTTAAATTTGGCCACAGTTCTGCATTTATCTCAGCAGGAAGATGAAAGTCTGTGGTCATTTGTTTAGCGCAAACGTGGGACGCAGGGCAAAAAAAATGATGACATTACACGTTACAAAGCGTGCCTTTGTTTTACTGCCTGTGCTTTAATCACAGACACCTAAAAGCGAACAAATTTCCTATAACATTATTTCTCTTTTTCCTTATGTTTATAATGCATATATGCTTGACTTATAGACAGGTCCAAACAGAATCTGCAACAGAAACTCAATATAATATACATGTCTTCAGAGGTGTATAAAGAGCTTACATAATGAAGCGTTATGTCTTTATTACCTAAGAATGAGCTATTTCTATCTACATACACCGTGGGTCCCCTTACATGGAATTCGCCATGTTGTTTCTACAGTAGTCCTGATCGGACAAACTGCTCTACAGAGTGTGTTTTGTAGAAACGTTATCTCCTTCGGTAAAAAAGTGAAAAAGTGACGACATCTTAGTTCTGTGTCAGGTTGAGTGAACTGTTGGTTACAATTTGCAACATCACCACAAGATGCCACTAAATTTCAAAGACTGGACCTTTAGAATACAGCCACGAACAGCCTCTAATGGCGTCTAAAAGCATACAAAAAACGTATGCAGGTATAATATGTTGTGAATTGAGATTCGTTCAGTATTTTCCTGACCTAATAGTCCCATGGTTGGAGAATAAAACGTCCTGTACCAGCAGAGCAGCTGCCATGTAGATGAATGAAAGAGATTTCTCCTGGTATCATAGACCTTCCTGAGATACACGCTCATTCAGCTCTAATGATAACATATCAAAGACATTAGATGTCTTGAAAGTGACATCAGAGAGTAGCTACATCAGAGATCTAAGACAGGAAATAGATTAAAAGCATGCTTCTTGTAAAGGTCTATCTCACACAGACAAGTCACCATTCCTTATCCAGATCAGAACCTTTAACATATAATGAAAAAATGTCAGCTAGAAGGGTGGGCATATTTTGAATGGCTTGACAGATTCTTGCTATAGAAGAGCAAGAACGCGGTAGTAAAATTGTGCTATGTTTTGAAAACAAATCTAAATAAACAGTGGGGAGCGGGCATCTGACATCAGGATGGATAGATGGATCATATGATGGTGTAATTGTCTTGGTGACAGATGGGAAGGCAGGGTGTCCTCAAATGGTAATCGCCAGTCAGATGGGAAGGCATGGTGTCGTCTTAATGGTAATCGCCAGCTTCAGATTTGTGAAGTCTGAGCTGGAGATGAGAGTTGACGTATAGACTCAAGCTACACGCTGTTGGTTATGAATGGCGCTGCTGGGTCATAATTGAGTATTAGAGGTTATTTCACATAGAGCCAATCGCTCAATATGTCTCATTTCGTATCTTCTCCATGCAATCCGATTATTAAGAAACAAACAGACCTCCCCCTCGCATGTCATTAAAAATCCATCCATAGCTTCTGAAAGAATCAAATTCTGATATTTTGTAGTACTGAATCTCATTTCCCTGTGGAACCGAAATTGTGAATTTCTAGTGCCCTTCCTTCTATATTATGAAAGTAAGTGGGGACTGGAGATATCAAGCATTTTTGGGTAGAACTATTCCTTTACATCCCCAATTGAATTAATTGATGAGCCCTGGGTAGCAATTTACAGTACAGTTACTAGTGTGATGGATGAATGCCGACACACAATGAGCGGGTGAGAATGACTTTTATCTAAAGGAAGGACAGCTGTAAGGCCAGAGCTGCCCTTGTACAAAACACAAGCTCTGGGCTGTTAGCAGCCGAGTATCTGACGCTTGTGCAGTTCCCTGACCTCGTTCACACAACCCACTGAGCAGTTGAATCTGACGTTACTTTCTCATTAGTTTCGCATGGTACATTCGCAAGCGCACACACACAGATGTGCACTCACATATTGCACACAAACACTAAATGTCAGTTTGTATATGGCTGTGTGTGTCTGTATGTTGTTAAGATGTTTTTAATGAAGTTCTTTTAACACAATGCATTTCTTGAGATGCATACAGTACATTGCGTGTGTATATGCACGGATCTCATTAAATTTACCCTACGGATGTTTTTGCCTTATAGCCAGTTTGAAAAACAGAGGATAACTGATGAAAGCATTTTTGTACTTAGAATACATACAGTACATTTAACTGCGAAAGAAAATATTTGAGCTGTTGGTCTTTATTTGCATTTGTTGAACTAAAAATAAAATTTATTGTATTTTACCCTTTCTGCTGTGTAACACAAAAGAAGATATTTCGACGAATGTCTGAGTTGTTTTGTCTCCGTACAATGGAACTCAATTGGGGGAAATGTTCTTTGGTTACCAACGTTCTTTAAAATATCATCCTTTGTCTTCTGCAGAAGAAAGAAAGTCAAAAAGGTTCGGAAAGGTTCCATTTAAAACTTGTAAGCTAGTTATTTTCATTTTTATATTGTGTTATAATTGGAACTAATAATTAATTATATATTATTTTATAAATAAAATCACAGGACAAAAAGAATCATGTTTTGGGGTGAAATTGTTCTCGGTTTGATCTTTAGGTATATCATCATCACATTTGTGCCTGTGCTTCTTTGAGACTAACTCACCAAAGCTCAATGACATTTTGAGGGAGTGGATCTTACCTTCCAATGACCTCCTCCAGTAAATGTGACACATAGATCAAGTCTACTGTGACTCTACTGCAGTGCGATGTGACTGACCCTGAATCTCCATCTCTCTCTCACCCTTCCCCCTCCATGCCCCAAACCGGGTTTCAACTCCCAGTGGGCAACACGGGAAAAGGCCACACATGACCATATTACACGACGGTCTGAAGATGATACATGTGTGTTTGCGGCCAAAAGAAAATACTTTTTCTCACGAGAAGCAGTATTATTTAAAGGGGAAGTCTGTTTTATCTGCATTGCAAGCTTCATCATACGAATAAAAAACGTTGGGTCCTCATATGCAAAAGCAATGTTACTTTAACCCCATTCACACAGACCACTGATTCCATAAAATTGGCATACAACTGCCAGAGTGTATTCTATGTGAACGCGAACACATCCCGGTTAAATCCATAAAGTGATTACGGAAAGGAGACCTAGTAACATTAATGGGATCAGTACAGGAAAACACCCTGTGTGAACAAAAGGCAGAAACAATGCCGTAAAAGCCATGTATACTGATGACAAACATCTATAATAAATCGTAAATAATTTGGTTAACATGATGATCATATACCGACCTTAGTGTCTCTAATTCAATATGCGTGAGCTTATTCCGAAATGGTTGCCAAATCTAAATGCTAAAAACCTTTTCCCAAACTTTGTTTTAAAAAAAACAATAACCTTATTTTTAAACTCACATTTTTGTTCATCATATTACTGAAAAGTCATTATACTGTGCCTTTTGTATGGTTGCAAAAATACTGGCAAATTTTTACTTCGCAACATTTAGATACAAAAATGTTTTAGATTATCAAGTCAACAAATTGCGCTATTTAGCAGTCTAATTATTTTGCCACTAGCACCAGGGAAAATTGAACACCGTGATCAACCCTATTTTCACGATTAAAAAAACTGTATATTACGTCATGTGCCTTTATGGGATCTTCAAATGATGTGTGTGAAAACACGCACAGATTTCAGAAAATCACTGGTAGTGTGAATGAACAAAATCTAACGATCCCGGGACAAATTCCTGGAAACATTTTCCATGTATTTTCCAGGATCTCTGTGTGAAATGGCTTATGTTCGTCTGGCGAGGAAGCATTGAAAGCATGTGCAATGTTTTGATATCACCCAGAGCCAGTATTTCACACACATTTCAAGAGAATTAACTAGAAATGTGTTCTCTGTGTATCTGATATAGGTGAAAGTAGTTTAACATAAACTGTATGGAAATGCATCGTAACATTTTCTCAAATGTGTCTCCTTAATTTCTTCCAAAAAACACACACACAACAAAGAAGGCAATAGCTGACACACAATACGAATATAAAATTATAAAATTCACGTCACATCTCAGTATAAATGTGATGAAAAGTTTCTAATTTCATGTCCTGGCTTTGTAGGGGAAACTACAGTCATATTAAACGTTGATAAAGATCCCAGAAATCGTTTAAACTGATAATTTTCATAGAGTTCTAATAGCTTGGCAAAAATCATTCCTCTGTCATTTTAATTGAAAGGTATTTCACTTATTAGAACAAAAATCCACTTCTTAAACTGACGGGGCTATATGTATCCATTTAATACTCACTAGATTTGGGGAACAATGCAACAATAGCTCCTTTCAGATCAGTACAAACCCTAATGAAAATAATTTATTTCGAATGCCACTTGAATGTATGAAATCTCTGGGAAGAATAGAATAGCAATCCACACTTTTATTACACATAGGCCAAGAGTGGGTGGGGGGGGGGCTACGGGCTGGCAGTACTGGTGACAAGTGGACATAAGTTCTCTCCAGTGGAAACCTGGAAGTGAGCCTACTGCAGCGCTTATGAAACCAGCACAGTCAGAAAGAGCCCTATTCACACTGAATGATAATGAATGAAACTCCTATTTTATAAATGCTTATCTGAACTAAGCTGGAATTTAATAAAGGTAAAGATCATTCTGAGCAGGGATGGACGATAATACCAAAATATTACGGTCATAACACATCCATATACCACAGTAAGTCTGGCCATTTATACCATGTTGAAAAATATATTTACCATGGGATAAACCGTATACGCCCTGTAGACGGTTTCATCATAACAACATAAACAAACGCAACGTTTGCATGGGCACTTTTGTGACCCCAATTTAACTTCCGGTACACATTCACAAACAAAAGAGGGTCTTGTAGATTATTTCTGATAACATTAAAAAGAAACAGAGAAGAACCGTTACTTGGCTAAACTTGTCTAGCCGATATTTTGACATTTAGACTGTGAAACCAAGCTCAACCACAAGTTTTGAATGTACCATACGGTTTGTTTAAATGTGTCAAGGACCCATTCAACAAATTGTTTATGTAATAAAATGAATGTACAACAAAATTCAACAAATTGTATATTGAATACAATTATTACACAGTAGAATAATCATATAAATGAATATTAACATAAATAAAATAAAGAGTTATATTGTAAGACACTAGCCAAACATAAACCGGAAGATAACTGGAGGTCATGCGCATGCACGTCCGATGAAACGGTCTATACACTCTTAAACATAAAGGTGCAATAAAGGTTCTTCACGATGCCATAGAAGAACCATTTTTGGTTCTACATAGAACCATTCAGTCAAAATTTCCTCAAAGAACAATCTCTTTCTTACCATTTTACCTCATTTTGCATTATTGAGTTTACCATCTGACAACAGATGAATCTTAAAGCTTTGTTGGATATCCAAGATGTATGGCAGCTGTCTGGCAGTGCGGATGTTGGTGGCAGGACAGGAATGAGTCAGTGCCTAGAGGCTTGTGTTTCCGAGGAACGGCCAGCCAGGTTGGCAGGAGAAGGTCTGGTCATTACACCACTGAAGCTGCACTACAGAGATTGTAGCCTCAATCCACACACCACATCCCAGCTTCATCTACAAGTCCATTATAAAAGACTGCACAACTATTTGAAACGGAGCGCAAAAGTATAGAATGTATGTCGAAAGGTACAATTCTTAAATAGAAATAGAATTAAAAGGAGCCTTTTTCACTATACAGAAGGGTCCTTAATGTGGCCACACAGCCAATAATGGGTTCTTCTAAGGCATCGCTTGTCACCTTTTACTTTTTACTGCAGACAAAATTATAATTGTGCAAACATATTGCTAACATACTTTTTTGAAAAATTCAGTAAAGAAGGTTTTTGAAATGGGCGCCTTTAAATAAAAAAAGGAATCAAGAGCCCAGCATAAATGCAAACTTAATAACTGACATAAATCGGGGTGAGACCTCAAGAAGCTGTTTGATAAAATGCAAAGAAACATTTCAGCAAATCTATGCAGAGGGCGAAGATGCTAAATGTATAAAAAACTGTGCATGTAACCCCACACTTCTGAATTGTGTTGCATAGTAAAAAACACACACACACACACCAACAACAACCATATGTGAACACACACATGCACTTTCCATAGACCAGATGATTTTGTACAAACTGTATATCCTACCCATAACCCACACCCTACCCCTAGGAAATATTCTGCATTTTTTCATTCTCAAATAGACATCATATTTAATGATTTAATACCTGTTGCTCCAATGAGGATCAGAAAAATGACTTGAATTACTGTCTTTGTGGGGACTTTTACAGGACACACACTTCTTCAAAACAAAAAAATAACTTGAAACAGTCAACAACTCATGTACTTTTGGAAAAGCTCTTCCATCCACTTCTCAATCACAGCGTGGGTCAATCACTGTTCCAATGCCTGCACACATTTAAGTTATTATCATTCCCATTGCCTGTGCTAATAGAAGTGCGTTATCACAGCTGTCTATTCAGTACCTCATCCTCATCATTCACTTTTGTATTGATCCACTGCACCAGCTTCTTTCCCCTAAAAGATGTCCCTTTGTGAATAATCACCTGCCTTGGCCATTTGCCACGAGTTGGGCTGCACAATCTGATCCTCCAGCTAGATTGGAAAGGGGTCACAGGCAAAGTCTCTGAGTGTTGCAATTTCAGGCAATAAACATGGTAACGATAATCAAAAACTGCAGGGAGCTAAAGCAGTATGCTTAGGGCAGTTAAGGGTCCCTCGCTCCACAGGGGGCCGATATTAACGGACCGGGTTGGCTTTATGCAACGCCTGTGGCAAAAGAGATTCAGACCTCCTGGAGCGTGCTCAAGCCAAAATGGTGTGCAGATGTACTGGTAACATCCCCTGCTGGGACCCAGGACGAGCGAACTGTCTGTCCAAGCGTACGGTACAGTGGGGGTGCTGGCAGAGAGCCACCGCTTCATACAGTGACCATGTGCTCCGAGGTCTGCTGACTCCATCACCCTGCTGAACTCATTGCGTAAGCAAGGATAAAAATAGAATAACAGAGGTCCTCCTTATCTGGTGCCACTTGAGTTGCATGACACGTTTAGTGGGGTATGTTTCAGGAGAAGTGTCGGGTTAGTTACTCAAAAAGTTATACACTGGAGATGCTTTATGGTAAAAAGCAATCACTTATATAAAAGGGACGTTCACCAAAAACTTTTATCATTTACTCACCTCACTCGAGTTGTTCCAAATCTGCATTCATTTCTTTGTTCTGATGAACAAAGAGAAAGATATTTGGATGAATGCTTGCAACCAAAAAGCTTGTGCCCCCATTGACTACCATAGTAGGTTTGCTATCCCACATTCTTCAAAATATCTTCTTTTGTCGTCAACTAAACAAATAAAGTTATAAAGCAAGTTTTTCTACTGTGGTAGTCAATGGTGGCAAAGAACAGTTTGGTTACAAGCATTCTTTCAAATATCTTTCTCTCTTGAACAGACCAAGGGTGAGTAAAAGAAAACAGAATTTTCATTTTATAGTGAACTGTCCCTTTACCCCACTTTTGTGGTACTCTTGCTTTGTATTATTAGGGAACGACTTAAAAATCTATGTCTTCATTTCACAAAAATGAAAACAAAAGTGAGATAATGCTTCGAACAAGAAAAAACTGCCAATGTAGTAAAAAAGTCAAGCTGTTATAAGCACTTTGCATTACAGATCATAATAACAATCCCTTCCAAAAAGCCTTCTTGCTTCCCAAGATACATCACACTCTGAATTTTCAGATTTCTCTGTTACTTCATCACTCCCATGTGAAAATAAGGTGATATCTTTATAGGTCTGATTACATAAACATCTTAAAAGCAACCCAAAGCGATTTAAAAGGTTTAACAATGTGTTATATTCCTCTTTTCAAGTTTGTTTTTGCTGAGGTGATCAAATGAACAAATTTAAAGGGACGGATGCCATTCCAGTTAAAGCATGAAAACTGAATTTTGTATGAAAGCTCTGCATGTTTGAAAGAATGAGGCACTACCCAATTTAGATAGACACACTTTATCGAAGGCACATTACTGTGGAAATTTCAAAAAAAGAAAATGATATGCGCTACTTTCCCAGGATCACAATTTTTCAAAAGCTCTTTGTATAGATACAAACTTGCCTTGTGGGGTGGATTATGTAAACAGCCTTGATTTTCAACTTGAATTGAATTGAAAATGTATTTCAAAGCTTTTCTTACTGATTCGTATTGAGAAAATTGATGTGCAGTGTACTGCTTCCTGTCTCTGCCCTACAGGAACACGTAAGGAGTCACTGAGCTTCAGGCATTTGTCAAGAATCAGGATAAGAGACAGTGATGCTGACCGGGGTCTGTTTCTTTTATCTTGACCCGGTGAGCCCCTCTATCGTGCCACCCGCTATGGCTTTGCTCTTCTTTCACACTTTGATGTCCGTGAAAGCCAGTGAGCAACATCTTTTTACCCAGCACCACTTCTTCTGTGAATGACTGAAGGTGTGGATGACACTCCTCTGTCAGTAGTGTGCTGCGAGGACTGTATTGACTGAGGGTGAAATCACATTGAAGGTTATTCTGTTCTTTAATATTAAAAAGAGTATAAACTATTTTCACACTGACCTTCCTGTAAGAATTTT
Organism: Barbatula barbatula; assembly: GCF_947034865.1. Classification (NCBI taxonomy): domain Eukaryota; kingdom Metazoa; phylum Chordata; class Actinopteri; order Cypriniformes; family Nemacheilidae; genus Barbatula; species Barbatula barbatula. The sequence continues at coordinate 8,338,570 of NC_136769.1, forward strand.
TGGTATTGACACTTACAGAAAAGTGGACCGAAATCTCTTGTTAGTGTATTATATGTTCACTCACACTGTGTCTATTCTAATATTATATTATTATGATTGCAAAATAAAAATGTATTGTACAAAGGCAGTATTTCTGTTTTGTCATCATTTTCCTTTCTTTAATTTTAAGTAAGCAGTGCATTGAAAATATTACACATGCAGTGTAGTACTGAACACTTTACGTGTTTACATGGAGCTTTGTAATCTGTTTGAAAGTCCAATTCGAATGAAAATACTCCACATAAACACCTCAATCGGAATAAAAATATCCAAACCGATCATAATTTCATTCGGATTGTAAGGGGTGGTTTATACCGTTTCTAATCCGCTTGACAGGGCGTGTAAACACATAATCGGTTTTAAACCTGAAACCGGGAGTTCTGTGCATGTGCAATGACATCGAAATGACATACGAACGTAATTACGTATGACGCACAGGATGCCCTATTGAAGGAAATTACTATATCTGTGGTCCTGTCATTCTCAATTTCGCTCACCGCTTATGAAGTGGTGCTGTACAAAGTTTCCCCAACAGTCCTTGTTTCAGACGCTCATCCACAGACGCATCGTTTTCGGAGTGCAAAATAGCATTTTAACCACTTGATAAATATAAGCACCATGGCACAGAAAGTGATTTCATCTTTGTGCGGCACTCTCAAACCGACTGGTGTATGACATGATAATAGTGGCATCATGTACTTTCAAAGCGCTCTCGCTGTTATTATGTCATGCACTTGTAAGTTTCTGCAGCGCTGCATGAAGTTGAACAATTTTAGTCAGCTCTTACAATAAACAAGCAATGGTGTGTTTTTTGTCATACCTTCCAATAACAGTATGCCTAAATAGGGAGGCTCAGAGATGACGTACAGTATTTTTGTATGCAAAACCCGCAAGTGAGTTAGCATTTTAGGACTTCCGGTTCCATCGCTTCAAAGTCTATGGCTGCATCCGAAATCGCATACTGTGACAGTACATACTGAATTTGAATAAGTACCTATCGGCCGTTAAAACAGTTCGTTCTACATAGTATTAGACAGCATGACTATTGCACAGGAGTGCCTTAGGCTGGCCACAATAAAAGGCCACTCTAAAATATGCAGTTTTACAGTATTGGGGGGTCCGAAATTTTGAGCTGAACTCAAAATTATGCACCGGAGTGCCTTAGGCTGGACACAATAAAAGGCCTCTATAAAATGTGCAGTTTTATCACACAGCAAAATCCCACAGATGTCACAAGTTTTGATGGAGAATTGGCATGCTGTCTGCAGGAATGTCCACCAGAGCTGTTGGCCTGTGAATTGATTGTTCTTTTCTCTACCTTAAGCCGTCTCCAAAGGCGTTTCAGAGAATTTGGCATCCAACCGGCCTCACAACCACAGACCACGTGTAACCACAACAGCCCAGGACCTCCACATCCAGCATCTTCACCTCCAAAATCGTCTGAGACCAACCACCCGGACAGATGCTGTACACAATTCCTGGAAGCTGAAAACATCCCAGTTCTTTCTGACATCACAGTTTTCTGAACCCACCGGACCCCCCCAATACAGTTAAACTGTACATTTTAGAGTTGTCTTTTATTGTGGCCAGCCTAATGCAGACCTGTGCATAACTTTGAGTTCAGCTCAAAATTTCGGACCCCCCAATACAGTAAAACTGCACATTTTAGAGTGGCCTTTTATTGTGGCCGGCCTAAGGCACACAAGTGCAATAATCATGCTGTCTAATTAGCCTCTTGATATGCATTTGGATCATCTCGGCAAAGGAGAAGTGTTTACTAAAACAGATTTAGACAGATTTGTGAACATTATTTGAGAGAAATATATGCCTTTTGTGTACATAGAAAAAGTCTTAGATCTTTGAGTTCAGCTCATGAAAAATCGGGGCAAAAACAAAAGTGTTGCATTTATAATTTTGTTCAGTGTCGTATGAAAAGCGATGTCGGACACAGCCTATGGTTTGTTTTTGGTAAATTGCCCGAAATAAGGTCTGTGGTAAACAAAACCTCTAAATATTTTAAAGTTTTATTCTCTGACATAAAACACACTAGTTTTGACCCGCTTGTGATATTTTAAAAATGGCGGTTTCTAACAAAAATTGCTAAAAGTGACTATTTCCTTTGGCGGGGACGTTAGACGTCATCACATTTATAAAACTCACAAATAATGCAACATGGGCACAAATCTCTTAAAACGTAGATGCAGATTCATTAGCGAAGAATTTACTTTGCAGTTAACTAATTTTTAATAAAGTTTAAAAGACTTGTCAGAGGCTTGATACAGGTGACGTAGATTTCGAGCAACCTTAAGTGTAGTCTGTTTATAGCATCATGTAAGCTTTTTACTTCTGCCGATTGTATTTCGGCTTCAAAAGTAACAAATGTGGTGTTGATTTGCAAAGATTTTCTTGATAGACAAAACTTGTAAACATCATAAACCAATGTTAATCACAGAGCTTATTTTTGCGATCTTCCAAAAGTCTATGGGTAAAATGCATAGGCTTTTGGTCAAGGGAACCAGCGAGGCGCTTTCTTCCGGGCTAGCCTACAAAAATACGTCATCTCTGAGCACTGGATAGTCCTCACCCTGTTGCTTGAGTAAGAGCAACATTTTACATAAAAGTAGCGCAAATAACGGAACTCCATGCTGAGAAGAGTATAGTCCGGAAACATACTAATGTGCGCCAAGGTAATGTTTTTCACTAAAATATTAACTTTGAAAACGTTTCTGTTCTTTGAAATCAAATAAAATATTGATCTAAAAATTATTGGGAAATCTTAACTTAACTTAAAGTAAAAAATATAATAAAAAATAAACTGAAATCGGTTAAAGCACTAAAATTAATAATAAACAAAAACTAAAGTAAAATGTAATAATATTATTAATATAGCAACATAAAAAATAAACAAATACATTTTAAAAAGACAAAACCAAAATGGCTTAAACTTGAACTAAAATTAACATACTACAAATCAAAAGCAATTTTAAATATCAATGAAAACTAAATAAAACTAAAATTAAAGTAAACATAAGTTTTAATGCAATTTTAATGTAAAACTTGACATGTATTTATTAAATGTATTTGAGTAAAAAGTATGAAATATGCTTTATAATGTATGAAGTAAAACATTTCAATAATACAGTAAGGATACTTAATTCCATAAGACTAAAAATACTTAAGTATTTTAAACCTCTAGTCAAAAATATGTTTGACCCAACCATATAGGTTAATTTATATTCCAACATCTGGGTTTGTCCCTTTTTGACCCAACCATGTGTTTAAAATAACCCAACAATTTTTAGAGCCTCCTAGACACGCTTTCAAAACCTGGAATCCTTAACCCTGGAAATAAACCCTCCAAACATTGATATGCTGATAATTTAATACTCGTATCCTTCTGTCCTGACACAAATATAGCCGAAGGGTCAGAGTGCTCTCAGTTTGTACCCTAAACATCTGCTCAACAGTTATTTCATTACACTGTTTCCCTGCTACAAAAACAGCTCCAGCCCAACTAATTTTATGACCTCTCGCTTTATTGCGCACAGTCTCAGTTCATCCATGACGCACTGACTCTGGAAGATTAGCCGGGCAGACAGAGACAGAGGTTAATCAGCAGGGAAACACTGTTTTAAAGGACTGTGTGAAAAAAAACAAGTCAGATGATTTCTAGTGTGACTTCAATCGAAAATCCAGGAAAAAATGCCAGAATGGCTTCACCGGATTAATCAAGGCAGATTAAATCTGAGATAATCTAGTCGAAAGAATCCTAAAGGCTGGTTATTTAATCTGATCTGTCTACACAATTTGTGGACCAGATTCCAGAGCGTGTGTATGTTATAATTTGATATACGTGACATCCGGTTTTGAGCATCAGACAAGGTTTATTAAAGGAATAGTTAACCAAAACATGAAGATTTAAAAACGTCAAATCTCATTGGTTCTTGCGTGTCTCGTGACAAAACACGTAAATGAAAACTTGTCTTGGGAAATGCAAGAACCAATGAGCTTCGATGTAATTGGCATACTTGCATATTTAATTATTTTGTCAATTTATTAGAAAATATTTGTGTTCAATTGTAGAAATGATATCACATCTGGTAAACGCATTTATCCAAAGCGACATACGTTGCATTGCATTATACTACACCGAGTATTTGCAATCCCGTGGATCGAAACCATGACCTGGCGTTACTAGCGCCATGCACTAACCACTGAGCAACCCCATTTCAATGCGCTATTACTTTAATTTTGGTGTGTGTATGGGGGAATAGATTTGTTGATAAATAAATAGTCTATTGATGTATTAACCATCAATTTCATGTTGTTATTATTATAAGAAATATAGGTAGCACTTTATTTTACAGTCCTGTTGCCCATGTACAAACTGTGTACTTATTACAGTAAATGTAATAACTAGGTAATTACCTACACCAAACTTATATAATGTAGTTACCTTTTACTAACCAGTACTTTCTTAGGTAAGTACACTGTAAGTACACAATAGGTACACGTACTGTAAAATAAAGTTCAACCAATATATATTTAAAAGTAGTGATTATCTATCATGATTAATTGCATCCAGAATAAATGTTTGTGCTTACATATATATGACTGTGAACTATACATATTTATTTTGTATTTATAAAGACACACATACATACATGTTTACATATTCAGAAAATGTTTACATGTGTTTATGATAATGTATTTATCACGGTTTAATGCTTGACAGCCCTATAAAAAGTAAAACAATCAACAAAAAATATTTATGCAAACTAAGATAATAAACTCTTGTTTGACAACTTAAAACGTACTCTTTGTAAGGCACAAATGATGAAAGATGAAAGCACAACAAAAATAACCCACAAAATTACAAAAAAATATATTGATTCAGGTATTAAAAACATTCTGTCCATGAGCTATTTTAAGGGGACGTTAACGCTTGGACATGACCTTCTTATTAATATTATTATCACCATTTAATGGCAACCAGTTCAATAAACACCTTCAGTTCCAACCCCTAAACTGTGGAAAAGCAAGACATACACTCATGTCCTTGGATGGGGTGCTGAGGTGTGTTAATTTCTACGCCATCACTCTAAAATCTCATTGTCGTGGGGCAGTTTGCTGACCCTTGGCTTATCGATTTCTCAGGTGAAGTGACAACAGGTTGTCCTTGGACCCAAGAAACCTGAGATCAAAAAGGGCCCACCACCAAAACGTCATACGTGATTACGAAGCACACACAATCCTTCAGACCTGATGTAAAGTTTCTGTCAGCAGCTAGAAATGCAATTGAAGTACTGATGAAACGTGACAAGGAGGACAGACTATATATATGTGTTGGGGACAGGGACTGTGTCTCATTGGTGAAAACTTGATCAAAGCTAAGGACATTGAGCATGATGATGGAGTTGACCAGAAAAGAAAGAACTGATGAGGAATCAGGATATTTGACTCTATTTTGCACTATTTAAACATTGCTAAACATTGTCTGTTTCACCCTTTAAATGAAGCGTAACTGAAAACTCAAGTCTCCTGGGACGTAAAAAGGAAGCTCTAAGCAATTAAAATCTTCTCAGAGATTGGAAAGAGACTAAAAACTGTGCACTTTATGTTATTTATATTCCTGAGGTGCCCTCCTTGTCAGCTTTGAAACCCAGCTGAGCAGCCCGCTCATAAATCTGTCTCATACTGTACACGTCCAGTGGTGTGACTAATGCCCATGTCGCTCAATTCCACACGATCTACACTTCAAAAGTCCTCACGGCGGAGGGTCTCACCCACCTGAGTCTCATGAAGAGGGTGAAGGCGACCAGCAGGGCTCCCAGCGATATACAATGTCCCAAGTAGTTTATGATGACTGCAATGTGGTAATGCAGCTTGCTCTTGTTCTGAAAGATCACAGACAGACACACAGAGAAACAAATTAGGAAGATGTCAGACTTACCGCAGATATGTGGCATCTAAATCCCATCATGGAAGAAGCGCTAAAAGCTTTTTGGGGCATTACTGGAACAGTCTACAACCTCAAGGAAAGAAAGTCCATTTCTTTAGTTTTTTGGCATTACAATTTTTTAAATAAAAAAACTGACTGACCTTTAATATATGCATGTTATTTCTGTGTCCTTGACACAGAAATACTTCACCCAACAAAGAAAGTTCTGTAATTGTTTTCCCACCCACATAATGTTCCATATCTTTATACTGTTATTACTGTTATCTGTGTAATCTTCACACAGCCATTTTCTATAGAATGATCTTTCAAAATAACCGTATCTGTCAACAATGGATGATAATGGAAATATAAAAGCATGTGAAAAAAGTAGTCTATACAAAAGGACTATCACATGCTTCCAGACATGGGATGCAGTGTCACAAGTTGCATGGACTATTTTAATGATACCTTTAAATCGCAAGTTCATCAAAAGTAGATCAGCTCTTTGTGTCTGGAGGGGCATTTGAAATAGAACATGCAACAAATAAATAAAATAAAACCCCACCGCAGCCAACACTGAGACTGACCCTAAAGCCATAACAAAAAAGTATTGTCCGTAAACATAAACCCTGCACGGTAAGATCATGTTATACATGACAGAATGTTCCTATTTAGATGAACTATCCTTTAAACTGAATTTGAATTATGATTTTAAAACAGTATCATTGCATTTTGTGTCTATTTTATTGAAAATGTGAGTAAGGCTTAGATCACTTCAGTATAATCTGCTGTTGCCAGTGATGTTAGATTAAGGGGTGGGGTTAGGGGCTTTATTCTTGCTTTCTTGTACAAAAGACTACATATGACATTATTCCCCATGGACCCTACGTGCGCCGGATTTAACTGAGCTTGCTTTCGATCCTGCATAGAGTCTAGTGTTGTTTTTGTACAACTTGCATTATATAAATAAACAATATCACCCATGATATGAGGTGTCTTTCCATATTTGTATCTCGAGAAAAAAAAGTGTTTCAGTGTAGTCAACTAAACTTAATTTACAGTGTTTATCTAATTGATATGTCCGACGTATTTGACAAAGTTTGAATATATGGATCGGTCCAACCAAAAAACCCATGCAGAGAAGAAAATTTAAAAGATGAATTGAGATTTCTTACAGCGTAGAAGAGATCTCAACAATGTCTGAAACCGACCTCAGATTTTGCAAGACTGCTATCAAAAATGGATATGAATTATGGGTACGTGCCAAATGGCACTCTAGGTAGCATATGTTGATCACGTAACGCATAGGTTAGTGTGCGTATGTGTGAGCATATAGGCGTCATGTGCTAGGCATCATGGGTCCAGGACCTTTTCTTTTCCTACTCCTAACTGTGTCCTCCCGGTGCACAAATCTGCCACTGATTTCCTTCGGTACTCACAGGCCTGTGAAGCAAAGCCGCCACTGCTCAGAGCCACAAGAGCACACAATGGGGAGTAAAGGCAGTCTGTAATCCTCAGAAAGGAATGGATGAAGAGATCAGCTACAATTTATCCTAAAAGAAATCTAACAGCAAATTCATCTAAAGTTGTTGTTCCTAAGATTGTTTTTCAGAATGGACTTTGCAGATCCAGACGTTTTTTTTTGTTATCATAATAACAAATGCCAGTGGAGATATTAGGAAAAGCTGAGACAATGAAGTCGGCTAGATGTCTGTGAACATGCGCATTGTCTGGAAATGTGATCAAGAGCCTTACGTGAAATAGTTGATTTAAATACTGTACAATCTCTCAAGCTGGCAGGTCAGTTCATTTCATAATATTATAAAATAATATCAGTCATCAAGATACAAATGTGTTTGAACAGGTTGCCGCCAGGTTATATTTCAACATACAGTCTGACAGCAGTGCTATCATTGCTTTACCTCAAATTACCCCAAAAATTATTAGGCCTACTACAGTTTATAAACAGTAGTATATCTACGACTGGAGCGGTGCACAAATGACAAACTTCAACATTAAAGTCGTCCGTTCAACTGAAACTAAACCTCTATGCCATTTTGATTTGTGCTCGACCACAGCTTTACACTTTGGCTCGGATGCCTCTTCTTTTGAACTAAATCCTGAGAAAAGAGCTCTTCAAAGCAACCCTTTCTGATCCCTGTATTGTATCACGGTTGTCCTATTTTAAGAAGAGGCTCGCTCCACCAAAACAGAGCAAAGCGTTCCCCCTCGGGTAACCATGGCTGTCTTCTGGCTAGACTACGAGTCATCTAAAGGCAGACGGTTTCAAACCCAACATCCCCATCCAACGAGCCTGTGGGAACACATGCTTTCACATTTTTGATTTTTCTGTCATTTTGGTTTTGACAATGCTAACTCTCTAGCGGACATTTTGGAGGGAGCCAGGGTTTCACATATCAGTGTTCTACTTTACTAATTGAACTGGATTCAACTTAAAGGGTCTGGCAGTTCTCTGTGGATGCCAGTCGTGACTACATTCCTGCATTAACACACCATTCCGAAGGGAACGTGTTGGAGATGACAGTTACTTTGTCAATGCCCTCGTCTCGCACTCTTTTTTAGAAGACTTCTGCAGAGTGCTTTTTTGTGTTGAAGCATTTAGCATTGAGATATTAACATGTTCAAAATATTGTGAGCTCCTGAGCAAAAAGGAGCCAGGCTTTGGCTCTTGACCTTTGGTCTACAAAATACATCACAGCATACAGAAACTTCCCAGCCCCTTTTTACAGCAGTCGGGCTCCTATAGTAAAAAAAATGCCATTCATTTTCCCCAAAGGGAAATTGATTTTCAACAATAACAGAAAAGCCCTTTAAACCAGACTCAGGGTTGTTAAGTGATATATGCTTCTGTTGAAGACATCAGTCAGGGGGTTTAACTCAATGAATGCAATTTGTATTAAATAGCTGATTTACTGAAGTACTTCTGTACTTATAATCCTCAAGTGGGCTGCTTTTTGGATCCACCAATTAGAGAAGTGCCCGTCACTATGGAAACGAGAACAAACCAAATAAATTCAGTAGAGACATTACTAACATAAAGCATTGTTATAATGGAATGAAGTCTCTCAAACTTATATACAGTTTTTGTGCATATTTTGCCAAAAACGTAATAGATAAACTTTAGAAATGCATTATAGAGAATTATATATAATAATAGTCTATCGACAAGGTCACAGATACATTTATTTAAAAAGTAAATGTATTAAATGTGGAGGCTCATTCTGTGTTTTCTAGCTCGACTTGAAAGGCCTCATATCAAGGCATCCCAAGTAAATGTGACTTTCTCCTCTGAGAATAATGTAGTCAAAGTTATAGTACCACGTATCCTTTTTCTTCCAAGCGGTAGAATGGGAGTGAAGGGGGGCAATTTTTTTAAGCTCCAAAAAGTACATCCATCCCTCAAAGAACTGATCAACACAGCTCCGTGTTCTTAACAAAGGTCTTCTGAAGCAAATCTATGTGTTTGTTTAAGAGAAATATCCATATTGACAACGATATTAACATTGATGTCTAACATCCACTGCAGGCGAACAAGAGGCCTGTTTTTCCGCTAAATGATGTTGACGAAAGCTTCCACCAACCACGAAAGGTGGTGATTCTATTGGCTGAAAACGAAAACTGCTGTGTTGGTCACAGGAACTTAAACACGCATGCGTCATTTGGAAAAACAAGCCTCTCGTTCGCCTGCAACGGATGTTAGACATTATCTTTAATAGTGTTGTCAATATGGATATTTCTCTTAAAAAAAACATTGATTCGCTTCAGAAGACCTTTGTTAAGACCATAGAGCCGTGTTGACTCATTCTTTGATCGATCGATGCACATTTTGGAGCTTCTACCGCTTGGAAGAAGGAGGATATGTGGTATTATAACTCGGACTGCATTATTCTTCAAGAAGAAAGTCACATTCACTAAGTGCCCCAGACCTGTTTGCTTTTGTGCATTCTTCAAAATATCTTATTTTGTGTTCATCAGAACTAAGACATTTATAGAGCAATTTGTCCTACTATGGTAGTCAATGGTGGCTGAGAACTGTTCGGTTACAAGGATTCTTCCAAATATCTTTCTCTGTGTTCATCAGAACAAAATCATTTCTCTCGAGGGTAAGTAAATGATGACAGATTTTTTTGTGAACTGTTCCTTTAAAGGCAACAAATCACTATAAAATATTGAGTGGAGCTCTGAATTGTTCACAGTGTGCACATTTTTATGCTGTACTTTATTTTTGTTGTGCCTGACAACCATACTTCCTTGTGCGTTGTATGCAATATCTAATCAATTCAAATGAATATACATTTATTTATTTAATTGACAAGCAGCCTTGTAATAAACGCAATGTAATGTACAGTCAGCCAGCAAGCATTACAAAATAATCACTTTCGGGATGACACAAGACCTGTCAGGGCTCACTTCATGATAATGACTATACGGTTACTGACTCTGACCTCTTACATAGGTGATATTCGTATAGCGTGAGCAATGAATATTTTTTCCCCACTCAGAATCTCTAACAACGTTGGTAATTCATAGAAAACGAATTTGGCTCATGCACCACCACACCAAGCATACACATTTCTGTTGCAGAACCAAATGGTTTAAGGACAATTGCTCATTTGAATTCCAAGCCATAAGGTTTTCCTCAATGCTACAAGAATCCATTCATTTGGAAAACCGAGTATTCAACCTATTTTTTGTTAGCGGGGAGATTTAGAAATGAGATTTAAATATGGAAAATGTGACAATTGCTAAAGCTATAACGGCTATTTAAAATCTTTCTTAACTAATTCAATTAAAGAGTATCCAGAGCCTCTTTGAACATCTGAGGTTTATTCATGTATTTGTTTAAATGGGTTAAGTGCATCCCACTCATACATGAACCAATTTTTTAAAACTCAGTATTAAAGAGATATTTCAGAGGCAAAACAAATTTCCCCATGTTTTGATCACCCTCAAGGCATCCTGACTGAATATGACCTTCTTTTTGAAGAATAATGTCGGCGTTATGATACTATGTATAATTTTTCTTCCAAGCGGGCAATTGTTTGAAGCTCAAAAAAGCTCCCGCACAGAGAAGACAGTCTCCTATTGGAACAAAATGTAAAATGCTGTGTTCGGCACCGCAACTTACGACAGGCCTGTTTCATTGGTCAGAAAAACAAGCCGCTGTCAATATGGATATTTCTTTTAAATGCATCAATTCGCTTCAGAAGGCCTTCGTTAAGACCACAAAGTCGTGTTGAGCCATTCTTTGATAGATGGATGCACTTTTTGGAGCTTAAAAAAATTGCCATCCATTCACTCCCAATTTTCCAGCTTGGAAGAAAAGTGCATCCATTGATCAAAGAACTGCTCGTCACGGCTCCGTAGTCTTAACGAAGGTCCTCTGAAGTGAATCGAACAAAAAGGATACTTGGTATTATAACTACGACTACATTATTCTTCAAGAAGAAAGTCATATTCAGTCAGGATGTCTTGAGGGCGAGTAAAACATGGGGACATTTCTGTTGCATCTGAATTATCCCTTTTGAAGGAGTCTCCACAAGCAGATTTCTGTTAGTGGTTTAAACTGAAAACTCATTCGTTTTGTGAGACAGGGTTTCTATGAAGTTTTCTGGGTTCTGTAGCGTCACACAATATATGAAGACATCACAGATCACAGACATCATTATATAAATCCATAAACCCAGTCCAGTCCAAATCCCATGACAGCTGCCACACTTCACTGTCTCTGTTCCTTTCTTCTTAGCCAGAAGCGCAGTGATTGTAGGTTTATTCAACCTGCCTGGCCGTGCTTATCCCTCAGGGCAAAACCCACGCAAGTGTGGCCTTCCCTGCTGGCTCCGTTTCCACATTTGCCTAAGCTGTGAGCACCACGGCGCCACCACATGTTCTCCCATGAGAGCGAACTTATTAATTATTAAATCAACAATCCTGCAGAAAACAGATGGCACAAATAGCGGGCAGCTAACGCACGCCTGCCTGGCATGTGTGTGTGTACCGTAGGTAAGTGGGTGGTTTTAGACTACCTAGGATCTGTTACAGGTCCCAGCAGTGCCCGGTGCCAGTTTGCTAGCAGGCTGATTTGTGCGTATCGCATAAAACGTAGAGGTAACCATGGTTCGTTTTTAATGCAATAATTTTAAAATCTGGAAGAAAATGTTTTACAATTTTTTGTCCAGCTGAACACTGTTTGAAATGATCAAAGCTGAAGTGTTAATGAGCCATCATCACCCCCAGTTTAACCGGAGTGATTGTTATCACGCTACAATGTTTATTTAAACGCTCTTTCAGTTTGGATTAAGAGACATGAATAAATACACCACGCTGTGATTTGCTCCTACAGCACTGAGCTCTTCACCCAACACTTTCACGCTGATGAATGACATGGCTAAAAATAAACTTGTGAGGATGGCCACGTATAATAAAACCCAACCAAAGGCAGATTGATACAGTTGTATGGTCTTCAACATGTTGTTTTTAGCTGTTTGCTTTTCATCTTGTCTTAAAGGAGTAGTTCAGCGAAAAAATAAATGTCCTTTTCACTTACTCATAAAATGGTGAAGCTTCAAAAAGCATATATAGAGCATTAAATCACCATTAAAGTAATCCAAATGACTTCAAAATAGAGTCTCAAATGTTAACAAGCAGATCAGAGAACTACATTCAAATATAGATTTAACTTCTCATGACGATACACACATAGGACAACTAGTCATGGGTCACAAGAGAACCAGATCCAAAGTTCCTTAAGTGGCGTGGCACCATATAAAAAGTAAATTCATATACATCTGGGATGGCATGAGGGTGAGTAAATTGAGAGAACTTTTTTGGGGGGTATTTTTAAAAGTGCTGCACACTGTAACACAATGATAGCCAAATAATGTTTTCATATTTATCAATTTATTTATTTATTTATTTATTTATTTATTTATTTACTATGTCTTGTCACTTATAGGGATAGCTCACACAAAACTCATAATTTACTCACCCTCATGTCATTTCAAACCTATGGCTTTCTTTCTTATTTAGAAGAAAATATATTTAAAAATAATTTTGGTAACCGCTAGGGATGCACCGAAAATAGCAGGAAAAATGACATGTGATATGATCAAGAGAGAGAGCGACACGCGCACTTTATTAATGCAGCAAACATGTCGGCATTGTGTGGAGCATTTTACAGTGTCAGAGAAAGACACCGCACGGAACTTGCGGCGCCACAGAAAATTTCTTAATGAAGTACCAAGCGGTTGGTACTTGTGTACTTCAGTCTGGAGGGGGCGGTCTGACAGTTGCCCCGCTGCCCCGCGACATCCTTTGACATCATACAGTGGTCGCATGCACACAGTTCCCTGTACTAAACAACCTGTCAAAGTATATTCTGTGCATCCCGGTCACGAGTGCACCTTCTGAGAGAACAGTGACAGTCAGCTTTTGTGGGTGGAGTTTAGAGGAGAGACGTGAACTGAAATGGTTGTCAGTCAGAATTGCTTTCATGGATGTCTTTTTTAAAAATAATTTTACTATAATAATCCAACAGGTTTCGTTTATTCATATTTTTTACTTATGATGTTGAATAACACTTTTTAATAAAGTGTTTTGTTGTAGGGGTACAGAGTACTGTCATAATCCTCCCTCATCTTGTGATGCTTTTATGGTCTTGTGGCAGGATCATTACAGTCCCTATTTGTGGAAGCACATGATCATTGTTTGTTATGATGGCCATGTGCTCTCCTGTCTTGTCTCTTGACCCCGCCCCCTCGTCCCCCACACCTGTCTTGTGTAATTATACCTTTTTAGCGCCCCTATTTAGTGCCCTTGTGTTTGCTGTCCTGTTCTGTTTCATATTGGTTGCTTGCTTTGTTATTGACTTTCCTCCTGATTCCTACATTATCTAGTCTAGTCAAAAACCTCCTGTTTTTGCTCCCTCGTGGGAAGTCTTTGTTTTGAAAGTTCATCATTGTTCTTTTTGCGTTTTGCCTCATCGTGGGTCTTTATTTTGGGAATTCAGTTTTCCGTTTTTTGTACACGCTGCTTGCACTTGGGCTCTATTTCATGACGACCCTTACAGAGTACAGTACATTCTTTCAGCAATCACTCATAGCCTAATATAGGCTATTCAAGAAGGGGTAGGGCTCAGTTTGTTATTTATTTAGCCTACTTGTTTTGCTCAATTGTATTTTAAGTTATATTGTATTATATTGAAAAGCAAGACAAAATATAAAAAGGACATTTTGACCATTCCGTTTATGCAATATTGGAAGAAATTGGCTTGAAATAGCCTTCGGCAAAGTGTTTCATTTTTATTTGGCTTTGGCCAAGAATTTTAATTTCGGTGCATACCTACGAATAACGGCGGTTATTCTATTGACCTATTGACTTCCATTGGTTTTTAGTCCCTACGATAGAAGTGAAGGGGTACCGACATTGTTCAGTTACCAACATTCTTCAAAATATATTCTTTTGCATTCTGCTGAATAATCACAATTCATTCGCCAAATTAAACCTCACAAATGAAATCCATGGAAAATAAGATGCTTGATGAAGATATATTTGGCTTAATATAGCTTACTGTAAACTAATGAATAATAAAGTGCCAAAGTAAAGCGCTTTGGGAAGGTTGCTTTCAAAATCATATGCTTCTTTTGTGAACAAAATACGTTTTTCAAAGCTCTGTCGTTTGCTTAAGTACAGACATTCATTGCTTTCTGATTCTCATTCTAAATTAATTGCAATATGAATGGCATCATTATAAGTGTTGAGTCTGTATTGAATCATCTGTTCCTCTGTTTAAAACGTTCTTTCCAAGTTGTCAAGTGATGCTGACAAGTTAAAAGCAACGGTGTGTTTGCTGAGGGGGTGACTAGGCAACTGCTGATGCCTTTATTCCTCACAAACCTCGATCACCAATCACTACAGAAGAGTACTGTAAATAATTGAAGCGGTTATCTTATTTTGTGTTCCACTGAAGAAAGAGTCATGTGCATATTTTTAACAACATGACAGTAAAGGAATGATGACAGCATTTAAAAATTTTTTGGAAGACTCTCCATATAAAAGTTCCCAAAAAATCAGAAAATATAGAATACAATATCTGACATGAAAGCTATTCATAGCTAGACAGTATTAATATTAAATTAAAGGGAAGAAAATCAACAAATGTACTTATTTTACTTACTGACCTTCATATAGTATAACACATCTAATGTGAGAATGAAAGTACACATACAGTAGTTATTTAATTATTTTATAGCCACATTTAAAACATTCAACATCAGGAACTCGCCTCGCTTCATCCGGCCCACAGCGCCAGCTCTAAATGCCAGCCGGGCCTCTGCTGACAAAGTATAAAAAGGCTTAAAGACTTAAAGACTCCACTCTGTTATGCTTTTAAGTCAAGGTACCAAAGGCCTGCTAACTCCTGCTGTAGAAATGTTTTAGAAAATTGCACCCTTTTACCTTTTACACAAAACACCGAAAGGAGATACTCATAAGGATGGAAATGGAAATACATTATTAAGAAGATACAACCAAGAATAAAACTTGCCGACCCTGCAGTGGCATTTTCATTTTATGCCTCTTTTACACCACAATAAATAGACAACGTAGGCCGACCTAAAAAGAGATACATTATTTTGAAAAGGTTTCACATTTTTGTTGTATTTTTATGAAAAATGTCAAACTTTAAAATATCAAACCATTATAACAGAACTGATAATTGTAATAACGGCTGTCAAACAATCCCAAATGAAACAATTAAAACACAATTAAAATACCTCTGAAAGCAGTTTGAGCATGAAACTGGCCGGAATAGAATGTTACCGTACATTTCCAGCATGAACACCACAATATCCGACTCAAGCAACGGATCAAGGGTTCAAATGAAATAGCGGGACATTATTGAGTGGCTTTCTCTTTTGTTGTATTGTTAAACCCAATGTGAACATGAATTCCAACAGTTTGCTCAGTAATGAGAAAAAACCTTATCGCTCGCTAAAGTGGAGTCTATTGGCAATCACACGCACCAGAAAGCCACTGGCTGTGGAAGAAAACCCTCCCCGCTGTCTAAATATAAATCGGAAACATTGTTCTTTCTATCCGACCCCTCCGTCCATTCTGATTGAATGAGCGATTTCTTATTTCACCAGCCTCATGTAAACCCTGGCTTAGCACGTCTGCTTAATTCGCTTCCTTTGAGCTCAGATAAAAGCACGTGCATTATTAATCCAATACTTCTATTACACCAAAGTGCAGTAGATGACATGTGTCTGACATGTGTTTCAAACAGAGATTTGTCTTTAAAGTTGTTGGGATGGATTACAGCTGTTCTGGACACAGATCACAGTGACATCAATTTTGTAATACAGTCACTCAGAATTTCAGACATGTAGGGAGGGATTTTTTTTATTGGCAACTATAATATTTTTATTAACAATGATGGTGGCATATTATTTAAAGTTTACCTTTTATTTTCCTTCTTCGTAAAATTAAACATACTGCCGCAATTATTTTGCAACACCATAAAGAATGCTATAACAGAAAGGCAAGTTCAATGTTGATGGTTACTATTATTAGTACATCTAAGGATTGCCGCCCAGTATCCAGCTGGAACACATTAAATAGGTAAAATATGAGCCGCAAACTACACAATCATCGCGATTATATGACAACCTTGCCAAAGATTCAACGTGACAACTCTCAGCATTAATGTATGAGGTCTATTGTGAGGACTTCGGAAGGACAAAGGATATTGTGGCACATCGTGTAGTAAAACCCTCACTGAAAGTGCCCATCATTCAGCAACGAGTCTTTCTCAAAAAGACATTTGATTTTATTTGATTCCCTTCAGTTCATCAGAGGTCATTGTGATATAACATCCACATGCACGTGGAAAATATACCAAGAATGAATTGCACCAACTAATAGCGCTGCACCACAGCTATTTCTATGCACCATCTGGGTTATTTCACCGCTTGGTTCACTGAAGGAATTATGCAAAACAGGTTATGCAAACGTGTCCACAAAATCTGTGCAATTTACACGGCGCAATTCCACATCTGTCAGGCTTGTTGTGAGCACTGGGTTGCGGAAGGCTGCAGGCTACCACAATCCAGCATGCGAAAAGTTATTCACGTACAATCATGATTTAAACATTTGTAAACATGATTTATGTATCCGTACCTGTAACTCTAAAAAAGTGTGTGATGATTAATGAATCACATACCTCCTCGTTGAGTATTTCTTGACATTGTGAATAGTTTCCCTTCTTCGCCCAGGTCCCATTGGCAAGACATTCTCTGTACACATTATCTGGAACACACACACAAACACACGCAAAATGACATGTGCATAGTTTTTTTGTATGTAATAAGATATTTAATGGCAGGATCCATTTAAACAATTTACTGTGACAAAATGCCCTTCATGCCCTAACTGCTTTTTAACAGCATGGCATGTGTCTGACTTTCTAAAACAAACCTGAAAATATTTAGATATTTGTAGAACAAAATGTGAGTATTCCCTTATAATGTTTATGACAAATCTTCCACCTCACGCACTGCATTGTTTACATTATTTGGAGTTTTGCAATGACCTTAAATGCAAGAAATAATATAAAAATAATAATATACATTTGAACTATACCCTCAAAACTGAAATTGATTTACAGATCCACCCCCACTGCACATGAGCAAAGACTAAATATGTATGTGACACAAAATATCAAATTGAAATATCAGAAGACATACAACCTTTGCTTACTTGTTTGACAAACATTGTATGAGACTTAAATCTCTGGTAACGCCCGGAGTGTGGGTGTGTATAAAAGAAAAATGTAAGTTTAGGTTTTATATTTCCCATTTTATTAGTCAACTTTCTCAACAAGACCTGTTTTGTGTTTTCAATGGCTATTATTAGATCGAACCAGGAATCTGGGGCAAAGTTTTATTTTTATCAAGTACTTCAAGAACCTCTGTAACCCACCCATGATAATAAATATCTCTAACCACTTAAGTCACTGGAGCAGGTAATGTCTGGTACTGTATATGATGGTAAACTACTCCAGGGGTCTTCAAGCCAGTGTAGAAAATATCTTCAAAGTTATTTTAAACAATCAAACCTCATTTTTTTGGAAGGTTCTCACAATGAACAAAGCTATTATTAGCTTTCAGCTATCATGGGAGAGATAGACAAGTTGAAAAGTCACGGTATCTTATCAACTTCAGTTTCCATGGTAACTTCTGCAACTTGATTTGAAAAGATACAATCCAAACAAGTTTAGAAATGAAAGCGGTTTTAGTCAAAAATACCATTAAAAGTGACACAAATGTCAGCTAAATAAATCGGTGCAAATTTTGCCGTCGCATTTTATGTTAATATTCTAGTGTAAGCTTAGCTATACATATTATTACAAAAGATATCACTTAAAAATGACTTCATATTAACAAATTCATCAAATAACTTATCAGATATCTTTCTACAATATGGCTAAAAACTGACCTCATAAATGTGAAAAAATGACCCTGAAAATCAAATCCAGAGGGAAAAGATTCACTCAAAGCAAAAGGCAATTTCTAACACTGGATGCCACAAGCTGATCAGAGTCCTGATTGCTCTATGGATCCAACATCAGCACTCTTTATAACAAAATGTAATTATCGGATCTCCTGGAGCTTGTCGTCCATCATGGAACAGTGACACGAGAAATTGATATTAAGTATATCCAAGACTTAGTTGATTTTTCTTTTAATCTATTTTTCTCATAGCTTGGAGTAACATCGTACATCGAGTGACTCATAAAAAAATTACAACAAGCATGTTATTGTTTGTCGGCTGACGATGTCCCCGGACATTTGGCGAGATGCAGATGTCTAGATGCGGTTATAAGGGAACTTTGATGGACATTAATATTTCCCTTCTAAAACAATTTTGTAGAGTTTATCAAACGGTCTCGTGAGAAGGACTAACAATAGATGTTACCGTGAGAAGTAAACAAACAAACCCCAAAAATAGTCAGTACAGTCAGTACATCTACAAATACAAACCTGTTCTGCTTGATTGGTAAAGCATTGCATTAGCAGTGCACAGGTCACAAGTTTGACTCCCAAGGAACACAAGAACTGATAAAAAAGCCCTTTTGATAAAAGCGTCGGCCAAATGCATTAATGTAAATCTAACCTTAATTTATAAAAGCAGAAAGATCCAGACAAAAGCCCCAACACTGAAATCAGAAAGTGTCTGAAATGCACTTACAACTTAAAGAGATTTGTGAACTCAACCCAAACACTTACTGCGGGGAAGGAAATGTTCTTTCCATTACCCTCTTATAAAACCCCTCTTCTCTTTACTTTTGGCCCATGGCTATATTGATTCAGTAACTGAAGGAGAATGACAGCTCCATAGATCACTCAACCAATCAGGGCACAGAGGAACTGCTGCAAGGCGAGTTATCTGTAAACCTCCCTATCCAACCGTCTGGTCAACCCCACAACTGCCTGAAGCACATGTAAAGACAAGGGCACATTTCTGTGATGATGAGAAGGTGACGATGCTGGAAACAATATGATATTCTTCAAACAAGGGTGAAATGGTCCATTGTAAATGCTCCTTTTGTCATGACTGTAAACGTGTGGTACATGACATCAGATTGTTGACATACAAAGGTACAACCGTGTGGGATATAACTCAGTTGCAGCATTACCAATTTTCCAAAATCTGTTTATATTTTAAGATTTTATTTAAAGTCTCACTTTTGACTTGCAGTTTAATATTTAAATATCAATTTATCCATAAAAGTCCAAGTGTTGTGAAATATATCCAATTACAAATTTTTTAAATATAAGCAGGTTTTCACCCGATATATTGCGTGTCATGGCCAAATGCAATGGAAAATTGGTTAATGTTGCATTGTTGTATTTGAAGTGTATACTGAAGCTCAGCTTTGTGAACAATTTAAGAAGAATTTAATTTCATAACATAAAGCTTGAACTTAACTTCCCATAGACCTCAGCATAGAATCTACTTTTGAGGAGTTTTTATTGAATACAATTAATATTTAATAAAATAGTACTATCAATCAATGTAAATGTAAATTAATTATAAAATAAATTGGTACATTATAACCAGACAGTGACCGGAAGTTAACTTCGGGCCAGGCTGGACTTCTAATGAAACCATCCATGAGAATTATGTTTTTCCATGAATTCTTTGTATATTCTAATAAAACCCCCTTTCCCTTAAATGAGCTTGCTTTTTGCCAAACAATTGTCTAATAAATACCTTGTGCCATTTTTTTTACAATTCACCTCATAGACTGCTGTTAAAAAAACACAATCTGTCGGAAACTGAACACATATCTGAGGACAACACTTTTAACTCAACCTTGTGGTATGCATTTTTATTTGTTTAACACAATATCAACATTATAAACCCGAGGCTCCACGTATTTAAATCATTGAAGTTCCAGAAACACATTTTTACTTTTA
The DNA here is from genome assembly GCF_947034865.1 of Barbatula barbatula. NCBI lineage: Eukaryota > Metazoa > Chordata > Actinopteri > Cypriniformes > Nemacheilidae > Barbatula > Barbatula barbatula. The sequence goes on from NC_136769.1 coordinate 8,359,051, forward strand.
AGTAAAGTAGGCCTATAATTAAAATTTTGAAGATTTGGCTAAAACTAAATAAAAAATAGCTAATTTAGTTCTATAGCACAGCCTTTGTAAAAACCGCTGTTACATAATTTTACTTCATAAACTGTACATGTACTAAAGCACTCTTTTTGCTCCCGCGGTGTTTACTCTTGGGCTATACAACTAGATCAAACTAGATTCTGAGGTAGCAGCTGGTTGTTAGCCATTAGCGCAATAGCGTGCTAGCTACATTGCACTTTATTTTAAAATATGACTACTATAGGCCTATGTGTTTTCAAAATAAAATAAATATAATACCTGTCCAAAAGGTAAACAATTTGCATGTACATATCTTTAAATACATCATTGCCTTTGTGTTGTCTCAAAATGCTCACAAGTAATGTTTTTAGTTGTAGTTCACTTAATTTTCCTAATTAAACTGAGGCCTAGTCCTGGCTAAAATAATACCTGTCTGGGAAACCACCCCTTCATGTTTAATGTTCCCTTATCTTGGATATTTAGAAAAGTTTTACATATTTTTCAGCTTTGTGGTTACCATTGTTCAGAAGAGTGGTGCATGTGCTTAGGTGTAGGAGGCCACATGTAACCTGTAACCTGTGTTGTGTTACCACTGAGAAATGACTGTGCTAATGCCAGTTCTGAGATCAGTCTCTTCTTGCTCATCTTGGGTTGCATAAGTCAAGGTGTTTGATTTTTGCACACCAATACTAATACATGTGTGAAATAAAGAAACTCAAAGAATTGAGTTTCGTTAACTTAAAAATGCTTATTTAGAACTTTAGTTTAACAGTAATCAAAATTGGAAAGTTCTGCTTACTAAAACCAAGAATCTCTTAAAAATAAATATTTCTTTGAGTATTGCCAATTTATCCGGGTTTACAGTGAACATGTGTTATTATTGCATAACAAAAATGTGCTATTTTTTTACATATCCTTTTTGACAGTGTATTTTGATGGTTGAATATAACCTCAGGTGGCATTTACAGCAAACATGGTTGAACATCACTTTTGACCCATACATACAATATACTAGAGCAAAGGAAAGCAAACAGAAAAGTGGTAAAAAGCTCTTTAAATTAAATAGAATTTCTAAAAACGTAATTGAGAGACTAAACACACAGCCCCACATCAGTCAGTACAGTGGCAGCTGCTGCAGCAGCATTTGGAACATGACAAAACAGCTCTGTGCACAGAACACTAGTACAGATTCGTTTCTGTCACATTCTCTGCCAGTGACCCATGAAGAGCCACTGTCACTTAGCATAATGACAGAAAGATCCAGCTCAGCTCCCACTGAAGCATCTTTACCTGTCACTAAAACTCGCTAAAACGCTGCGTGGTGCTGCTTTTGCAAAAAGCCAAGGCAATAAAAGGGCCTATCAAGGTCAGTGCCTGAAGGAAGGCAGGAAAAGTGATGTGGATAGGGAAGATGAGAAGTTATGTCATTTCATGCAAAAGCTTCCTCCCGCTAAGGGAGTATAATTAACTTTCACACACTTACCCTGAGGTGGGAACTAGACAGTTTTGAGTTTTCCCCTCCATATTTCTCTCAAGGGCTCTTGTGTTCGAAAACAAGCCTTTTACAATGCTCTATTTGTAATGCTGCACTTTTAACCTACCGTGGCGCTCAAACCGGTTCTTGAAGACTGGACTTTCTTCAGAGTCTAGTCACACCCATGCATGTGATTTCCAATTGAACTCAAGGGCTTTGAAGCCACCTTGGGTCATTCAATGGGAGCTGGACGTTCATTGATCTCTAAGTGTAGAATTGAGCAACCCTGATTTTTAACATAGTTCTCGAAAAGTACAGTACTAGTATTAGCTGTAATCTGATCGCCTGTCTCGATTTTTACAAGCAAATTGAAGGTTATATTTGTTTACATAACTCAATGCACTTAAAGGAACAGTTTACACAGGCATTTAAATAATGTCATCATTTCCTCACCCTCAAGTTGTTCCAAATCTGTATACATTTTTTCCTGATGAACACAGAGTAAGATATTTGGAACAATGCTTCCACCGAAACTTCACCACTCTCGGTTATTTAAGCCCCGAGACTGGCAAGAGCACCCTCTAACTCGTCTGTACTGTATCTGCTTTCTTCAACAACGACAACCACCACATCCTCCTGTCGACCCTCAAGGCTATGGGTGTCTCTGGAATGGTGCTACAATGGTTCTTACCTCTTGGGTAGGTAATTAAGAGTATCCTAGAGAGGTGAGGTCTCTGAGTCTCAACCTCTCAATACAGGGGTGCCTCTGGGCTCGGTGCATGGACTGTTGCTCTTTTCCATATACATGACATCCCAAGGTTCTGTAATTTGGAAACGTAGCTTTTCCTGTCACTGCTATGCGGATGATACACAACTCCACCTGTCTTTTCAGCCTGATGATCCGACTGTTACTGCATGCACCTCAGCATGCCTGAAAGACATTTAGCTCTAGATGAAGGACCACCATCTGCAGCTGAACCTTGCAAAAATTGAACTGCTTGAACTGCCAACACAAAGATTCGTCACAACCTCTCCATTCAACTAGGCTCATCAACTATCACACCTTCCAGAACAGCCTGGGAGTGGTAATCAATGGTCAGCTTACACTCACGGATCATGTTGCCAGAACCACCCGGTCCTGTAGATTCATCCTCTACAGCATTACAAATTAGACATTTCCTGTCCGAGCATGCTACGCAAGTCCTAATCCAGAGTCTTTTGTAGTATAATGTTGTATGCAATATGAGACCAGTTTCACTGTGCTTTTCCATTTTGTTGTCCTTATGATGTGCCAATTGCTCACATTGTTTACCTCATTTGTAAGTCGCTTTGGATAAAAGCGTCTGCTAGATGACTAAATATAAATGTAAATGCAAACAGTTCTTGGCACCCGTTAACTACCATAGTAGGAAAAATGTGTCTCATTAAGTGTTTCTCACTAATAAACAAATTACAATTGTTTTATTCTGGGGTTATTTTAAATGACAAATAAACTATTATTCATTATTAATTTATTTTGGTTCAGAATACAATAACTAAATAATTTACACACTTATATGTGATATACCTATATACAGTAATGTAGAAATTAAGTATTTAATACAGATTAGAGCCCGCCACGCGGTCTGACATCGGTTCTACGCCCGTGTGAAGTGCTGGGCGTCGCCCAACCCACCAGGGCCACGTTGAGGCACGAGGGTGTGGAGCAGACGGGGGGATTAGCACTACCGGCGTGCCCCTTAGGAATCTGCTGATCGGGTCGTGCCGACCAAGATACTTGCCTGAGGGGGAGAGTGCGACATTGACCGCACAACTCTTAAGCGTTTTTTGACCGCACTTAAGCGTTCAGTCGCCTAGTGGTTAGCTCTTGCCTGAGTGACCGTGCTCACAACTGCGGGAGACAGGTCACTCTGGATCTCCTCGTCCTGTCCAGGGGCCAGACGTGGAGGTTCCAGAGGTCTGGTCTCGGGTGCCAGACGGTGCCCCTTCAGCGAGAACAAATCTTCGACAGGGGGAGCGGTCGTCATGACCGAGCACCAAGTCTGGTAGTCTGCCGACGCCCATAGGAGACAGGTTCGGTGAGCGTGATGGGGTGTGGCAATGGCTGCGACAGATTTACGTCCACTAGACCCCACCTATCCCCACCACCAGCGCTCGCTGCCGCAGATGGCTTAGCAGCCGCTGTCGAGTAGGAAAAAGACGATGTTGTGGCTGTGTCCACGCGAACACAGCCAGCTGTGACCGCAATACCGTGATCGACATGTGCCGCAGTGCGGGCATGTCATATCCATGAACGCTACTTCAGCATGCTTGGGACCCAGACATGTGACACAGACATTGTGCCTGACTAGCTCGAGGATTAGCGGCCGCACCCAAGACTACAGTGGCGAGACATGCCTGGCGACATGTGCACGCTGTAGGAGAATTAGCTCTTTTAGAAATATGCGCTTTGAAGACACCTCTGACCAACTACCAAAACGAAGCGAAGAACAAAAAGGTGAATGATTGGGCACGCCATCTTCCCTTTTATACCAGTACGGAGTGGGGACTGTGCCGTCCCATTCGCCAGCTATATGGGCTGTATGTTTCTGATGTACCTTGTACTTTGCCTGAAGCTCTACAATATGCTGCTTCTGTGGGGATTTTAAATCAATTGTGCTATCAGCTCCAGTAAATCTTAATAAACCAGTCAAGTAAAGAAGCATGTATGGTTGTAGGGCCACTGCGCTGGCCTTCTTTCATGTGTAGTTTATTTTCTTTGGGTTTATCAACCGCGACAAATACGATCAAGCGACAGGAGAAATTTTCCGAGTTCCCTGCGTATTGTGTTATGCTTTATTGAATATTTCATGGACTTTCTGGGCTTTGTTGCAGGTGCAGAAGAAAAGGTTATTATTATTAAGGACAAATCAGTTCAAACAAACCATTACTCACATCAGAGTTCACTGTCTCCCGGCAAATCATCCATTGTCTATCATTTATCTTAAAAAATTAGTTTGGCTTCAGAAATTATTCTCTCTGTCTCCACCCCCTCTCTCTTTTTCTCTGTCTCACCCTTTTAGCCACCCATCTATATGATTTCCTTTTAAGACTTCTTTTATTAATTATAAAGTATTTTATATAAATATTTTTTTTTTATAAAATATAAACCAAATTTTTCTTTTATTTAATTAGTTTTGCTTCAGAAATTGTTCTCTCTCTTCACCCCATCTCTCACCATTTCTTGCCACCCATATACGATTTCCTTTTAGAAGAAATATAAATATGAATGTGAATGTGAATATGAATACGCTATCCTGTAGCTCAGTGGTAAGAGCATTGCGTTAACACCGCATGGTTGTGGGTTTGATCCCACGGCATTGCAGATACCCATGTATAAATGTATAGGAAAATGCAATGTAAGTCAAAGCGTCTGGTAAATGTAAATGTATATGAACACGAACATAAATATATATATATAAATGTGGTTTATTATAAACAAAAGAAAATATATTAAAACGTTTTTTCTCCGCACATACACTAGCTCAGCCTCAATCTAAAGAACCTCCCAGAAGATATGCTCAGTACACTCACATTGGCAAAAGAATTAGTGAGCTTGTTATTAATGGCGAAACATAACTCTGCATTATGCAACAGTATAAAAATTGACCTACATGTATCCCAACAAACACAGACCAATTTGGCTAATGTGCGCACACTACCTTTCACACACACAAATACAATTTTAAATTGTTTTATGAATCTCTCAGCTGTCGTCTCTGTTCAGGTATTCTAACTACTGCTGTTCAGAGCACGTTGCGCCAAGTTTATATTCATCTAAAACCTTACTTCCACATATCTGAGGAAGAAATACCCCAGAAAACCTGCCAATTTGTGAGGTCCAACAACACTGACTTGAAAATAGACAAGAGAACGTAATATATGCGACTGCTGAGCAACTAAATCTTCTGTAAAACTGAAGAGAAGAGAATAACAGACAGACAGTGCGGAAGAAAGGGTTCAGATGGGACGAGCATTAAGCAATTTTTCATAACCAGGGTGCGAGAAGGCTTGAAACTTTCCAACAGACGAAACCATTCGAAAATATTGCTTATCAACCCTTTTTAGGACACATTGAATGTTAAATGAGCTGTTGAATATTGTATTCATTCAATATGGGGTTTGCACTTTTTATAGTTTCATGACCGGCCTGATCTCATGGGAATCTGTGACTAAAACACAAAATACCGAAGCCCCACCCCTAAACTCAATCGTCACTGGTGCGAAAGTAAATCGGTAAACAGTTACAAGCAAGTTGCATATTTTCAGATATTTGTATTTAAAACTAGCACACAAAACCCTGTACATGACCATTGTGCTTTTTTGCTTCATGGGACGTGAAATGTAGGAAATAAACTTACTGGTGGTGTTGTATCGGACCCCGAGGAAGGTCTCCGGGCAGGGACGGGACACTACTTCTCCAGCACTGCTCCTGGGCCAACACGTGCCAATGCCATCGATAGATGTGTTACAGAAGAGACCTGACAGACAGATGAACGTGATGCTTGTGACTTTTTCTAGTTAAAACACTTCCTGTCCACTCGCTATCAATAAAAGTGTTGAAAGTAACTGTGTGAATGATGGATGTTCTGACTTTTCCAAAATCTGCTGAGCATTCTCTTGAGGTGGGGGGGGGGGCAGATTTCATGTGGCTCTGCATATAATATATTGACGACGGTTTTAGATTGAGTCTAACATCTTCAAGAGTTTTAAATGAACTCTACAGGATATAATTTAACAATGGTTATTTTCAATGGTGTGCCTCAACCATCAAGTCTCACGTTTCTTAAAGAAAAATTCAGACGAGCTGACATTAGCACTTATAGCTTTCGGTGTTGACGTCTGTACTCGGGTTTCAGATTTGTTCCAATCATTCCAATCTACAGTATCTCTCTATACATCTTCATTTCTGGTGCTTTCCTCTCAGTCTGTGTGTTAGCTGGAGGCCAGAATTGCATCTTGACCTCCTTTTTACGCCTCTGAATTTTTAGCACTTTCATTTTTAATCAAAGCAGATCTGAGGTGTTCAGCAAACATAAGTATTTGAAAAGCTTTTCATCCGTTGTAATCATTTCCATTCAACAAATGCATTTAAAGCCATTTGATAAGAATGAGTGGACCAGGAGCATTTAGTGCTCCATTCACTTCAATTGTATTATGCACTTCTGTTATCTTTTGTGAAAATGTAACAATTTCCAACAGACGCTAAAAGTTTTCCTTGTGTTGTTTATATCGTGTTCCATCGAAAGGAATATAAGGTTTATTTATGACACACTGAGTCATATTTACAGACAGCTGGAAAATCCATGCACACCCCGTTATTGGGTTCACCACTGTTGTCTCTTAATTCACTTCCGAGAGCTTTTGTCATGGAGAAAAAATAACTCATTCCAGCAAATCGAGACGTTTTTGAGCATTTTGATTACTAATGTTTATAATGCTATTAAGTATCGCCCAATAGCAGTGAAACACAGGATCATTGTGAATTGTTTATATAAGTTCAAACAACGAAAATGTATGGAAAGAAGAAAAGTATGTGCTTACTCGTCTTTTATTGAACAAAACATGATAAGAGAGTGTTTAAAAAATGTCCTCCCTAGTGGACTTTTGTAGTTATTACAAAAAAATTTAAAAGAGCAGGAAGTCTTATAACAACTCTGAGTATAACATAAGTTTATTTTATTTTAAGACTAATTTACTCTTTTCTTCCTATGCTTTTCTTAAGATTCAACCCCAACTGGACAATCCTCCCATTATTCAGAGCAATGATGCCCCATTTCCCCACCACATCAATGCATTATTTTAAACAGTACATCAATGGCTCTGTGTTCAAAGAAATGTCTCTGTGCACAAATCAACATGAAGTCTTCGTGTCTGAAGCACCACTATTGAAAAACCAGCTGGCTGGTTTGAGCTGGTCTCCCAGATGGTTTTAGCTGGTTAAGCTCAAACTTCATTTTGACATGTACCGCATTCCGATGTCCACTGTAGTGGATGCATGACACAGGTTTTTTTTTCAAAGCAATTTTTCAGTATGCTTTTTGCCTTCCAAACAATTGGGGGAGTTAAAAATAAAATAATTTGGAAACAGTAGAATGAGAAGTGAAATCCGCAGATTTTAATCCGATGTATTAATCAATAATGATATATTTCTTTGATTTTCCCATGACATGACTACTGTAGAAACATTGTGATTGTCATGTTTACAGATGCACACTGCAAAGACCAGAAATGTAAACTGACCTGTGGAGTTGGTGGGTGTGAACGTCTGATTCCACAGGAATAAAGTGCGAGCTGCGAAGAAAGACAGGACAACATTTCTTGAATAGCCGTATTTGTGCATTGTCTTTGTGAGTTTACTATACAACTGAAATATATATGCATGAAAAAAATCTGTACACTACAGTATTTATTGATCAACTATTGTAAAATACCTAGATACTACATAGTTTTTTAACCTTAACAAACCAGAAAAATAGGGCAACAATGTTCATATAAATATCTTAACAGCACATTCTTTTTCTAATAAATCTAAGTAGTATTTTTCTTAATTTCCCAAACACAATTACTTTCATTTACTAAAGTAAAGCCATTGCATACAAAAACGTTGAGCGTAAAGTTTAAAATAGTAAAATAGCATAAAATCCCAATTTAATTTAAAAGAATTAAAATGACTTGAGGGTGTGTAAATGGTGTGTAAACATACACATAAAATGCACATATCAATGAAGAACAGAGCCGGACAGTAACGGAGTACATTTACTCGAGTACAGTACTTAAGTACAATTTTGAGGGATCTGTACTTTACTTGAGTATAATTTTTGGGGAGTACTCATGACTTTACTCAAGTACATTTGAGAGGCAAATATTGTACTCTTTACTCCGCTACATTTCTATCCATAACCGTAAGTACACGTTACTTCTAAAAAGGAAAAAGAAAAATCTCGGAAACCACCAATTTGTTTTTTCCCTCTCAAACGTGATTGGATTGTGCAGGCGCCACTTATTGGGCGAGCCTATCAGCAACAATCACCCAGACCTCAGAGCTCTATCATTTGCTGTACACAGCTGTCAATCATCTCACGTCTGCATGACACGTCCTGTGTACACTTCCTTATTCAGGACATCCGCGATGAAGCTAAAGTAACATTTCTTCACCAAAACAAGAAGCTAATAAATGCACGATTGAAGAATATGTGTTTTGTGTGTATTTTCATGCGATTTGGGGGTATTTTTATACGAATAAAGAATAAAGGTAAGGGAAGAGTAGCCAATAGCGTCATATAAAATGCTAAATATAACATGAAATGAACTTGAAAACATCGCGACCGGTCAGCTGATTTTCTTTAATCATTATTATTTTCTCTTCTTTGCTCTATGCTGCGTGTATAACACGGTCAGGTTCAGAGGTGTGTCAGAACATTGCTATATCGCCTTCTTTGCTGTTTTAGGTTTATTGATTTCAGGGGCGGCGTTTGTGTATGGCCCTAGCGTTCAGAAAACATTGTTGAAACAAAGTACGTGTGCATAATGAGACTCATTTAAGATAATTAAACTACTTTACACTGATGTGTACATGTAGCATAGGCGTCGGTAGCATGTGTATTTGAGAATGTATAAACACCGTTAATTCACATAGCGTCATTGACGTATAGTCGGTAAGACCGAAGATATGTAGTTTTGACGTGACATCATCGTAATGTTGGTTCGAAGCTCTTTTTGGCTAAACTCGTTTGTCTGCATTTTCCACATTTAAGATCATATACAGGCATTTATTTTCAATAAAACAAAGAAACTGCTTACAAAATGCCTAACAGTGGTTTTGGAATCAAGTGTGAGGTTATGGGTAGTGGGGATGGTCTTTATTTTCCCAATTAGTTGGCATCCATTTAATAATTTTAATAAATCGAATAATTTACACTATTGTTATTGTATTTCATTCATAATGTACAACGCTATCTGTGAAAAATTAAAAATATATATTGTACGGAAAGACTTTGTAGTGCAGTCGCAGTTTAGGCTATTATGTATTTTGCGATTTGCCACTAGCTATGCCAGGATTAGCTTAAAAATGAAAAGAATCGAGGCTTAACAACCCTGCGACAAGGTAAGACATGTTTTATATTTAATCTTGTTTGCTGAATCTGATCAATGGTTGGTTTTTATTTTAGTCTCATAGTCGCTGTAACGTAGTCGTTGGTGGTGGTTATGACAACATCTGGCTGGGTTATTTTTTACTACTTTAAGTTTTGTGGTTACATATATGTGGTATCATTTGGTTTCATTGTGGTTCGTTTTTGTATGGTCTGAGGAAATTTCGCCATACCCTAGGTTTTGATGAAACGCCACTACTGATTGATGAAAAAACAGAGAAACTCACATGTACACACAATTGTTAGCTGAATTGTATTTTCTAATATTACTCATTAATGTAAGCAGAGTATTTGCTTTGATGTTCTTGAGTATGCGGTGTGTTGTTTAAAACTGTTCGGTTCAAATGTGGGTGCAAAAAATCCATTAAAACTCTAGCAGAGGTGAAAAGAATAAAGCATGGTAAAAAGATTAAAATTACTTTATTTTACTTTAAATTCCTTTAACATTCTCCAAGGTATTAACATTAACATTTTTCATAACTCCATGTAGGACGTTTCTGTACATAAGCACTGTGGCAGTAGTAATGCAATATTTAGAAAATGTACTCTTGTACTCTTGATACTCAAGTACTTTTAAAAACATGTACTTCAGTACTTTTACTTAAGTACACATCTGACTGTAGTACTTTTACTTGTACTTGAGTAAAATTTAGCAAGGGGTATCTGTACTTTTACTCAAGTAATGAACCTGTGTACTCTGTCCGCCTCTGATGAAGAAATACATGCATACTGCTTTGCTTCTTTCAAATGATACAGTCTCACAGAAGATTCTCAGTCTTATACTGTAGTTTAATGGCACACCGTTATACTGCACAATGACTACTGAAAGATGACAGTCATTGGCAAGTGCTTCCCATTAACAAAGACCCCTCCGTCCCTCGTGCATTCATCTCACCCTGAACTACCTTCAGATTTAATTTACCGCTCACATTTCCCTTGTTTTCTCACTGAGATATCAAAGCACGTGCTATCTACATAAATAAAAGAGAGAAAACGAAAGTTGAAGATGCAGCCAGGGCTGATTTGATTCTCTGATATCTTTCATCTGTGATCGGCACAGGTTAAGACACAAATGTGTACGTATACTGTATAAATCACAATGCGTGTGGAACTTGATGTGCCTCTAAAAGTTTGATCACTGATTCACGTTTACCTAAAAACAACGTATCTTGGAAATCCACGGTTGTCTAAGTTGGTTTCATCAGAAAGGAGGTGAATGATGCTAGTGAACCGCAACCTAATTCATTGTTGTTTACATCACATTTGTTGTCTGTCTGCAGCAAATCTATTGTTTACAAGGTCTGCTGCAGGGATCTCATCAGGTAAAATCGTTGATAATAGACACGAGCGGCTTTATTGTATTTACAAATCACGGTAACGAATTTGCTCAAAAATGACGTGTCCTAAACATGTTAATTTAAAGAGGAGGATCCACCCTACGGTTGGAGTTTGTATATTTTGCTGCACAATGAAGCCCACTGTTGTCCCTGCAAACACAATTTATGCTGACAGCTTTGTTTGTATTTCGTTCTGGGAACAACAGGACTCTCAGGAGCTCCACGAGATTAGCATACAATGTCGACGGGCTTTGTGTTCGCTCCTGTACGCCATCCGGACTTGGATGTGATCTTCTTGAAAACTGGATTTCTGATGGGTTCTGTGATATCACAAATGTTTCAACACTTGTTAGACTGAGCAGCTGAGGAAACATGGCAAAAGCACAAATAATGACACACGTTAAATTATTTTGAATTCCAGACCGCAATCCACAAAAAGTATTTAAGTGCCTCCCTACAAGAATACTGTCCAGGTTCATAATCGTGGCTGAGTACTGCAAAGTACATTTTTGTACAAATGTACAAATAACCCCAAATTAACTTCATTATTTTGTCTGCGTCGTTTTTTTCTAACAATATTGTTGAGGAACAACAATTATGTGTCTTGATGTGGGTTTCCATTGCATATTCTCTGATTTTTAATTTACAGGCATTGAATATGAGTTCAGTATTTTTTCAGTTTAACACCATGAAGTAAATTTAAGAAAAAGAATATATAAATTTTAGGAAACTTTATATAAATTGTTACTAAAGCAACAATTGCATTGTTTTACGCAAACTTAAAATAAGGTAAAAATAGTAAATAAATGCATATTCATCATAACTGTGCTGATAAAAACAACATTCAATGTATATACCTTGCTCTTTGGGGTTATACTACATATGATATCAATACATGGTCTCAGAAACTGAATCGAGTAACAGAACGAAGCCTACAGTGAGAGAGAGAAATTGTGTGTGTGTGTTTGTTTGTGTGTACTGGTATTCATCACTGTGTCCCCACAAAGATAGTAAAACCAGTAGAGTTCGACCTTTGTGGGGATCTTTTTCGGGTCCCCATGAGGGAAAACAGCTTATAAATCATACAAAATTATATTTATTGAACATTTTAAAATGCAGAAAGGTTTGTGTGATTATTTGGTTTAGGTGTTGGGGTAGGGGATAGAATATATCACTGATATAAAATAAATGGAAATTTTTCGGTGGAACAAAGATATTTGAAAGAATGTTGGAAACTGACATTTCTGGGGAATCATTGGCTAGTATGTAAAATAATTGTATTTTTGTCCTGTTTAACACAATAAAGATATTTTGAGGAATTTAGGACAGCAGAATTTCGGTGAAGTTTCTCTTAAAATTCTGTCATCATTTTCTCACATTCAAGGTGTTCCAATCTTTATGAATGTCTTTGTTCTGAAGAACAAAGAGAAAGATATTAGTGAAAGCATAAGAATGCTTATAACCAGACCCATATTTCCCCCCATTGACTCAAATTGTAGGAAGAAAATACGGTTATCATTTTGTTTGTTTAGTTGAACACAAAAGAAGACATTTTGAAGAATTTAGAACAGTAAACAGTTCTGGTTGCACTTTTAACTACCATTATATTTTTTCCTATTATGGTAGCCAATGGGGAGCAAAATCTGTCCGGTTATGAGCATTCTTCCAAATATCTTTCTCTGTGTTCATCAGAACAAACACATCTATTCAGATTTGGAACAACTCAAAGGTGAGTAAATTATGACAGAATTTTCATTTTTGTGTGAGATATCACTTTAACATGACATGTTGTCTTTATTGAATCAAATTTACATTTCACAACATTTTGCAAGTCCTTAAACAAAGAATAAAAAAAGATATACTAGACCTACTGTATACATACGAAGAGAAAAAGTCATTTGAACAGCATATCACTACTGCAAACTTGTTCATTATGACAATGACAACATGCCAGAGAATAAGGGGGCACTTGGTGATAATTACACTGAGTGGGCTTCAGTATTCCAGCTAATCGCAGGGGTCTTTCAAGCACCTTGATTTTCACAGGCTTTGGATGTGTGAATGTTTTCATTTCATAATTAGTGTTCACAATGACTACACAAGTAACCGTAACACCGAACATGATCTCATGAAATCTGATCAACTCAACTCCTGATATTGTATCTACTAAATATTACAACCAGCAAAGCTGGCCCAAGCTTTTACGGGCCCTAAGCATCTTTTTATGTAGGGGTCCTCCTGTGTCCCCGATACAATCGACAATTGTCAATGTTTGATTATTTGACGCACGCTTTAAATCTAACACACCCAATTCTATTAGTTGTAGCTGTGTTTGGGATGTAGGAACGTCATTAAACAAAAACACATAAACCTTGGATTACAAGTGTACATGTGATTGTCAAAACATATGATAATTTACTGTAATTTCTTCCAATTTTAGGTGAACTGTCCCTTTAAATTTTGAGCACAGACCATACATACAAAGGTTGTAGAATACATTTTTAATGCACTTAATTCATTAAATCATTTTAATTTCATTCTAAAGCCACGCAGCTCTTTTTTTATTTTTTATTTAGTGTATCTACTTATTGCCCATTCAATTATTTTACAATATGCACACAATTATTCTTAACCTTATCCCAACTAAAATGCTGAATTGACAGATAATTTTAAATTACATGAATCACGTATATTACATATTTTTCATCTAAATCATAATTTTGCATCAGTGAATACTTTCAGATGTTCAGCCTTTCTATCATTAAACACTAAAACAGTTGTCAAATATTGAATGTTTTTAGTCACTTACAGTATGTTGTGTGTGGCACAGCGCTATTTCTAGTTTAAAGGTTTAAACAGTGTTTCGTGCATTCTGAATTCTTTACCATGTTAAACGTGCTGGCTTCTCATGCTTGAAATGGTTAAGATGGACGTATGACATAGTATTTCTGTGCTCGATACACTCCCCCAGTGTTCGTATAGGTTTGTTTTTGAATACGAAAATTGGAAATGTTTCTTAATCCCTTATTGGAC